>NC_082715.1:165975616-166310616 GCF_030144855.1 Hypanus sabinus
TAAGACTGTGTCATTTATCACCTGAGCTTGGAGAAGTTTGGGAAAATTATTTATTCACTTATATATCTATATAGTCTGCTAACCTGATTGCCTTATCTTGTTTTATCTTACATTATTATGTAGTTACTAATAAAATAGTGTTTTAACAGAAGACCAGAGTCCAAGTGATTTGCATTTCTGTTGGTCCCTTTTAAACCGTTACGGGGTAACACAACACTGAGAGAAGGGAAGAGATGGAGGGTTACATCGGCGGCGACATCATACTTCCAATGTTGCCGGGACGAGTAGTTGACTTACAGGGAAGAGTTTGGGAGTTTATTCCCGAAAACGTACGTGAATAAGAGGAGATTTGGTAGAGATATAGAAATTCATCGAGGGCAGAGATGAGGTAAATGCAAGCAAGCTTCATTCCACTGAGGCTGGGTGAGGCTGCGCGAAGGGTAAAAGGTTTAAGAGGAATATCATGGTGAAGTTCTTCACTCCGCTGGTGGTAGGAGTGTGTAACGATTTACAAGATAATACGGACTTTGATCAGGCTCCAGGTCAATGGAACAAAATTTCAGCACAGACTATGTGGGCCAAATCCTCTATTTTGTGCCGTCGTGTTATATGACACGATGATCCTATCTTGAAATTGAACCACGCAGGCATCTCTTCCCGGCACGCTCTGGGGCCGGGGTGCTGTTTCCAGTGAAAATATGTTTTATATGCTTATAGTACATACAGATTAACAATGTTAATGTTTGGAATTCATGTAATGTAGCGATTTATTACTTATTTATTGGTGGTTCAATTTATTCCAGTTAAATTGTTCAAATTAATTATACTTCTACTCAAGGATAGTCAACGTGGCTTTGTGAACGGAAGGTTGTGACTCATAAGCCTAAATGAATTTTTTAAAGAGGTAACAAAAGAAAGTGATGAGGGTAGAGCGGTAGATATGGTCTCAATGGATTTTAGCAAGGCATTTGACAAGGTCTCCCATCCTTGGCTGTTTGGATATTAAAAAAAACTGGCTTGCAGCAAGAAAGCAGAAGGTAGAAGTGGAAGGAATGGACTCTGCCTGGACGTCGGTGACTAGTGGAATACAGCAAGGATCTGTCCTGGGACCCCTGCTCTTTGTGATTTTTATAAATGAACTGGATGAAAAGGCAGAAGGTTGGATAAGTAAGTTTGCGAATGACAGGAAGATTGGAGGAGTTGTGTTTGGTGCTGTAGGTGCCGAAGATTACAAGAGGATATAGACAGGATGCAGAGTTGGGCAGAAAAGTGGCAGATGGAGTTCAAGGAAGGACAAACCAGAAGGCTAAGTACAGGGTGAATGGTCGGTTTCTTAAGAGTGTGAATGAACAAAGTGACTTTGGGGTTCAAATCCATACATCCCTCAAGGTCGCTGTGCAGGTTGACAGGATAGTTAAGAAGGCCTATGGGATGCTAGGCTTCATTAACGGGAGATTGGGTTCAAGAGTAGGGAGGTCATGTTGCAACTCTACAAATCTCTGGTGAGACCGCACTTAGAGTATTGTGTTCAATTCTGGTCACCTCATTAAAGGAAGGGTGTGGAAGCTATGAAGATGGTGCAGAGGAGAATTGCCAGGATATTGCCTGGGTTGGAAAACAAGTCTTATGAGGCAAAGTTAGCAGAGCTGGGACTTTTCTCTTTGGAGCGTAGAAGAGTAAGAGGGGAATTGATAGAGGTCTTCAAGATTATGTGAGGCACAGATACGGTTAGAAAGCCAGTACCTGTTTCTATGGATACGAATAGCAAACTGCAGAGGACATATGTACAAAGTTATGGAGAGACGTTTAGTGAAGACATCAGGGGTAAGTTTTTTACACAGAGGGTTGTGGTTGCCTGAAGTGACTTGCCAGGGATGGTGATGGAGGCTAAAACATTAGGAGTATTTAAGATCCTTTGGACAGGCACATGGATGAAGAAAAAGTAACGGGCTACGGAGTAGTGTTGGTTTGGTACTTTTTTTTAAGGAATATATGGGTCGGCACAACATCGAGGGCCGAAGGGCCTGTACTGTGCTGTAGTATTCTAGTGTCTAATGTTTAGTGTCTAGTTTCTAATGATTAGGTGCCGAACATTCGACTTCCCAAGAAAGTTCTTCTTCGTGATCCTGACTACAGTTAACATACCACCAAATATCTACGTAATTAATTGATGACATCAGCAACGAAGCAACAGTTTATCTCGACTCATTTCAAATCAACAGTGACTTCAATCAGTCTTTAAAACTATTGTTGCTCGGAGCTCAGTGTTTGTCTGAACTGGCGGGACTGGATTGAATCAGTGTGAGTTGGAAATCACAAAATATATTTCCTGAAGCACAAGTCTGGGCAGAAAAGCCTGAAAGTTTTAATCAACGAATTGATTGGATAATAAAAAAAAAACTTAGGAAAAAGATTTTTGGTGAACACCCATCGCACCAAGCCAGAACACAAAAATTACTTCACGATCAAGAAGAGATCATCGCCACGCTCGTTTCTTTTCTTTCCAGGTTCTACCTTTCCTGTTCTTTGACTGTTCGTGGAGAGTGAGGAAATCCTACTGGATGCACACGCGGGGATTTACTTCGTGGATCCAGAACTGGCTTGCCCAAAGAAGGCAAAGAGTGTTTGCAGAAGGGTCATATTCTGCATGGAGGTCGGTGACCAGTGGAGTGCCTCAGAGATCTATTCTGACCCATACTCCTCGTGATCTTCTTAAATGACCTAGATGAGGAAGTGGAGGGATGGGATAGTAAGTTTGCTGATGACACAAAGGTTGGAGGTGTACAGTGTGGAGTGCTGTCAGAGGTTACAGTGGGACATTGATAGGATGCAAAACTGGGCTGAGAAGTGGCAGATGGAGTTCAACCCAGATAAGTGTGAGGTGGTTCATTTTGGTAGGTCAAATATGATGGCAGAATATAGTATTAACGGTAAGACTCTTGGCAGTGTGGAGGATCAGAGGGATATTGTGGTCCGAGTCCATAGGACACTCAAAGCAGCTGCGCAGGTTGACTCTGTGGTTAAGAATGTGTATGGTGTATTTGCCTTCATCAATCGTGGAATGAATTTAGGAACAGAGCGATAATGTTGCAGCTATATAGGATCCTGGTCAGACCCACTTGGAGTACTGTGCTCATTTCTGGTCGACTAACTACGGGTAGGATGGGGAAGCCATAGCAAGGGTGCAGAGGAGATATACAAGGATGTTGCCTGGATTGGGGAGCATGCCTTATGAGAATAGGTTGAGTGAACTTGGCCTTTTCTCCTTGGAGTGACGGAGGATAAGAGGTGACCTGATAGAGGCGTACAAGATGATGAGAGGCATTCATCGTATGGATAGTCAGAGTGTTTTTCCCAGGGCTGAAATTGTTGCCACAACAGGACACAGGTTTAAGGTGCTGGGGAGTAGGTACAGAGGAGATGCCAGGGATAATTTTTTACTCAGGAAGTGGAGAGTGCGTGGAATGGGCTGCCGGCAACTGTTGTGGAGGCGGATACGATAGGGTCTTTTAAGAAACTCTCAGGTAGGTTAATGGAGCTTAGTAAAATAGAGGGCAATAGGTAAACCTAGTAATTTCTGAGGTCGGAGCATATTCAGCGCAACTTTGTGGGCCGAAGGGCCTGTATGCTGTAGGGTTGTTATGTTCTTTGTTATAGTACAGCCGCTTTCTATGATGCACATTTCATCCTCGAAGAACTCTCAGCATTTTTCGCTAGGCATGATTCACCTGGTATTACACCACAACAATTAATGCATCCACTTTATTGGCTTCCACAGATCGTCCTGTTTTAGTCATAATCGTCTGGCATTCCCTGACCTTCTTTTTCCAACGTGAGCTGAGTGACAGATACAGTATATAGGTCAGAAACAGAAACATACACCAGTACAAATCGTCCAGTGAAACAGACTCTGTAAAAGGAGAAAGTCGTTTACATCCATCCCCAGAACAAGGTCAAGACTGTAAGTGTGATCATCTTCAGCGTGGAGATTGCGGGGGCGGGGGCGGGATGGTGGTGGGTGTGGAATAATAATTACAACAAGGAGATTTATTCAGTGTCTGTGTATATTGGCCGTTCTTTGGTTTTTTACCAAACCGGTACGGGAAAAGGACATGGGCGTCAGCAGAGGAACAACGAGAGGGCTGTTCAGCAAGTGGATGGGAAAATCACAGCTCATTCCCAATGGTTGCAAGATACAGTTGGAAGATGAGATGCCGTTCCCGTGTTCTGCTCACGATGGCAGAGCAGAAGGCCGCAGGCAAAGAAACATGTCCGAATATCAATGGAGTAAGAATTATAGTGAGATAAAACCGGGAGCTGAGGATCAACCACGTGGTACGTGCAGATGTATTCAATAGAACCAAAATCGTTTGTTTTTATTTCTCCGATTTAGTGGAGACATCAGTGCAGTAGCCTCGGTCGGAATCGGCAGGTATGAACCTAAACCGCTGATTCATTTTGTCACCTCAAAATGAAACGAAGAGAGTCAACACCTTGTACCAACTAACGCTAAAAAGTACACTTCTACTAAATCTGTGTCCTTCTGTCAGATGTACTAATATGGAGGAATCGTTACCCCTGTAAGCACAAGTATGCCGCTAATAATTTTTGAACTTCGGTGTGATGCAGCTGTTCCTCCTCAGCCTCATGGAGAGAATGGCAATTCGGATATTTGCAGCTATCTGTTGAAACCCTCCTACATCTGCTGCAATACAATCATATCCCTCACTTCCGGGGTACAGAAAGGAGTCGACACTCTAATCAGTTCGATATCGTATTTTATTGGAACGTTGTCACTTGAAATTCGATTTCCATGTCCTTCCCCACATCCGGGATTCGGGAACCATTTCAGACTTTGTAAGTATCCTAGACCTACTCATCCATGGAAGGAAATTGCCACGTGTCTCAATAATGACCCCGATCTGCCCCGTGCTGACGATTTGTCAAATTAATCAATTTCATACCCTATCCGACAACCCATTGGCTTAATACTGCGGCGAGTATCTAGACACAGTGAACGGTCCTTCTTATGAGCCATTCAGCTCAGACCTTTCAATACATAAGTGGCAAGTCAGAAGAGGTGTAAGAGGCCGGAAAAGGGAAATGACGAAGAAGGAAAGGGGAGGGGAGAAATGCCGCAAGATAGAAATATAAAGAAGCAGGTGCCCTGTCGGCTAAGTATTTGCACCAATTGGAAGATCCTGTGTACGGTCATTGAATTACTTTACTACATACTGGGAGCTGGGTTAGTGTGCGAGGGACTGTATCAAACTGACACACATACAAAAGGCTGCAGGAACTCCACAGGTCAGGCAACATCTACGGAAGTTAGTATACAGTTGACGTTTCATGCCGCGACCCATCAACAGGCTTGGGGAAAAGGGAAGATGGCAGAATGGAAAGGTTCTTGGAGGGGGAAGAGGACAATAGAGAAGCTGATGGCTCAAGTCAGGTGGACGGGGCTGGGGAAGGAAGTAATTGGCTGGGAGGTGATAAGTAGAAAAGTTAAAGGGCTGGAGAAGAAGGAACCTGAAATCAAAGGAGTGCTATCCCTGGAAGAAATGGAAGGAGGAGGGGCACCAGAGTGATTGGCAGGTCGGGAGAAAAGGTAAAAGGCCAGAGTGGGGAAAGAAGAAGAAGGAGGGGGGAGGGAAATATCGGTAGTTAGAGGAATGGATGCTGACGCCATCAGATTAGAAGCTACGAAGGTAGAAAACGGGGTGTAGCTCATCCAGACTGTGAGAGGCCTCCTTACGGCAGAAGAAGAGGCGATGAGTGACATGTCAAAGTGGGATTGGAGATAGGAGTTGAAATCGTTGGCCACTGGGATTTCTACTTTTACAGATGGAGCTGAAGTTCTCGACAGGATGCTAATTATGTTCATTGACGGTTTGCATACGTTCAGTACTCTCCTGAGCCTGGATGCTATATCAGTCTAAGTGTCTTTACTATATTACAGGAACGTACGATCACAATATTCTTCTTTATATTTCTTTTGTTGTGCTCTATAACCAAGAACATTTCCGGAATAATACACAGCAGCCCAATGACTGTACAACATTTGTCAATGATGATAGAGACCATGGAGCCGAGGAAAGATCACCAATAACAGTCATGAAACCGAGAGGTGAGTCTGAGAGCAGTTCACAACAACATTCACTGACTTCTCCAATCGTCACTTCTTCGTCTTTGAGATTTTGCAATTTCGTCTCAAGCTATCTATACCTCATCACAATTGGGAATTTATCTGAATGATATCATGTTTATTTTTACCCCAGCTGTTGGAAGAGACGTCAACCTCGTGTAGTATTGAATATTCAGTGTGCGGGAGCAAGGATAAATGGATGACCGTGGAGATTCATCCCATCAGAGTTGCTTCAGCGAGATTGTGGGCTGGTGTAAGCCAGGCTGAATCTCACACAGTATGCTTGAAACATTTTACCATGTGAGAATGTCATGGTCCAGTCCGTGAAATCCGCATTTCGGTTCACGGTCCAGTCCATGTTCCTTATTCCAGGTTTTCCCGGTTTCCCCAGTTTCTGCAGAGGCAGCTGATTCTTGTTTGGGCTGCTCTCATAAATAGCTTCAGAATTCAACCTCTGGCGGCTAGATTGTTCCTGTCCAAACCCTTTGTCTGTATCCCATCCCTTCACCTTCATACCTGGAGCCTCTGCCTAGAGTCTCGCCTTGCCCCTGCCTGGAGCCTCGCCTTGACTTGCCTGTACCTGGATCCTCGCCCTGTTTGGAACTGTCTGTCTGTGTCCACTCCTTCGCTAGGTTGGTCCGGCCGTTTTGCCGCTACCTAGCGTTGGGTTCTGTCTTGTCGTGTTCAGCGTCCTGTGTAATGAGTCCCGGCCCTACGTCCTGTACCGAAAGAGGGGTCCCGGCTCGGTGTTCCATGTTCCTGTCTCACCCAGGCTCAGGGCTCTGAGTTCCTGTCTCTTCCTCGAACAAGTCAAGGCCTCGGGGTGTTGTCCAGTCCTAGTCACATCCAAGGTCCTTGTCCTGTCCAAGCCACGGCTTTGTGTTCTCGTCTTGTCATGTGCCTCGCTCAGCCCAGGAGTACCCTGCCCAGCCCAGTGCTGGAATTCCCTTGTCCTGTCCAGGAGTCTCTCGTCCCGTCCTGTTGCCTCTCCTTGTCCTGTAGCCACGTCTTGTCCTCGTCTGTTTCTGGAGTCCAAGCCGCAGTCAAGACCCAGGTTCTGGGTCCCTGTCCAGTCTCTGGCTCGGAGACTAAGCCCAGGCTTCTAGTTCTCAGTTCCATGTCCTGGTTCCGCTGTCCTCGTCAAGTCCAAGCCCAGGCCCGGAATCCTTGTCTCGTCCAGGGCCTGTGTCATGTCCAGCGTCCGTTCTTCCCCACTTCCCTTGCTTCCTTCTCACGCCTTGCCCTGTTCCTGGTAGTTCAGTGTCTGTGTCTTGCTTTTGGGTCCGCTCCCAATGCGCCCCACGTATGACAGAGAAAGATATATTTCATGATCATTTCCATTATTGGTTTTCCTGGTAAGAACATAGGCGAACTAACATTTGCAGTTCTCTGTGCGAGGTCTTCGGACTCGTTCAGTTACCAACAGCGTTGTGATGCCGGTGTGTCAGTGAGTGCGGTGCAGACATGGTGACAAAACTCTGTGTTCGTTCAGAAGTTCCGTCGCAGTTTATTCCGTGGCTTCGGCTGAAAATAAATCAGCAGTTCAAACAGATGTAGAGTGGAAAATCGTGAAGATGGATATATTTTCTGGATTCATGGCAGGCAGTTTTGATTTATCAATGCAAAGCCGCTGCCAAAGAAAACTCCGATAATCTAGTGCACTCGTAACCTGTCTGGTGTTATTTCGCATCAATAGGGCAACATGCTTTAAATTCAGTTTTTAAGGGATTGCGCAATAATTTAAGAACTTGAGGAGAACGCGGAAAGTGATTCCGCGTCCTGTTCTGTGAAGTGAAGAGGGAGTGAAGAGCCAGGCCAGCGGGGGTGAGACGGGATAAGTTTCACGCGATACTCCTCTTCAGAACAATAAGCATCGACTCAGTTAGAATCGTGCCTCAGTACTTTGGAGCGACTCCTGAAGAAGCAGATGTTTCGAAGTAAGTGTATTGTCTTTGATGATTTAAGCACTAACGTGTAAAATAGTTGCAAAGTTGAGCAAGCCAGGCAGAATATCAAAATGCGGAAATCAAACTTTCTAATCGGATTCCTTGACGCAGTGTGAAGGAGCCCCGGTGAGGAGTAGTTGCAACTTAATAGACCAATCGAAACGGTGGGCGGGTGTCCAATGGGGAGTCTAGAAGGAGACGAGACATGCGAACGGTGGAAATGAATTTATTTTGATCTTTGGAAATGGACTGGCGCAGGGAGCAGGCCTTCTCTGCATGAGGAGAGTGAAAGAACGAGGCAATCAGCATCGCTGAGAAAGTTGCAGAGGTATCCGGGCTTTACCTGATGGTTTAAAATTTCGAATGATCTCCACAATGCGCCCATGGTGATCAGTTGAAAATGGCTCCGTCCCAAACTCTTCACCTGTCACCCAACATGCACACGTGCGAGTCTAACCGATTCCCGCTTTACAGCTTTTAAACCTCTGGAAATGAGTTGCTGCAATATGTGTTTGATCTCAGTTTCCTGTTTAGCCCTGTCATGGGACCCATGGAGCGGTGAGACCGTCAATCACTCATTCTTTTTGCTGTTCCAGTGAATGTTGTGGGGACGGTGATCCTGTCCCGGGTAAGGTGTGAACTCTCTACCTGCACCACTCGCTACCTGGTGGCCATGGCAACGGCGGATCTACTGACCATCATCTTTGAGGTCACCCTGTAGCGGAGTTTCCTGGACATCATCCCCGTATGCAGTGTGATCTCTGTCCTGGCAAAGGCAGCCACGGACTGTTTCGTCGGTTCACTGTCACTTTTACATTTGATCGGTTTGTCGCCATCTGCTGCCAGAAACTGAAAACAAAGTATTTCACCGGGAAAACTCCGGCTGTGGTTCTGACAACAACCGGCGTTCTGCTCTTTGTTAAAAGCTTGCATGACTTCTTTAGATATCGTCCTGCGAAAATGATAAGACAATGTAACCATATAACAATTACAGCACGGAAACAGGCCATCTCGGCCTTCCTAGTCTGTGCCGAACGCTTACTCTCACCTAGACTCACCGACCTGCACTCAGCCTATAACCCTCCATTCCCTTCCTGTCCATATACCCATCCAATTTTACTTTAAATGACAATATCGAACCTGCCTCTACCACTTCTACAGGAAGCTCGTTCCACACAGCTACCGCTCTCTGAGTAAAGATGTTCCCCCTCGTGTTACGCCTAAACTTTTGCCTGCTAACTCTCAACTCATGTCCTCTTGTTTGAATCTCCCTTAATCTCAATGGGAAAAGCCTATCCACGTGAACTCTGTCTAACCCTCTCATAATTTTAAATACCTCTATCAAGTCCTTCTCAACTTCTGTGCTCCAAAGAATAAAGACCTAATTTGTTCAACCTTTCTCTGTAACTTAGGTGCTGAAACCCAGGTAACATTCTAGTAAATCTTCTCTGTACTCCCTCTATTTTGTTGACAACTTTCCTATAATTCGGTGACCAGAACTGTACACAATACTCCAAATACTCCAATACTACCAATGCCCTGTACAATCTTAACATTACATTCCAACTCCTATACACAAGGCACTGATTTATAAAGGCCAGCTTACCAAAAGCTTCCTTCATCACTCTATCCACATGAAATTGCACTTACAGGGAACTATGTACCATTATTCCTAAATCACTCTGTTCTACTGAATTCTTCAATACCCTACCATTTACCATGTATGTCTTATTTTGAGTAGTCCTACCAAAATATAGCACCGCACACTTAACAGCAATAAACTCCATCTGCCATCTTTTCCCCCACTCTTCTAACTGGCCTAGATCTCTCTGCAAACTTTGAAACCTACTTCAGTATCCACAACGCCACCTATCTTAGTATCATCTGCATACTGTACTTCCTAATCCAATTCGCCATCCCGTCATCCAGATCATTAATGTATATGACAAACAACATTGGGCCCAGTACAGTTCCTTGAGGCACACCACTAGTCACCAGCCTGACAAACCTGATAACCTGACAAACAGTTACCTACCACTACTCTCTGGCATCTCCTATCCAGCCACTGTTGAATCCATTTTACTAATTCAATATTAATACCCACCGATTGAACCTTCCAAACTAACCTTCCATGCAGAACCTTGTCAAAGGCCTTAGTGAAGTCCATATAGACAACATCCACTGCTTTATGCTCATCGATTTTCCTTGTAACCTCTTCAAAAAGTTCAGTAAGTTTTGTCAAACATGATTTTCACGCTCATATCCATGTTGACTGCTCCTAATCAGATCCTGTTTATCCAGATAATTATATATACCATCTCTTAGAATACTTTCCATTAATTTACCAACCACTGACGTCATACCTACAGGTCTATAATTGCCAGGTTTACTCTTAGAACCCTTTTTAAACAATGGAACCACATGAGCAATATGCTAATCCTCCCGCACCATCCCCATTTCTAATGTCATTTGAAATATTTCTGTCAGAGACCCTGGTATTTCTACCCTCAAGGTCCTAGGGAAAATGCTGTCAGGACTCGGAGATTTATCCACTTTCATATTCCTTAGAAGAGCCAGTACATCCTCCCCTTTAATCGTCATCGTTTCCATAACTTCCCTGCTTGTTTCCCTTACACAATTCAATATCCTTCTCTTTAGTGAATACCGAAGGAAAGAAATTGTTCAAAATCTCCCTCATCTCTTTTGGCTCAACACACAGCTGTCCACTTTGATTCTCTAAGGGACCAGTTTTACCCCTCACTATCCTTTTGCTATTAATATAACTGTAGAAACCCTTTGGATTTATTTTCACCTTACTTGCCAAAGGAACCTCGTATCTTCTTTCAGCTTTCACTAATTTATTTCTTAAGATTCTTTCTACATTCTTTACATTCCTCGAGCACCTCATTTACACCATGCTGCCTATATTCATTGTAGATATCTCTTTTACCGAACCAAGTTTCCAATATCCCTTGAAAACCATGGCTCTCTCAAACTTTTAACCTTTCCTTTCAACCTAAAAGGAACATAAAGATTCCGTAACGTCAAAATTTTACTTTTAAATGACCTCCATTTTTCTATTACATCCTTCCCAGAAAACAAATTGTCCCAATCCACTCCTTCTAAATCCTTTTGCATCTCCTCACAGTTAGCCTCTCTCCAATCAAAAATCTCAACCCTGGGTCCTGTCCTATCCTTCTCCATAATTATATTGAAACTAATGCAATTGTGATCACTGGACCCGGAGTGGTCCCCAACACATACCTCCGTCACCTGACCTATCTCATTCCCTAACAGGAGATCTAACACGGCCCCTTCTCTAGTGGTACCTCTACGTATTGCTGCAAAAACTATCCTGTACACATTTTACAAACTCCAAACCATCTAGCCCTTTTACAGTCTACTGGGCTTCCCAGTCTAGGTGTGGAAAATTAAAGTCATCCACAATCACAATACTGCGCTTACAACAAATATCTGCTATCTCCTCACAGATTTGTTCCTTCATTTCTTGCTCCTCATTAGGTGGTCTATAATACACCCCTATAAGTGTTACTACACCTTTCACATTCCTCAGTTCTACCCAAATAGCCTCCCTGGATGCGCCCTCTAATATATCCTGCTAGAGCACCGCTGTAATATTTTCTCTGACAAGCAATGCAACACCTCCCCCTCTTGCCCCTCCAATTCTATCACACCTGAAGCAAGGAAATCCAGGAATATTTAGTTGCCAATCACACCCCTCCTGCAACGATGTTTCTCTAATAGCTACAACATCATATTTCCAGGTATGAATCCATACTCTAAGCTCATTTACCTTCCTTTCGTACAATGCTCTTAGCATTAAAATAAATGCATTTGAGAAATTCTCCACCTCTTACTCTCTGTTTATCACTAACGTGCAAACAACTTTACTATCTTCTTTTTCTTCCTTCTCCCATACATCTGTTCCTATACTCTGGTTCCCCTCTCTCCTTGTATCTAGTTTAAATCCACTGCAGCCTCTGTAGCAATCCTACCTGCAAGAATATTTGTCCTCCTCCAGTTCAGATGTAACCCTTCCCCCCGGAACAGGTCCCACCTTCCCTGGAAAACTGCCCAATTATTTATAAATCTGAAGCCCTTCCTCCTGCACCATGTCTTCAGCCGCGTGTTGATCTGCACTATCTTACTATTTCTAAACCCATCTGCACGTGGCACTGGTAGCAATCCTGAGATTGCTATCCAGAAGGTCCAGTCCTTTAACTTGGCTCCTAACTCCCTAAACTCATCTTTCAGGACCTCCTCACTCTTCCTGCCCACGTCATTGGTCGCTACATGGACCACGACATCCGGCTGCTCACGCTCCCTGTTGAGAATACTGAGAACTTGTCATAAGCGGACAGGAAGACGGACCCAAGTGCAAGACGCAGGCACTGCAGTACTAGGGGCAGGACAGGAACAACTAAACAACAGACAAGATGTGGTGACAGTGGTGCGCGTGAGGGACGTGACGTTCAAGGTGATTTTAGGGTTCCGGGAGAGTCTGAGAGTTCAGGCAAAGCGGATCCCGGAGTTCAGGCAAGGCAGGATCCCGGAGTTCATGCTGTTACGACTGCGCCACAACTCTGAGGGGCCGAAGGGTACAAAGTAGCCCCCTCCTTTTTGAGAATCGCAAGATCGCTATTAATTCGGGTCTAGGACCCAAGAAATGAGAGAGAGACACGCAGAATCCACAAGGGTTTGGAATGTGTCCTGGCCTCAACAAGACGGAACCATTGATAACGGCTATTGTCTCTTGGAGACGAAATTGTGTAATGAGTACTGTACTATTAATTGACGCCCTCAGGAGATGACCAGAGTGGGCTGGTTGAGGGATTGCATTATCCCAACCTGATTGACATCTGAGACCCGTGAGGAAGGATAAAAGAGGGTCTGGTAAACAACCGCTTTAGACGCACCAGGAGAAATAATAGAAATCCCGTGACAGCGTTTAATGGCGACAGCCGGTGGGGGGCTCGCGTGCGTGCTTTCCCTTTGCCTGGGATTGGCGGCCTCACCACAGAGGAACAGTTTAGCCAATGGGACTCCCGAAGGATCGAAATCATAAAGGTTGGAAAACCCGTAGCTGTACCTGTTCCCATTCTATTCCTATTTCTCTCTCTCTCCAACAAAGTGCAACACAGTAACAACCAAAAGGCTGCAGCCTGAATGAACTGAGTGACTTTTATATTTCCATCGGACAATACATTATCCCCTAGACAACAATAGAGCTATTTCTTATTATTATTATACCCGCACTTCTGGATTTAGTATTGACAACGTATATTATCTGTATGTTTGCATTGATATTATTTTGTGCATTTTTACTAGTAAATACTGTTAAAAATAGTCCCATCAGACTTCAACAGACATCTCTATCTTTGCTGGTAAGTGACCCAGTTACGGGGTACGTAACAATGCAAGGAGGATCCTGGAGTCCAGGCAAGGCAGGATCCCGGGGTCCGGGCAGGGCAGTATCCCGGGGTCCGGGCAGGGCAGTATCCCGGGGTCCGGGCAGGGCAGGATCCCGGGGTCCGGGCAGGGCAGGATCCCGGGGTCCGGGCAGGGCAGGATCCCGGGGTCCGGGCAGGGCAGGATCCCGGGGTCCGGGCAGGGCAGGATCCCGGGGTCCGGGCAGGGCAGGATCCCGGGGTCCGGGCAGGGCAGGATCCCGGGGTCCGGGCAGGGCAGGATCCCGGGGTCCGGGCAGGGCAGGATCCCGGGGTCCGGGCAGGGCAGGATCCCGGGGTCCGGGCAGGGCAGGATCCCGGGGTCCGGGCAGGGCAGGATCCCGGGGTCCGGGCAGGGCAGGATCCCGGGGTCCGGGCAGGGCAGGATCCCGGGGTCCGGGCAGGGCAGGATCCCGGGGTCCGGGCAGGGCAGGATCCCGGGGTCTGGGCAGGGCAGGATCCCGGAGTTCGGGCAAGGCAGTATCCCGGGGTCCGGGCAAGGCAGGATCTTGGAGTTCAGGCAGGGCCTAGGAGTTCACCGGGCGAGTCGCATAACTCCTGGGCAGGGCACGGACCTCCCAGGCAGGGACACGGGGGCCTAAGCAGGTCACAGGGGCACCTGGGTAGGTTGTGGGGCACAGCCGGGCGGCAGCAAGGGATGGAAAGGGGCAGAGTTCCCGTCTGGGCAACGGCACTCTGGCCAGGCTTGTCAGACGGAGGCAAGGGATAGGAAGGGAACTAGGTCCAGGGTGACTGCCACACTTAATCGAAGAACTCTTCTTTCAACGAGGAGAACTCCAAGCCAGGGCAACTGGAGGAACAGGATAGACAGAATGACCCCCGAAATCCACTCAGTCCCAGAACCCCCTATGCACCACCAGCCGATGGGCATCAGGTGCACCTACTTGAGCCCCAACAAGCCATGATGATCCACAGGTGCGACTAATTGGGCTCAAGGGCGAAAGGAGGGACGGCTACAAGACCCGGAGTCCAGAGTCCACGGACCGGATCAAGATCTGGAATGCGGGCTTCAGACCAGTCCATAACAGAACTCGATCCGAGATATCCTAGACCCTGGCACCAGCGAGGCAACAGACCATCCGGGATTCCCGATCTCTTCCACAGAAGAGATCCACAGGTGGCTTGCCTGAGTGACTACCGACCTGTGGCTCTGACATCAATTGCTATGAAGTGCTTCGTGCGATTGGTTATGGCACACATCAACCATAACCTACCGGTCAACCTCAACACTTTGTAATTCGCCTGCCAGAGCAACAGGTCAATGGCAGATGCCATCTCTCTGGCACTAAATTCCTCCCTAGAACACCTGGAGAATAAAGACGCATACAAAGGCTTCTTTTCATCGACTACAACTCTGCCTTTAATACCATAATTCCAAATAAACTGATTCCTAAGCTCCGGAACCTGGGTCTTAGCACTCAGATCAGCAGCTGGATCGTCAAATTCCTCACAGACCCAGGCAGTAAAAATAGGGGAAAAGCTCTCCTCTACAATCACTCTGAGCACCGGTGCCCCACAAGACTGTGTACTCAGCCCCCTGCTGTACTCACTGTACACCCATGATTGTGTAGCCAAGTTTCCATCGAACTCAATATATAAGTTTGCTGATGACACCACAATTGTAGGCCGTATCTCGGGTAATGATGAGTCTGAGTACAGAGGAAATTAGGAACCTGGTGGCATGGTGCAAAGACAATAACCTATCCCTCAACGTCAGCAAGACGAAGGAATTGGTTGTTGACTTCAGAAGGAGTAGCGGACCGCACAACCCCATCTACATCGGTGGTGCACAGGTGGAACAGGTTAAAAGCTTTAAGTTCCTCAGGGTGAATATCACAAATGACCTGAACTGGTCGAACCAAGCAGAGTCTACTGCCAAGAAGGCCCACCAGCGCCTTTATTTCCTGAGAAAGCTGAAGAAATTTGGCCTAATTTTTAATTTTTATAGTTGCACTGCAGAAAGCATTCTTCTAGGGTGAATCAGAACCTGGTATGGAAGTTGCCCTGTCCAAGACCGGAAGAAGCTGCAGAAGATCGTGAACATAGCCCAGCACATCACACAAACCAATCTTCCAACATTGGACTCACTTTACACCACACACTGTCGGAGCAGTGCTGCCAGGATAATCAAGGACAAGACCCACCCAGCCAACACTCTTGTTGTCCCTTTTGCCTCCGGGAAAAGGTTCAGGAGCTTGAAGATTCATACGGCCAGATTTGGGAACAGCTTCTTTCCAACTGTGATAAGACTGCTGAACGGATCCTGACCCGGATCTGGGCCGTACCTTCCTTTACTATCTGGACCTGACTTGCACTACCTTACTTTCCCTTTTCTATTTTCTAATTATGATTTATAATTTAAGTTTTTATTGTATTTACTTCGATTTGTACTCCAGGGAGCGCGAAGCGCAGAAACAAATATCGCTGTGATGATTGTACGCTCTAGTATCAATTATTTGGTGACAATAAAGTAAAGTAAAGAACCTGTTGTCTGTTCCCCTAACTATCGAATCACCTATCACTACTGCTATCCTCTTTTCCCCCTTCCCTTCTGAGCTGAGGGTCCAGTCTCGGTGCCAGAGACACAACCACTGTAATTTGTCCCTGGTAGATCGTCTCCACCAACAGTATCCAAAACGGTATACTTATTGTTGATGGGAACGGCCACTGGGGTCCTCTGCTCATTCTGTCTAATCCCCTTCCCTCTCCTGACAGTCACCCAGCTACCTGTCTCCAGACTCTTAGTGGTGAATACCTCCCTGTAACTCCTGTTTATTTCTGCCTCTGCCTCCCGAATGATCCGAAGTTCATCCAGCTCCAGCTCCAGTTCCCTAACACGGTTTGTCAGGAACTGCAGCTGGTTGCACCTTTTACAGATATAGTCATCAGGGACAATTGTTCTCGACCTGACTTTCCACATACTGCAAACGAAGCACTCAATTGCCCTAACTGCTGCCTCCATTACCTACTCCTAAGCTAATTAAATTAATTAAAGGAACTTACACGGCCTTACCTCACTCGGAGTGAAGCTCGTCCACAGCCGTGCCCCATTCAAACTGCTGAAGAAATGACTGCCCCTTCTCAGTCTGCTCGCTTTTTAAATCCTAATTCCAGTTACTTTACGGATCCTGGATGGGTGGGGTATGACCGGCTTTCTACCACCCTGACACCATTACTCCGGTTCATATTAATACTACTGCTCAAAGCTCTGACAGTCAGACACATTTTAATGACTAGTTGCGTCCGTAAGGGGCTCAGGGGTCAGAATAAGGCGGAGAACGGCAGCGACCCGGAGATGGAGAGCAGGAGGAGGTCTGTGATCTTACCTCTCACCATCGCCTGAAGCTTCATCATCCTGTGGTCGGTGGATGTTGCCCAATTCCTTTAAAACACCATTGTCAAACAGCATCCAAATTATTACAATGATTATTATTATAACAATTGTTAGGCAGATCGTGCCTAACAAGCCTGATAGAGTTCTTTGAGGAGGTGACCAGGCATATAGATAAGGGTAGTGTAGTGGATGTGATCTATATGGATTTTAGTAAGGCATTTGACAAGGTTCCACATGGTAGGCTTATTCAGAAAGTCAGAAGGCATGGGATCCAGGCAGGTTCAGCCAGGTGGATTCAGAATTGGCTTGCCTGCAGAAGGCAGAAGGTTGTGGTGGAGGTAGTACATTCAGATTGGAGGGTTGCGACTAGTGGTGTCCCACAAGGATCTGTCCGGGGACCTCTACTTTTCGTGATTTTTATTAGCGAACTGGATGTGGGGGTAGAAGGGTGTGTTGGCAAGTTTGCAGACGACACAAAGGTTGGTGGTGTTGTAGATAGTGTAGAGGATTGTCGAAGGTTGCAGAGAGACATTGATAGGATGCAGAAGTGGGCGGAGAAGTGGCAGATGGAGTTCAACCTGGAGAAGTGTGAGGTGGTACCCTTTGGAAGGACAAACTCCAAGGCAGAGTACAAAGTAAATGGCAGGATACATGGTAGTGTGGAGGAACAGAGGGATCTGGGTGTACAAGTCCACAGATCCCTGAAAGTTGCCTCACAGGTAGATAGGGTAGTTAAGAAAGCTTATGGGTTGTTAGCTTTCATAAGTCGAGGGATAGAGTTTAAGAGACGCGATGTAATGATGCAGCTCTATAAAACTCTAGTTAGGCCACACTGGAGCACTGTGTCCAGTTCTGATTGCCTCACTATAGGAAGGATGTGGAAGCATTGGAAAGAGCAGATTTACCAGGATGCTGCCTGGTTTAGAGAGTATGGATTACGATCAGAGATTAAGGGAGCTAGGGCTTTACTCTTTGGAGAGAAGGAGGATGAGAGGAGACATGATAGAGGTGTACAAGATATTAAGAGGAATAGACAGAGTGGACTACCAGCGCCTCTTCCCCAGGGCACCACTGCTCAGTACAAGAGGTCATGGCTTTAAGGTAAGGGGAGGGAAGTTCAAGGGGAATATTAGAGGAAGGTTTTTCACTCAGTGAGTGGTTGGTGCGTGGAATGCACTGCCTGAGTCATTGGTGGAGGCAGACACACTAGTGAAGTTTAAGAGACTACTAGACAGGTATATGGAGGAATTTAATGTGGGGTGTTATATGGGAGGCAGGGTTTGAGGGTCAGCACAACATTGTGGGCCAAAGGGCCCTTAATGTGCTGTACTATTCTATGTTCTATTCCGAATTCATACTTGAACAGTCTGGAGACATGCTGATGATATTAAGCTGTTGCACAAACAATTTTATTTATGGGTAACTCAGTCCAAGTTCAGAGAATAGTTCATCGGCATAGCGAAATATCCGCTCAAGTCAATATTCAAGTGATTAACAAACAAAGTATCAAAATTCTTCTAAAAAATGGTTTAGAACCTGAGAGAGACCCAACACAGGAACGGACCATTCGGAACCCGCAGCCCTCGACCAATGATTAAACTCATCCTACTTTTTATTTTTACTCTCGCTTTCATTACCTCCTTTCGATAGTGACAGAGCGGGTCAGAATCCGAGAACACAAGACCAAATTGGTAGGCTTTTCATAAGAAAGGAAGACGAGCTGAGTGCCTGGATTGACACATGGAATTATGACAGGAGGGGCAGGGCTGGCAGCTCAATGTTCCAGGGTTCCGATGTTTCAGACGTGATAGAGGCAGAGGGATGAAGGGTGGAGGGTGGCTTTGCTAGTCAGGGAAAATATTACAGCAGTGCTTCAGCAGGTAAGATTAGAGGGCTTGTCTACCGAGGCCATATGGGTGGAGCTGAGAAACAGGAAAGGTATGACCACATTAATGCGGTTGTATTACAGACCACCCGATAGTCAGTGAGAATTGGAGGACCAAATCTTCAGGGAGAAAACAGACAACTGCAGGAGACAGAAAGTTGTGATTGTAGGGGATTTTAATTTTCCACACATTGATTGGGACTCTCAGAACTTTAAAGGTCTAGATGGGTTAGAGTTTGTGAAATGTGTTCAGGAAAGTTTTCTAAATCAATATATAGAGGTACCGACTAGAGAGGATGCAATATTAGATCTCCTATTAGGAAACGAGTTAGGACAAGTAACGGAAGTGTGTGTAGGGGAATACTTTGGTTCCACTTATCATTACAACATTAGTTTCAACTTGATCATGGATAAAGATAGATCCGGTCCTCGGGTTGAAGTTCTAAACCAGAAAAAGGCCAAACTTGAAGAAATGAGAAAGGATCTAAAAAGCGTAGATTGGGACTGGTTGTTCTCTGGCAAAGATGTAAGTGGGAGTAAGTGGGAGGTCTTCAAAGGAGAAATTTTGAGAGTGCAGAGTTTGTATGTTCCTGTCAGGGTTAAAGGCAAAATAAGAATAAGGAACCTTGGTTCTCGAGGGATATTGGAACTCTGATAAAGAAGAGAGAGATGTATAACATGTATAGGCAACGAAGGAAATAGGATGCTTGAGGAGTATAAAAGGAGTAAGAAAATACTTAAGAAAGAAATCAGGAGGGGTAAAAGACATAAGGTTGCTTTGGCAGTCAGGATGAAAGATAATCCTAAGAGATTCTACAGGTATGTTAAGAGCAAAAGGATAGTGAGGGATAAAATTGGTCCTCTTGAAGATCAGAGTGGTCAGCTATGTATGGAACCAAAAGAAATGGGAGAGATATTAAATGGGTTTTTTGTATCTGTATTTACTAAGGAAGCTGGAATGGAGTCCATGGAAACAAGGCAAACAAGTAGCTTATTAGAAAAAGTCAGCATGGGTTTTTCGACGAAGTTGCCAGGGAAGTGGATGAAGGGAAGGCAGTGGATGTTGTATACATGGACTTCAGTAAGGCCTTTGACAAGGTCCCGCATGGGGGGTTATTAAAGAAGATTCAGTCGCTAGGTATACATGGAGAGGTAGTAAATTGGTTTTGACATTGGCTCAAAGGAAGAAGCCAGAGAGTGGTAGTGGAGGATTGTTTCTCTGAGTGGAGGCCTGTGACTAGTGGTGTGCCACAGGGATCAGTGCTAGGTCCATTGTTATTTGTCATCTATATCAATGATTCGGATGATAATGTGGCAAATTGGATCAGTACATTTGCTGATGATACAAAGATTGGAGGTGTAGTGGACAGTGAGGAAGGTTTTCAAAGCTTGCAGAGGGATTGGGACCAGTTGGAGGAATGGGCAGAGAAATGACAGATGGAGTTTAATGTGAACAAGTGTGAGGTATTGCACTTCGGAAGGACAAACCAAGGTAAAACATACAAGGTAAATGGTAGGACTCTGAGGAGTGCAGTAGAACAGAGGGATCTGAGAGTACAGATACATAATTCCCTAGAAGTAGCGTCACAAGTAGATAGGGTCGTAAAGTGAAATTTTGGTATATTGTTTCTTATAAATAAAAGCACTGAGTACAAGTGTTGGAATGTAATGGTGAGGTTGGATAAGACATTTGTGAGACTGAATTTGGAGTATTATGTGCAGTTTTGGTCACCGAATTACAGGAAGGATATTAATAAGGTTGAAGGAGTGAAGAGCAAGTTTGTAAGGATGTTGCTGGGTCTTGAGAAACTGAGACAGAGAAGGGTTGAAGAGGTTAGGACTTTATTCCCTGGAGTGTAGGAGAATGAGGAGAGATTTAATTGACATATATAAAATTATGATGGGTATAGATAGATTGAATGTAAGCAGGCTTTTTCCACTGAGGCTAAGGGAGAAAAAACTGAGAGGTCATGGGTTAAGTGTGAAGGGGGAAAAGTTTAAAGGGAACATTTGGGGGGCTTCTTCACGCAGAGAGAGGTGGAAGTGTGGAATGAGCTGCCAGATGAAGTGGTGAATGCGGGTTCACTTTTGACATTTAAGAAAAACTTGGACAGGTACAAGGATGAGAGGGGTTTGGAGGGATATGGCCCAGGTGCAGGTCAATGGGACCAGGCAGAAAAATGGGTCGGCACAGCGAAGAAGGGCCGAAAGGCCTGTTTCTGTGCTGTAATGTTCTATGGTTCTATGGATGACTAACTCCTTGTAGTTCCTATTTATCTCCTGCTCACGTTCCATTATAAGCTATAGATCATCAAGCCGAAGCTCCAGATCCCTAACACGTTCTGTCAGAAGCTGGGACTCGGTGCACCTGGCGCAGATGTGGCCATCCGGGAGACTGGAAGATTCCCAGGATTCCCACATCTTACACCCAGAGCAAAGTACTAACCCTACAGACATGCTATGGTAGATGTTTATATGCTCAGTAAACATGTTCACTGCTTAATCGCCTGGAGGAGGGAACGAGATGTGAGGTGTCCAGATCTGCTGATAACACAGAAACAGAGGATGGAAATCTAATGACGACGTTGTGATTCTGCATCAAGTAGTTCAAAAGACAGATTGTATTCTGGCCATCACCGCACAGGGAGTGGAGATTATGTAATGGGCTGGTGCAGCTACCATTGTACATTGTGAGGCCACAGCTGGAATTCTATGCACAGTTTTTATCCCCTTGCGGAATGAAATCTTAAGAGTGGCTCTGGACCCAGACAGAGCAGTTTTACCAGTGTAATACATGGGATGATTTACCTGCAGAGGTGAGATGATTTGGCCCTGAATTTAGAACATATTCACACACGACAGGGTATTTGTGGAGCATCTAGATCGAATATCTCTCCTCGTCAGTTAGAGAGCCATCGAGAGGGGTCGATAAGGGTTGCTCATTTCAAGTAGAGATGTGTGAAAATTCCTGGAATTTTATATCTTATATTTAATTTCGTTTTGTAATCAATAAGGTATCTATCTATTTGTATGTTCTGTCTTTGGGATTCAATGCCACAAGGGTGTGAAGGCTGGTTGGCTGGGAATTTTTGAGGTGGAGATACAGAAGAATTAAGGGGAGCAAGGGGAATGGACACAGGAGCTTAGATCATACGCGGTCGTGTTGAATAATCACAAAATCATAATACACAATAGGAGAATTTCTCCTCATGTCTGTTCTAAATGGAGGTCCCTCTATTCTGAGGGCGTGTTCTCCTGTTCCCCGACTACAGGAAAATCCTCTCTATATGCACTCTATCTCTCAGCTTTTTGGTTTTAGAGAGCCTCCTTCACTTTTTTTTTTACTAAATGCTATTAGATACAGGCCCAGAGACATCAAATGCTCCAAATGCGTTAACTCTGTCAGTCTCGGAATCATTTTTATGATCCTTCTCTGGACTCTGTCCAATTCCAGCACATTTTTCCTGAGATGAGTCCCTGCACTGCTCATGATAATCCGGGTGGTTGAATCAATGCCCTATAATGTCTCAACATTGTATCATTATGAATGGTCCTCTCGTAATGAATGGTAACATCACATTTACATAACTTTAAAGGTGAATGGCCAGAGTAGAGTGTAGAAGGAAAGACGATGGGCAGTGATTTTTTTTAACCGGAAGGAGAAATCGATATTCATGCCTTCAGGTTGGAGCTACGCAGATGGAATATGATGTGTTTCTCTTCAACCCTGAGGCTGTCAAGATGAGCATCTCCAGCCATTGTTGTTCTGCTGTTATCCCTGCTGGTGTCCCCTTCCAATAAACTTTGGTGAGCTCTTCCCCCGTGCCTCCGTAGTTTCCCTCACTCCACTAATAATGATTCATCTTGTTGTACATTTCCCCTCTCAAACTGCAGGGTGAATTCTAACATGTTATGATCACTGGGTCCATATAGTTCCTTTACCATAAGCTCCATAATCAAATTTGGTTCATTACACAACACACAATCAGAATTAACTTTTCCCTAGTGAGCACTATTGCAAGTTGTTCTAAACGCCATTTCATTGGTATTTTTCAATTTCCTTCTCTTGAGATAAAGCACCAACCTGATTTTCATAATCTACCTCCACCCATCATGGACTGTTTGTCCCACTCCCATCGGGGGTTGGGGGTGGGGGGGGGCGGGTAGACTGCACAGCATCCTCACCAGGACTACCAGCCTCTGGGACAACTACTTTTCCCAAGCAGTGAGGCTGATAAATATTTCTCCCCACTAACCCTCCCACCTTCCACACCACCAAACACCTCTACTTTATAATTTCCTGTCTGTCATCTTACTTGCAGGCATCCTATGCCAAGCGTCACTTTATGGCCAGACAATCAATCTATTCACAGTAAATAAGCTGTGGATATATGTTTTTACTATTGTGTTTTTGTGTTGCATTGGAGCCGGAGTAATAATTATTTCAATTTCATTTACACTTGTCTGCTGGAAATGGAATTAAATAACCTTGAATCTTGAATAAACATTTCAACAGGCTGCAGCGGCACATTTCTGTCTCTCAGCGTTATTGCGGCACAGCGCCACCTACTGACAATGGAGTCCACAAATCAGGGGCTCCTGTTATTGTGGCAAATCACCACCAAGTGGAAGTGTTGTCCACAAAAGGGAGAAGTTTACAGCGATAAGGAGGTGTGTAGAGGGCTGGAAAGGTTTGGGCATTTCATTTACTGTGAATAGTTAAGTGAATAGAAGATGAACTGATCTCCAAAAGTCATAAAGTTAAAGATGAAACATTCTTTTCATAATTTTAAGCAAAGTTAGTGCATTGTTTTTGTATTGTACAATTTTAGAGTGAAAAAAAGGAAAGGAGCACCATGCAAAAGTTTGGGCACCCCAAAAGATTTGCGCTCTCAGATAACTTTTAGCTTGTTAGGACTATGGCTTGTTCATAGTCGGCATAGGAAAGGCCAAGTGATGCAAATTTCAAAGCTTTATAAATATCCTGACTCCCCAAACATTGTCCCAACAATCAGCAGCTGCCTAGCACTCTGAAAATTAAAATAAATGATGCCCACAAAGCAGGAGAAGGCTATATGAAGATAGCAAAGCATTTTCAGGTAGCCGTTTCCTCAGTTTGCAATGTAATTAAGAAATGGTAGTTAACAGGAATGATGGAAGTCAAGTTGAGGTTTTGAAGTGCAAGAAAACTTTCCTAGAGAACTGCTCGTAGGATTGCTAGAAATGCAAATCAAAACCCTCGTTTCACTGCAAAAGACCTTCAGGAATATTTTGCAGACTCTGGAGTGGTGGTGCACTGCTCTACTGCGCAGCGACACCTGCACAAATATGACCTTCATGGCAGAGTCATCAGAAAAAAACATTTCCTGCATCCTCACCACAATATTCAGCGACAGAAGTTTGCAAAGGAACATCTAAACAATCCTGATGCATTTTGGAAACAAGTCCTGTGGACTGATGAAGTTAAAATAGAACTTTCTGGCCACAATGAGCAAAGGTATGTTTAGTGGGAAAAGGGTGCAGAATTTCATGAAAAGAACACCTCTCCAACTTTAAGCACGGGTGTGGATCGATCATGCTTTGGGGTTGTGTTGCAGCCAGTGGCACGGGGAACATTTCACTGGTAGAGGGAAGAATGAATTCAATCAAATACCAGCAAATTCTGGAAGCAAACATCACACGGTCTGTAAAAACACTGAAGATGAAAAGAGAATGGCTTCTACAACAGGATAATCGTAAACACACCTCAAAACTCACAATGGACTACCTCAAGAGGCGCAAGCTGAAGCTTTTCCCATGGCTCTCTCAGTGCCCTGACCTAAACATCATCAAAAATCTGGATTCACCTCAAAAGAGCAGTGCATGCAAGATGGCCCAAGAATCTAACTGAACGAGAACCCTTTTTCAAGGAAGAATGGGCGAAAACCCCCCAAACAAGAATTGAATGACTCACCTGGCTACAGAAAGCATTGACAAGCTGTGATACTTTCCAAAGGGGGTATTACTAAGTACTGACCATGCAGGATGCCCAAAGTTTTGCTTGGGCCCTTTTCCTCTTTTGTTATTTTGAAACTGTAAAAGATGGAATAAAAAAAATCTTGCATAAAATATTAAAGAAATGTGTTATCTTTAACTATATGCCCGTTGGAAATCGGGGCATCTTTTACTTACTTAGATATTAACAGTAACAGAAATTTTGACCGGGGGTGTCCACAATTTTGCATGCCACTGTAGGTGAAGCCAGATAAGAGTGAAGGTGAGTGGGTGGGGGAGGTGGGAGATGAAGTGAGACGCTGTGAGGTGGAAAATGCAAAGGGCTGAAAACAAGAAATCTAATAGGATAAGAAAGTGGACATAGAAAAAAAGGGACGGAAAAGAGGAATCAGAGGGAGACAATGCGCAGTGGAGAAGAGAGAAGTGAGGAGACAAAATGGAATAGACGGCATGTGATGAAAAGAAAAGGTCGAGGTACGAGTTAAAGATATCGATGTTCATGCCATAGTGTTGTAAACCTCCCGGATTTAATATGGGTTGTTGCTCCTCCAACCTGAGAGTGCACTCATCGAGTTAGTTAAACAATGAACTGGAAGGAGAGTGGATTAATAATTTTCCCTTGGGTTCCCTATTAAATCAATCCTCTCTCACCTTAAACCGGCGCCCTTTGGTTGTTGATTCAAAAAAAGTGGAGAAAGGATAGCGTGCATTCCCCATTTCTGTACATTCATGGTTCGGAACACCTGCAAAATGTCAGCCTCAATCTCCTGCACTTCAAGGTGTGAATCCCAACCTGCTCAACCTCTCTCCAGAACTCAGTCCCTCGAGTACCAGCAACATTCTTGTAAATCTCCACTGCACTCATTCCAGCTCGATGTCCTCTCTCCTATAGCAGAACAAACAAAACTGAATACAATAATCCAGGCGTGGATACTCTAGCAATACCCTAATCCTAATGCAACCTCACTAGTCTCTTCTCCAGACCATGAGATATGAGAGTCTGCTCAGCCAATCCAGTCTGCTTCGTCATTCTTTCCTGTCCAGTTGATTATCTCTCTCAACCCCATTCTCCTGCCTTCTCCCCATAATCTTTGAACATCCATTTAAAATACACTCAATGGCTTGGCCTCTACTACGTCCGTGGCGATGAATTCCAAAGATTTACCTCTCCCTGACTACAGAAATTCCTCCTCATCTCTGCTCTCAGTGGATGCCCTATATATTGCGGCCATGGCCTCTGGTCCCACACTCACACAGTGTAGAGTGCATCTTCTTCATAGCCACTCTGTCGAGGCCTTTCAATGTTTGATAGGTTTCAATGAGATCGCTTCCCTTTCTTCTGGACCAGAAAGTACATCTAACACTCTTCATATGTTCACACTTTCATTCCTGGAATCATTCTTGTGAACCTTCTCCAGACCTTCTCCAATACAAGCACATACTTTTCTCAGATAGGAGGTCGGAAATTGCTCACAACACACCAAGAGTGATCTGACCGATGCATTATAAATCTACAGTATCACATCCTGGCTCTTATATGCTAACATTACAGTTGTCATCCTTAATCAACTCAATCTGCAAGCAAACCTTTAGGGACTCCTGCTCAAGGACTCCCAAGTACCGATGTTCCTCTGATTTTTGAATTTTCTCCCATTTATGTTTCTCTACGCCCTTATTCCTTCTGCCAATTGTACATGACCAGGCACTTGCATAAACTGTATTTCATCCGCTACTTCGGTGCCTGAGCTCTAATCCTAATGAAGTCCTTCTGCAGACTCCCGCTTTGCTCTAAACTACCTGTCCCGGACCTATCTTTGTATCATCTACAAAGTTCATCACCAATGTATCGATTCCAGCATTTGTATCATTCGGATTTAACATGAAAAGATGCGGTAACAATACTGACCCCTTCGGAACACCATTAGTTACCGACAGCAAAACAGAATTGCACAGATTATTCTGACTCTTTCTCCCTTGTCGGTCAGCCAAACTTCGATCCATACAAGTATCTTTCCTGTAATTCCATGAGCTGTGATCTTGTTGAGCAGCCTCACGTGCAGCTCCTTAGAAACACAGAAAACATTGTTACGTATCCCGTAACTGGATAACTTACCAGCAAAGATAGAGAGGTCTGCTGAAGTCTGATGTCACTATTTTCAAACGTTTTTATTTATAAAGGGGCACAAAAGTAAGGTTAATGCAAACAATTCAGATAATGCACATCACCAATACGCAATCTAAACCCCGGGTATAGTCATAATCATCATTAATCTCGGCTGTTGTCTAGGGGATAATATTTTTGTCCATTGGAAATATAAAGAGTCATTCAGAAGTCTTTCGAGGAATCGTTGGGTCTCACGTGTTAGAGGGATCGTGAGAATGAAAAGACTTGCCCGTGTCTTTATGACCACTCCGTTAAAATCAGGGGAGCGTTGGTTTCCCCGTTGTTATTTCGAAGTCCTTCTCGGTAGTATCAGCCACCCGCTCCCCAGGCAAAGGGGTTAGGAGCACACGTGGCGTTGAGTGGCTTTCAGCTCTCCCGGGAGCGTTGAGCGAGCAAGTTCCTTTGGTGCATCGCTCGGGTACTGCCTCCTGCAGTCCGCTTTTATCTTTACTTGCAGAGTTGTAGCTGTCCATCAAAGTAGGGGGAATGCAATCTCCACCCCCACCTGGCCCGAGGTTGTTCAGGTTCATGGTAGTTGTCACGTAGCCGGGACTTGCACGTGACACAGGTGTCTCTAAGAACAAATGGTCAAAACCGTTGCATTGTCTCTCACTTCCGAGTCCCGAATTAATAGCGATCTTGCGATTCTCCGGAAGGAGGGGGCTGCTCCCGCTCCTTCGGCCCCTCAGAGCAGTGCTACCTTCATAACAACATGAAACACAATACAGACCCCTCGGTCCACAAAGCTGTGCCAAACATGTCCTTACCCTAGAACCTCTAGAAATCCGCTGGCAGCCCATTCCATGTACTCACTACTCTCTGCGTAAAAAACACCCCTGATATCTCCTCTGTACCTACTTCCAAGCACCTTAAAACTGTGCCCTCTTGTGTTAGCCATTTCATCCCTGGGAAAAAAGCCTTTGCCTGTCCACGCGATCAATGCCTCTCATCATCTTATACACCGCCATCAGGTCACCTCTCATCCTCCGTCACTCCAAGGAGAAAAGGCCGAGTTCGCTCAATTTATTCTCATAACGCATTCTCCCCAATCCAGGCAATATCCTTGTATATCTCTTCTGCACCCTTTCTATGGTTTCCACATCCTTCCTGTAGTGAGGCAACCAGAATTTATCAAATTACTCCAAGTGGGGTCTGACCAGGGTCCTACATAGCTTCAATGTTACCTCCCGGTTCTTAAACTCAATCCCACGGAAGGCCAATGTATCATATGCCTTCTTAACCACAGAGTCAACCTGCACAGCAGCTTTGAGCGTCCTACGGACTCCGACCCCAAGATCCCTCTGATCCTCCACACTGTCAAGAGTCTTACAATTAATGCTATATTCTGCCATCATATTTGACCAAACAAAATGAACCACCTCACATTTATCTGGGTTGAACATCTGCCACTTCTCAGCCCATTTTTGCATCCTATCAATGTCCGCCTATAACCTCTGACAGCCCTGCACACTATCCACAACACCTCCAACCTTTGTGTCATTAGCGAACTTACTAACATCCCTCCACTTCCTCATCCAGGTCATCCAGTAAGGGTCCCAGAACGGATCCCTGAGGCACACCATTGGTGACCAACCTCCATGCAGAATAAGACCCATCTACAACCACTCTTTGCCTTCTATTGGCAAGCCAGTTTTGGATCCCATGCCTCCTTACTTTCTCAATAAGCCTTGCATGGGGTACCTTGTTAAAGAACATCTGAAAATCCAAGCAAGCAACATCCACTGCTCCTGCTTTATCTATTTTGCCTATTTCCTCAAAGTACTCCGAGAGATTTGTCAGACATGCTTTCCTCTAAAGGAATCCTGCTGACTTTGGCCTACTTGATCATGCGCCCCCAATTACATGACACAAAAAACTCACCCTTAATACACTCTAACATCTTCCTGATCACTCAGATCATACTAATTGCCTCCCTCTCTTCTTAAAGAGTGGAGTGACATTTGCAACTTCCTAGTCCACCAGAAGCGTTCCAAAATCTAGTGATTCGTGATAGATAATTACTCATTACTTTAAGAGAAAACTAAGGGGGAACTTAGCAAGTGGCAGGGACGATTTCAATCTTTAAAAGAAGTTTGCTTAGGTCCATGGATGAGAAGGATATGGAGGGCTATGTTCCAGGTGGAAGTTGTTGGAACTCGGCAGATCAATGCTTTGGCACGGACTAGATTGTCCATTAGAGGAGGAAGATGGGGGTGAAAGAGGTGAAAGAAGTGGCAGGTGATAGGTGAAACTGGGAGAGGTGGAGTAGTGAAGGAAAAAACATCTTAGGATATAATTTCCTTACCGATTCTCAAAAGAACATTGCTAATGCCTCCGCATCTCTTTCAGATCTCTGGGGTGTACACTATCTGGTCTAAGTGACCTATTTATCTTTAAACCATTTCTGTTTTCTAAGAACTTTCTCTTGAGTAACATCACTTTACACATTCCGACCATTGATATCTGGGAATTCCATATTCCTGCCAGCGTCTTCCACAGGTAAGAGTGATGTACAAAACTTATTCAGATCATCTGCCATCACCCTGCACCCTCTCCCCATTACTACCACTCCAGCATCATTTTTCAGTTTTTTGATATCCACTTCTAACTCTCTTTTACACTCTATGTACCTGAAGAAAAATTTGGTATCCTCTTTAATATCACTGGGTAGCTCACCTATGTATTCCATCTTTTCCTTCTTTTTTTTGTGTAATTAATCACTTTATTTGTTATATAAGCCATGTCAAATAAGTTACTGTTCCCATAAACCATGAACAGCCATTCACAAGATCAGATCCCTGAAGAGTTACAGTATACATAGTTAGACAGGGTTGTGGAATAAAACATGTTTGCGAATGGACGTTACTTCTTCTTAGGCAGGGCAATGTTGAACAGTTGGTAGACAACATAAAGCGCACCTCCAGCCGTGAGTGCCATGGTTAGCCTGTAGAGCATTCTGTTGGATTTTAACATCTTCCCAATCCTCTAACTTCTAAGTAATTTTTTCTCTTTGCCCTCTCTTTGGTTTTCATGTTGTCTTTGATTTCTCTTATCAGCCACGGTTTTGTCACCTTACCTTTAGAATACTACTTCCTATTTGTGATGTATATATCTTGTACCTTCAGAATCGCTTCCAGAAATCCCAGCCATTGTTGCTTTGTTTTCATCCATGTCCGTGTTCTTTTAATATCAATTTTGACCAATTTTTCTCTCATGCCTCTCTAATTCTCTTTATTCCGCATCTGACTTCAGCTTCTCCTTCTCTAATGTCAGGGTGAATTTGATCATATTACGATCACTTGTCCCTCAGGATTCCTTGAACTTAAGTGACCTAATTAATTCCAGTTCATTACAACAACCAATCCAGAATAGCTGATCCCCAAGTGGGCTCAACCCCGAGCTGTTCTAAAAAAGCATCTTGTAGGCATTCCAGGAATTCCTCCTCGAGACCAACACCGTCCTAATTTTCCTAATCACCTGCATGACAATCCCCCATGACTATTGTAACATTGCCCTTTTGGCACGCATTTTCTATCTCCCATTGTAATTTGTGGACCACATATTTACTACAGTTTCGAGGTCTCTATACAATTCCTATCAGGGATTATTTTTTTTACATTTGTTGTTCCTTAATTCTACCCATAGATGTTGCACCTTCCAACCCATGCCACCTCTTTCTAATGATTTTATTTAATATTTTACCAAGAGAGCCACACAAGACCCACTACCAGCTTGTTCTTTCAAGAAACACTAAGTATCTGGGCAACAAGAGGACCTGCAGCTTCTAGCAATCTACAGAAGGACACACAAGTGCTGGAGGAGCTCAGCATGTCAGGCAGCATCTATGGATGGGAATCAACATTTCAGGCCAAGACCCTTCATCTGGATTCTTGACACCCACGTATCTGGAATATCAACAAGGAAAAGAAATAGAAAGTGGTGTGAAACCTTTGACAGAATTTAGTTCAAGGCTTAAATAAACCTGCCAAACAGAGCTCAATAGTTAACAAATACAACAAAGGAAATAAACACTTCCATCAATATCAACATTCACTTTTTTTAATAAAAATATCTTGGTCCCATTTCAATCAGTGAAATTTATGAAGATAAATAAGAACTGAAATGGTAACTTTAGAAAAGACTATTTACACTCAAACCCTCTTGGATTAACTCTACCTTAGACAAAAGGAGGAAGAAGAATAACAAACATGAAAAAAAAAATCACACAGCGGTCAGATAAAACTTTTAAGTACAAGCCCCATTTCCAGAAAAGTTGGGATATTTTCCAAAATGCAATAAAAACAAAAATCTATGATTATGTTAATTCACAAGAACCGTTAATTAACTGACAAAAGTACAAAGAAAAGATTTTCAATAGTTTGACTGACCAACTTAATTGTATTTTGTAAATACAATTGGGACAGAGGCATGTTTACCATTGTGTTACATCACCTTTCCTTTTAAAAACACTTTTCAATCATTTTGGAACTGAGAATACTAATTGTAGTGGATTTGCAATTGGAAATTTTGTCCATTCTTGCTTGATATAAGACTCAGCTGCTCAACAGTCCATGTACTCCGTTGTCTGATTCTCCTCTTCATGATGCGCTATACATTTTCAACAGTAGATCTGGACTGGCAGCAGGCCAGTAAAGCACATGCACTCTGTGTCTACAAAGCCACGCTGTTGTAGCCCATGCAGAATGTGGTCTGGCATTGTCCTGATGAAATAAGCATGGATGTCCCGGGAAGAGACGTGGCCTTGATGGCAACATACGTCTCTCTAAAATCCTAATATATGTCTTAGAGTCAATGGTACCTTCACATACATGCAACTCAATCATGCCGTGGGCACTGATGCACCCCCATACCATCACAGATGCTGGCTTTTGCATCTTTCGCTGATAACAATCAGGATGGTCGTTTTCATCTTTGGCATGGAGAAATCTACGCCCGTTTTTTTCCGAAAACTAGCTGAAATGTGAACTCATCTGACCGCAGCACACGGTTCCACAGTCTTTCGGTCCATCTGAGATGAGCTCGGGCCCAGAGAACTCGCTGGCGTTTCTGCATAGAGTTGATGTATGGCTTCCTCCTTGCGTAATACAGTTTCAGGTTGCATTTCTGGATGCAGCAACAGACTGTTAAGTGACAATGGTTTTCTGAAGTACTCCCGAGCTTAGGTGGCTATAATTGTCACAGTAGCATGACAGTTTCTTAGGCAGTGCCGCCTGAGGGCTCGAAGATCACGCACTTTCAACAGCAGTTTCCGACCTTGCCCATTACGCACTGAGATGTCTCTGAATTCTCTGAATCTTTTCACAATATTATGTACTGTAGATGTTGAAAGACCTAAATTCTCTGCAATCTTACATTGGGAAATGTTCCTTTTGAACTGACTAACAATTCTCTCACGAATTTTGGCACAAAAGGGTGAGCCACGACCCATCCTTGCTTGCAAAGACTGAGCCTTTGATGGACACTACTTTTATACCCAGTCATGACACCACACCTGCTACCAATTAGCCTGCTTAATGTGGAGTTTTCCAAACCGGTGTTACTTGAATATTCTGTGCAATTTTCAATCTTATTTTAACTCTGTCCGAACTTTTGTTGAGTGTGTTGCAGCCATCAAATTCTAAATTTGTGTATATTTACAAAATACAATTAAGTTGGTCAGTAAAACTATTGAAAATCTTTTCTTTGTAGTTTTGTCAGTTAAATAAAGGTTCACGTTAATTAACATATCACAGATTTTTGTTTTTAATGCATTTTGGAAAATGTCTGAACTTTTCTAGAAATGGGGTTGTATATACTTTCATCAAAAATGAACAGAATTCAGCACTCCTTGTGTGTATATGCAATCGTGATAAGAAATACAGAACAGAAAACCTAAATGAGGCCAACTCAGAAAAATGAATCATCACTCTGGAAGAAAACATTAACCAGTGGAATGAGTATGACCCTCCATGAGAGACATCCCAACGATCTGTGCAGTCTAGATGTTGACAAGGAAGCATCGAGCACCTGACAGAGAGTTGGAGACCTCTTCCCAGAAACAGAGGGGTTCCTTTCGGAAATACAGGACAAGGTGGTTAACAACAGGCAAACAAAAATTGAAAATACATGAAATACAAACAAACAAGGCAGTAAGCGCAGAAAATGCCAAGAGAAACCAAACGCAACCCAACACATACCAGGATCCTGCAGCAGTTTAACTCAATCTGATTATTTACACAGGTACAATCAAGTAGCAAATATCATTCATCAAAACCTTGCTTTAAAATACAAACTCATGAATGCCCTCCATCATTTCATAAAGGCTCCATAAATTCAAGCCTGATCCAGTTTTAGAGTCAAAATCGTACAAATTATATGAAATCAATACATTATTTCAGATAGGACAATCCATGATATCCATCTCGATATAATATTACAGGATAAACAAGCAGGAACAACTCCCTCAACAGATAAAACCATTCCCAACATACTCGTTTTTTAACCAGTGAAGCACCTTACCACAGGTATTGTTTGAGTCATCAGTCAGACAAGTGAAAGATTTTCCCTGCCAATCAGCTTCCAAATGTTGCTACTCTGTCATTCATTGCCACGCCCCGCTGCTGATTCACTTCTCCTCATCATACGTTCTTACCCCGACCATGGTCAAGAGCCCCAAACTCTGCCCTGTGCAGACCTGCCTCTGGTTTCTGACCCTGCTCCGTTGAACATCCAACTAATGGTTTCCCATTCTGTTTTCAGTCTTTAGAGGACAGGGGTGTTTTCTAACAACCCTTCAGAAGCAGGGAAAATGACCCATAATGTGGAAATGAGCCCTGAATAAGGAGGTTAATGCCCAGTATCATTCTCCTTCAGCCCAGAGATTTGAGGGGTGAAGAACATCTCAGACAATAGACAATAGGTGCAGAAGTCGACCATTTGGCCCATCGAGCCTGCACCGCCATTTTGAGTTCATGGCTGATCAACTACTATCAATACTCGGTTCCTGCCTTGTCCCCATATCCCTTGATTCCCCTATCGATAAGATACCTATCTATCTCCTTTTTGAAAGCATCCAGAGAATTGGCCTCCACTGCCTTCCGAGGCAGTGCATTCCAGACCCCCACAACTCTCCTTAACTCTGTCCTAAATTACCTACCCCTTATTCTCAAACCATGCCCTCTGGTACTGGACTCTCCCAGCATCTGAAATATATTTCCTGCCTCTATCTTGTCCAATCCCTTAATAATCTTATATGTTTCAATCAGATCCCCTCTAAATCTCCTTAATTCCAGCGTGTACAAGCACAGTCTCTCTAACCTCTCTGCGTGACAGTCCAGACATCCCAGGAATTAACCTCGTGAATCTATGCTGCACTTCCTCTACAGCCAGGATGTCCTGCCTTAACCCTGGAGACCAAAACTGTACACAATACTCCAGGTGTGGTCTCACCAGGGCTCTGTACAAATGCAAGAGGATTTCCTTGCTCTTGTACTCAATTCCCTTTGTAATAAAGGCCAACATTCCATTAGCATTCTTCACTGCCTGCTGCACTTGCTCATTCACCTTCAGTGACTGATGAACAAGGACTCCTAGATCTCTTTGTATTTCTCCCTTACCGAACTCTACACCGCTCAGATAATAATCTGCCTTCCTGTTCTTACTCCCAAAGTGGATAACCTCACACTTATTCACATTAAACACCATCTGCCAAGTATCTGCCCACTCACCCAGCCTATCCAAGTCACCCTGAATTCTCCTAACATCCTCATCACATGTCACACCGCCACCCAGCTTAGTAGCATCAGCAAATCTGCTGATGTTATTCTCAATGCCTTCATCTAAATCGTTGACATAAATTGTAAACAGCTGTGGTCCCAATACCGAACCCTTTGGCACCCCAGTAGTCACCACCTGCCATTCCGAGAAACACCCATTCACCGTTACCCTTTGCTTTCTATCTGCCAACCAGTTTTCTATTCATGTTAATGTCTTCCGCCCGATGCCCTGAGCTTTGATTTTACCCACCAATCTCCTATGTGGGACCTTATCAAATGCCTTCTGAAAATCAAGGTACTGGATCTCCCTTGTCTAACTTCCTGGTTACATCCTCAAAAAACTCCAATAGATTAGTCAAGCATGATTTACCCTTGGTAAATCCATGCTGGCTCAACCCAATCCTATCACTGCTATCTAGATATGCCACTATTTCATCCTTAATAATGGACTCTTGCATCTTCCCCACCACCGATGTCAGGCTGACAGGTCGATTGTTTTCTCCCTCCCTCCTTTCTTAAAAAGTGGGATAACATTAGCCATTCTCCAATCCTCAGGAACTGATCCTGCATCTAAGGAACATTGGAAAATGATTACCAATGCATCCGCAATTTCCAGGGCCACCTCCTTTAGTACCCTAGGATGCAGACCATCTGGACCTGGGCATTTGTCAGCCGTCAGTCCCATCAGTCTACTCATCACGGTTTCCTTCCTAATGTCCATCTGTTTCATTTCCTCTGTTACCCTATGTCCTTGGCCCATCCATACATCTGGGAGATTGCTTGTGTCTTCCTTAGTGAAAACAGATCTAAAGTACTCATTAAATTCTTCTGCCATTTCTCTATTTCCCATAACAATTTCATTCAATTCATTCTTCAAGTGCCTAATATTGTTCTTAACTATCTTCTTTCTCTTCACATACCTAAAAAAACTTTTGCTATCTTCCTTTATATTCCTGGCTAGCTTGCGTTTGTACCTCATTTTTTCTCCTCGTTTTGCCTTTTTAGTTAAGTTCTGCTGTTCCTTAAAAACTTCCCAATCATCTGTCCTCCCACTCACCTTAGCTCTGTCATACTTCCTTTTTTTTAATGCTATGCAATCTCTGACTTGCTTTGTCAACCACTGTGGCCCCTTTCCCCCCTTTGAATCCTTCCTTCTCTGGGGGATGAACTGATTTTGCACCTTGTGCATTATTCCCAAGAATACCTGCCATTGCTGTTCCACTGTCTTTTCTGCTCGGATATCCGTCCAGTTAACTTCGGCCAGCTACTCCCTCATGGCTCCATAGTTTCTCCTGTTCAACTGCAACACTGACACCTCCGAGCTGCCCTTATCCTTCTCAAATTGCAGATAAAAACTTATCATATTATGATCACTACCTCCTAATGGCTCCTTTACTGCAAGATCACTTATCAAATCCTGTTCATTACATAACACTAAATCCAGAATAGTCTTGTCCCTGGTCAGCTCTCGTACAAGCTGTTCCAAGAATGCATCCCGTAGACACTCTACAAACTCCCTATCCTGGGGTCCAGCACCAACCTGATTCTCCCAGTTCACCTGCATGTTGAAATCCCCCGTAACTACTGCAACATTACCTTTCCCACATACCAATTCAACTCCCTATTCAACTTGCACCCAATCTCCATGCTACTGTTTAGTGGCCTGTAGACAACACCCATTTCGGTCCTTTTGCCCTTACTGTTCCTCAGTTCTATCCACACAGACTCTACTTCTCCTGACCTTATGTCCAACCTTGCAAAGGACTGAATCTCTTTCCTCACCAACAGGGCCACCTCACCCCCTCTGCCCACATTTCTGTCCCTACAATAGCACGTATACCCTTGAACATTCATTTCCCAAGTCTGATCTCCCTGCACGCATGTCTCCGTTATCCCAACAACATCATAGTTACCCATTTGCACCTGAGCTTCAAGCTCATCCGCCTTATTTCTGACACTTTGTGCATTCAGATATAGAATCCTTAGCCCATTTCTCCTCTCTCTGTTTGAATCGCTGCCTATTGTGCTTAACCCAGCTCCCTGAACTCCCATCGGGCTATACGCCCCTAGAATTTTGTTGTCCTTCCTAAATTTACTTATTCTTTCAACACATTTTACTTCATGTTCCATCAGACCATCCCTCTGTACATGTGTCCTCCTAATCACTTGTTCCACCTCACCTTTCTCTACTACACACTTAATATTCCGGAACAGACAGAACTGCTGTCACCTCGACTTCTTCAGTCTGAAGAATACCCAAGGGAAACCTCTTCACCCACAGAGTGGTGACTGTTTGGAACCTGTCATCACAGGGAGAGAGAGAGGGGAACAACAGGGGAGGATTTAAATGGACCATCACGGAACAGAATCACTGCAAGGGTCCAGCCGGCTTGTGTTGACTCTCTACCGTATACTGGGTGTGTTATAAATTCACTAAGTACCGGAGACAGAGTTTGAAATAGAACTGATTTATTTGTCTCAGATCCAGAATGTTAAACTCCAGTCCCATTAAAGGTGAATGTGCAGCAGAAGAAACTACTCCCATGCCCAGTGACCAGGGTGCAGAACTGGGTGTGGTGAGCAGCAGCAATAATTGCAGAGTTCAGCATCGACAGTCACTCTTGAAATTGCATTCAGCAACGGTAATGGACAAATATCCAGCATGCAGCTTATTGAAACTTATTCCCCAGTGTAAACTCAATGATGCACATTCAGTTCATTTGGCTGAGAGAAACTCTTCCCAAAGTCTGAGCAGGTGAATGGCTTCTCCCCAGCGTGAACTGACTGGTGTGCCAGTAGTTGGGATGATCGAGTGAATCCCTTCCCACAGTCTGAGCAGATGAACGGCTTCTCCCCAGTGTGAACTGACTGGTGTCTCCGTAGGGTGGATGATTGAGTGAATCTCTTCCCACAGACTGAGCAGGTGAATGGCTTCTCCCCGGTGTGAACTGACTGGTGTGTCAGTAGGTGAGATGACGAAGTGAATCCCTTCCCACAGTCTGAGCAGGTGAACGGTCTCTCCCCAGTGTGAACTCGCTGGTGTATCTGCAGATCAGATGACCGAGTGAATCCCTTCCCACAATCTGAGCAGGTGAACGGCCTCTCCCCAGTGTGAACTGACCGGTGTGCCAGTAGTTTAGATGACTGAGTGAATCCCTTCCCACAATCTGAGCAGGTGAACGGCCTCTCCCCAGTGTGAAGTGTCCGGTGTACCAATAGGGTGGATGACGAAGTGAATCCCTTCCCACAGTCCGAGCAGGTGAACGGCCTCTCCCCAGTGTGAACTCGTTGGTGTCTCTGTAGGGCGGATAACTGAGTGAATCCCTTCCCACATTCTGAGCAGGTGAATGGCCTCTCCCCAGTGTGAACTCGCTGATGTACCTTCAGTTGAAATAAGTCAGTGAATCCCTTCCCACAGTCTGAGCAGGTAAACGGCTTCTCCCCAGTGTGAACTCGTTGGTGACTCTGTAGGTTTGATGACTGAGTGAATCCCTTCCCACAGTCTGAGCAGGTGAACGGCCTCTCTCCAGTGTGAACTCGCTGGTGTACCTTGAGTTGAGATGACTTTGTGAATTCCTTTCCACAGTCTGAGCAGGTGAACGGCTTCTCCCCAGTGTGAACTCGTTCGTGACTACGTAGGTGGGATGACTGAGTGAATCCCTTCCCACACGCTGAGCAGGTGAATGGCCTCTCCCCAGTGTGAACTCGCTGATGCACCTTCAGATTAGCTGAGCAAGTGAATCCCTTCCCACAGTCTGAGCAGGTGAACATCCGCTCCCCGGTGTGAACTCGCTGGTGAGCCATTAGATCAGATGACCGAGTGAATCCCTTCCCACAGACTGAGCAGGTGAACATCCGCTCCCCGGTGTGAACTCACTGGTGAGCCGTTAGGTCAGATGACCGAGTGAATCCCTTCCCACAAATTCAGCAGATGACCAGCCTGTGCCCAGTGTGAACTGACTGGTGTGTCCACAGGTGGAATGATCAACTGAAACCCTTCTCACACACAGAACAGGTGAATGGACTTGTCCAAGTGTGAATTTGCTGATGTACCTTCAGTTGAGATGACCGACTGAATCCATTCCCACTGTCTGAGCAGGTGAATGGGTCCCCCCTGTGTAAAATGACGGGCGTGCCAGTTGGTCAGGTGATCGAGTGAATCTCTCACTACAGTCTGAGTAGGAAGGATGATCGAGTGAATCCCTTGCTCAACTTCTTAAATATCTGGACAGAGACAGCAAAACTGGCGTGTTGTGTTCTAGATTCCTGTAGTCAAATTCCTTGTCATTTTTAACCTGTAAAATAATTTACAAAATTCATCAATGGGTGTCTGACAACATTTCAGATGAGATCACTTGAGTTGTCAAAGTGTGAACTGGCATCACACTGTTACAGTGAGGTTCAACCCAAGTTGGAGAGAGAAATCAGTGCTGGTATCTGAGAAATCAGAGAAATCAGTGCTGGTATCTGGAATGACCATCAAACTCTCTGATGCTCTTCCTGTCTCTATAAGAATGGGGCATTTCTGCCATCTCCAATCTGTGACCTGGCTCAATCTGACTCTCTCCATTGGTATTATTCCCTATCCCCATTGCATGGGTGCCTGGCCCCTCAATAACTGAAACACTCTCGGGATAGAGAATTGGTTGGCAGACAGGAAGCAAAGAGTGGGAATAAATGGGACCTTTTCAGAATGGCAGGCAGTGACTAGTGGGGTACCGCAAGTCTCAGTGCTGGGAGCCCAGTTGTTTACAATATATATTAATGATTTAGACGAGGGAATTAAATGCAGCATCTCCAAGTTTGCGTATGACATGAAGCTGGGCGGCATTGTTAGCTGTGAGGAGGATGCTAAGAGGATGCAGGGTGCCTTGGATAGGTTAGGCAAGTGGGCAAATTCATGGCAGATGCAATTTAATGTATATAAATGTGAGGTTATCCATTTTGGTGACAAGAACAGGAAAACAGATTATTATCTGAATGGTGGCCGATTAGGAAAAGGGGAAGTGCAACGAGACCTGGGTGTCATTGTACACCAGTCATTGAAAGTGGGCATGCAGGTGCAGCAAGCGGTGAAAATGGCGAATGGTATGTTAGCATTCATAGCAAGAGGATTTGAGTACAGGAGCAGGGAGGTTCTACTGCAATTGTACAAGGCCTTGGTGAGACCACACCTGGAGTATTGTGTGCAATTTTGGTCCCCAAATCTGAGGAAAGACATTCTTGCCATAGAGGGTGTACAAAGAAGGTTCACCAGATTGATTCCTGGGATGGCAGGACTTTCATATGAAGAAAGACTGGATTGACTAGGCTTATACTCGCTGGAATTTAAAAGATTGAGGGGGTATCTTACTGAAACGTATAAAATTCTAAAGGGATTGGACAGGCTAGATGCAGGGAGATTGTTCCCGATGTTGGGGAAGTCCAGAACGAGGAGTCACAGTTTAAGGATAAAGGGGAAGCCTTTTAGGACCGAGATGAGGAGAAATTTCTTCACACAGAGAGTGGTGAAGCTGTGGAATTCTCTGCCACAGGAAACAGTTCAGGCCAGATCACTGGCCATATTTAAGAGGAAGTTAGATATGGCCCTTGTGGCTAAAGGGATCAGGGGGTATGGAGAGAAAGCAGGTAGAGGGTTCTGAGTTGGATGATCAACCATGATCATACTGAATGGCGGTGCAGGCTTGAAGGGTCGAATGGCCTACTCCTGCATCTATTTTCTATGTTTCTATGTTTTCTCTCAAGTAAATAGCCTTTGTTGATGTGAAGCTGGGATTTTCTTTTACATACTGTTAATTTAAAGTGCCACAGTTTGAAAGCCATGTGAAACTTTCCTGCCCAGATGAATCGTTGGTCCGCACAGCTGTTAAAAGGAATTAGAGTGAATATTAGTATTATTTCTGGTTTTTAACTCGGTCATAGAAAATTACAACAGAAGCAGGTCCTTTGGGCCATCTAGTTTGTGCTGAACTATTTAAGCTGCCCACTCCCATCCAGGTACCTGTGAAACCTCTTAAATGTTGAAATCAAGCTCACATGCATCACTTGTGCTGGCTGCTCATTCCACACCCAGACGACCGTCTGTGTGAAGAAGTTTCCCCTCACATTCCGAGGAATAAAGTCCTGACCTGTTCAATCTCTCCTTATAACGCAAGTCCTCCAGACCTGGCACCATCCTTGTGAATTTACTCTGAACTGTTTCAACCTCCTTTACATCTTTCATGTGCGTGGGTGACCAAACCTGCACACAATACTCCAAATTAGACCTCACCAACGTCAACATAACATCCATCTCCGGTACTCAGTACTTTGGTTAATGAAGGCCAATGAGCCAAAATCTTTCATTCCATCCCTATCGAACTGTGACACCACTTCCAGTGAAATATAGAGCTGTATTCCCAGATCCCTTTCTGCAACAACACTCCTCAGCACCCGACCAGACACTGTGTAAGACCCACCCTGGTAGGTCCTACCAAAGTGCAACACCTCACACTTGTCTGCATTAAATTCCATTTTCCATTTCTCAACCCATTTTTCCAGTGGGTCCAGATTTCACTGCAAGCCAGGATAGTCCTCTCACAGCCCACTACACTCCCAGTCTTGGTGTCATCCACAAATTTGCTGATCCACCAAGATTACTGATATAGATGACAAACAACAACAGATCCATCACTGATCCCTGAGACACACCACTAGTCACAGGCCTCCGGTCAGAGAGGCCACCATCTGCTACCACACTCTGGCTTCTCCCAGAGACAGTGTCTCATCCAATTTACTGTCTCATCTTGAATGCTGAGTGACTGAACCTTCTTGACCAACCTCCCATATGAGACTTTGTCAAGTGTCTTGCTAAGGTCCATGTAGACAATATCCACTGCCTTGCCTTCATCCACTTTCCTGATAACTTCCTCGAGAGACTCTATAAGATTGGTTAGACATGACCTACCATGCACAAAGCCATGCTGCTTATCCTTAATCTTCCACATCTATCCAAATACTTATATATCCGGTCCCTGCACACACGTTCCAATAACTTTCCCACTGCTGATGTCAAGCTCACTGATGTATAATTTCCTAGTTTATTCTTACAGCCTTTCTTGTTCAGCGGAGCAACATTGGCTGTCCTCCGATCCTCCAGTACCTCACCTGTCTCTAAGGATGATTTAAATATCTGAGCTTGGGCCCCGACCATTCCTGCACTTGTCTTCCACAGAGTCCCAGGGAACAACTTGTCAGGCACTGGGGATTTATCCACGCTAAGGGGCAAGACATGTTAAGTGCCGGGGTTTGGACTGAGCTTAAGTTACCACTCAATGCACTTTAGTAAACTATTTAAGAATTTTTTAAAAGTTATTTATTAATGCTTTTTGGGAAGGTGATTTTAGATGCATGTCATATTTATACTGAGTTAAATACTGTATATAATTAGTTTTGCTACAATAAGTGTATGGGACACTGGAAAAATGTTGAATTTCCCCTTGTGGATGAATAAAGTATCTATCTATCTATCTATCTATCTAATTTGCCATAAGATAGCAAACCCCTCCACCTCTGTAATCTGTCCAGGGTCCATGAAGTTGATGCTGCTTTGCCTCACTTCTAGAGACTCTGTGTCCATCTCCTGAGTAAACACAGACGCAAAAATATATTTAAAATCTCCCCCATCTCTTTTGTCTCCTGTATAGATCACCATTCTGATCGTCCGGAGGATTAATTTTTTTCCCTTGCAATCTTTTTGCTCGTAACATATCCGCAGAGTCCTGAGGATTCTCCTTCACCTTGTCTACTGGGGCAATCTCATGCTTTCTTTTATTTCTTTCATAAGTGTTTACTTGAATTTCCTGTACTTCATAAGTATCCGATTTGTTCCTATCTGCCTGTACCTGGTATGTTTGTAAAGCATTTTGTTGTTTGTATTCTCCTTTCTTGTAAAAAGGGTGTAAATGTAATTAGCTCCGTCTTGGGCACTAGCCTAAAAAGTACCCGAGACATCTTCAGGGAGCAGTGTCTCAGAAAGGCAGTGCCCATTATGAAGGACCTTCAGTAACCAGGGCTTGCCCTTTTCTCACTATTACCATCAGGTAGGAGGTACAGAAGCCTGAAGGCACACACTCAGCGATTCAGGAACAGCTTCTTCCCCTCTGCCATCTGATTCCAAAATGGACACTGAACCCTTGAGCACTATCTCACTTTTTTAATATATATTGTTTCTGTTTTTTGCAAGACTTTTAATCTATTCAATATCTGTATACTGTGTAAAGAATAATGAATAAGATTCACTTATTTATTTATTATTACTATTTTTATTGTTCATCTATACTTCTTTGAGATTCGAAGCAAGGAGGCTGTGAGTGGAACGGCTGAGGATTTTTTGGCAAGATGGAATTGTACTACTCGTGGTAAAGAGAGGCAGGACTGCGCAGGCCTGTGATGCCAGCCAGTAGAGCAGGAAAAGTTTGACAAGAAGACCACCATGTCCAGCGGGCAGCAGAGTGGGTTTGGCTCAAACGGGCTGCGGCGGTAATGGGACGAGGCCAGGTAGGTTTACCTGTGTTAATTGTGGAAAGGAAAGGAAGAATGTGTGTGAGGCCCGTGTTCTGTGCTCGCAGTCAGATGTGGGAGGTCCTGGAGTCTCCCACCCTGCCGGGCGGCCATATCTGCACCCCGTGTGTCGAGCTGCAGCTCCTAAGGGACCGTGTTAGGGAACTGGAGATGCAGCTCAATGACCTTCGTCTGGTCAGGGAGAGCGAGGAACGGATAGAAAGGAGTTAAGGGGAGGTGGTCACACCGGGGCCACGGGAAACAGGCAAATGGGTAAGGAGAAAAGTCAGGAGAGCTAAGTCAGGTACTAGAGAGTACCCCTGTGGCTGTACCTGTTGACAAGTACTCCTGTTTGAGTACTGTTGTGGGGTACAGCCTACCCGGGGGAAGCAACAGTGGCTGTGCCTCTGGCACAGAGTACGGACTGTGGCTCAGGGTAGGGAAAGGAGGAGAAAGGCAGTAGTGATGGTGTACTCTATAGTCAGGGGGTCAGATAGGCGATCCTGTGGACGCAGGGAAGAAACTCGGATGGTAGTTTTCCTTCCAGGTGCCAATGTCCGGGATGTTTCTGATCACGCCCACAATATCCTGCGGTGGGAGGGAGAACAGCCAGAGGTCGTGGTACCTATTGGTACCAGTGACATAGGCAAGAAAAGGGAAGAGGTCCTGAAAGAAGACTACAGGGAGTAAGGAAGGAAGTTGAGGAGCAGGACCGCAAAGGTAGTAATCTCGGGATTACTGCCTGTGCCACGCGACAGAGAGTAGGAATGGAATGAGGTGGAGGATAAATGCGTGGCTGAGGGGTTGGAGCAGGGGGCAGGTATTCAGATTTTTGGATCATTGGGACCTCTTTTGGGACGGGTTGCACTTGAATCCAGGGGCAGGGAGGTTTGCTGAAGCTACTGGGGAGAGTTTAAACTAGAATTGTTGGGGGGGAGGGGGGGGAGGTGGGAACCGAACTGAAGAGACTGGGGAAGAGGCGGTTGGCTCACAAATAGAGAAAGCTTGGAGACAGTGTGTGAGGGAGGATAGGCAGGTGGTAGTGAAGGGACGCGCACAAACTGATGGTTTGAGATGTGTTTATTTTAACGCAAGGAGTACTGTGAACAAAGCGGATAAGCTTAGACCATGGATCAGTACTTGCTGTGGTGGCTATTACAGCGACTTGGATGGCTCAGGGGCAGGAACTTTTACTTCAAGTGCCGGGTTTTAGATGTTTCAGAAAGGACAGGGAGGGAGGCAAAAGAGGTGGAGGCGTGGCACTGTTGATCAGAGATAGTGTCACGGCTACAGAAAAGGAGGACATCATGGAGGGATTGTCTACGGAGTCTCTATGTGTGGAGGTTAGGAACAGGAAGGGGTCAATAACTCCACTGGGTGTTTTTTATAGGACGCCCAATAGTTACAGGGATATCGAGGAGCAGATAGGGAAACAGATCCTGGGAAAGTGTAATAATAACAGAGTTGTCGTGATGGGAGATTATAATTTCCCATATATCAACTGGTATCTCCCTCGAGCAAGAGGTTCCGATGGGGTGGAGTTTGTTACTTGTGTTCTGGAATGTTTCTTGACACAATACATAGATAAGCCTACAAGAGGAGAGACTGTACTTGATTTGGTATTGGGAAATGAACCTGGTCAGGTGTCAGATCAATCAGTGAGAGAGCATTTTGGAGTTAGTGATCATAATTCTATCTCCTTTACTATAGCACTGGAGAGAGTTAGGAACAGACAAGTTAGAAAAGTGTTTAATTGGACTAAGGGGAATTATGAGGCTATCAGGCAGGAACTTAGAAGCTTAAATTGGGAACAGATGTTCTCAGAGAAAGGAACCGAAGAAATGTAGCAAATATTCAGGGGAAATTTGTGCGGAGTTCTGCATAGGTATGTTCCAATGAAACAGGGAAATCTTATTGAATTTTTTGAAGAGGTTACTAGGAAAGTTGACAAGGGTAAAACAGTGGATGTTGTCTATATGGACTTCAGTAAAGCCTTTGACAAGGTTCCACATGGAAGGTTAAATCGTTAGGTATTAATATTGAAATAATAAAATGGATTCAACAGTGGCTGGATGGGAGATGCCAGAGAGTAGCAGTGGATAACTGTTTGTCAGGTTGGAGGCTGGTGACCAGTAGTGTGCCTCAGGGATCTGTACTGGGTCCAATGTTGTTTGTCATATACATTATTGATCTGGATGATGGGGTGATAAACTGTATTAGTAAGTGTACTAAGATAGGTGGCGTTGTGGATAATGAAGTAGTTTTTCAAAGCTTGCAGAGAGATTTAGGCCAGTTAGAAGAGTGGGCTGAAAGATGGCAGATGGAGTTTAATTCTGAAAAATGTGAGGTGCTACATTTTGGTAGGAATAATCAAAATAAGACATACATGGTAAATGGTAGGGCATTGAGGAATGCAGTAGAAAAGAGTGATCTAGGAATAATGGTGCATAGTTCCCTAAAGGTGGAATCTCATGTGGATAGGGTGGTGAAGAAAGCTTTTGGTATGCTGACCTTTACAAATCAGAGCATTGAGTATAATAGTTGGGATGTAATGTTAAAATTGTACAAGGTATTGGTGAGGCCAAATTTGGAGTATTGTGTTCAGTTCTGGTCACTGAATTATAGGAAAGATGTCAACAGATTAGAGAGAGTACAGAGGAGATTTACTAGAATGTTACCTGGGTTTCAGCACCTAAGTTACAGAGAAAGGTTGAACAAGTTAGGTCTTTATTCTTTGGAGCGTAGAAGGTTGAGGGGGGACTTGATAGAGGTATTTAAAATTATGAGGGGGATAGATAGAGTTGACGTGGATAGGTTTTTTTTTCCATTGAGAGTAGGGGAGATTCAAACAAGAGGGCATGAGTTGAGAATTATGGGGCAAAAGTTTAGGGGTAACATGAGGGGGAACTTCTTTATTCAGAGAGTAGTAGCTGTGTGGAACGAGCTTCCAGTAGAAGTGGTAGAGGCAGGTTCGATATTGTCATTTAAAGTAAAATTGGATAAGTATATGGACAGGAAAGGAATGGAGGGTGATGGGCTGAGTGCAGGTCAGTGGGACTAGGTAAGAGTAAGCCTTCGGCAAGGACTAGAAGGGCCGACTTGGCCTGTTTCCATGCTATAATTGTTAGATTGTTATATAGGGAAGTTATGGTAGGGGACAGGAACCATGGTGTACAAAGGCTGTAGTAAATCTAGTCAAGAAGAAAAGCTTACAAAAGGTTCAGAGAGCTAGGTAATGTTAGAGATTATAAGGGTAACAGGAAGGAGCTTAAGAAGGAGATTAGGAGAGCCAGAAGGGGCCATGAGAAGGCCTTGGCAGGCAGGATTAAGGAAAACAAGGCATTCTACAAGTATGTGAAGAGCTGGAACCTAAAGATAGGACCTATCAAGTGTGACAGTGGGAAAGTGTATGCAACCGGAGGAAATAGCCGAGGTACTTAATGACTACTTTACTATGGAAACTGATCTTGGTGATTGTAGTAATGACTTGCAGCAGACTGAGAAGATTAAGCATGTATATTATTAAGAAAGAGGATGTGCTGGAGCTTTGGGAAAGCATCAAGTTGGATAAGTCACTATGACCAAAGGAGATGTACCCCAGGCTACTGTGAGAGGCGAGGGAGGAGATTGCTGAGCCTCTGGCGCTGATCTTTGCATCATCAATGGGGACGGGAGAGGTTCCAGAGGATTGGAGGGTTGCGGATGTTGTTCCCTTATTCAAGAAATGGAGTAGAGATAGCACAGGAAATTATAGACCAGTGAGTTGTACTTCAGTGGTTGGTAATTTGTTAGAGAAGATCATAAGAGGCAGGATTACTGAACATTTGGAGAGGTATAATATGATTAGGAATAGTCAGCATGGCTTTGTCAAGGGCAGGTCGTGCCTTATGAGCCTGATTAAATTTTTTGAGGATGTGACTAAACACATTGATGAAGGAAGAGCAGTAGATGTAGTGTGTATGGATTTCAGCCAGGCATTAGATAAGGTAGCCCTTGCAAAGCTTATTGAAATAGTAAGGAGGCATGGGATCCAAGGGGACATTGCCTTGTGGATCCAGAAATGGCTTGACCACGGAAGGCAAAGAGTGGTTGTAGACGTGTGATTGAGTGGTTGAATTCTGCATGGAGGTCGGTGACCAGTGGTGTGCCTCTGTTCTGGGACTCTTACACTGCATGATTTTTATAAATGACCTGGATGAGGAAGTGGAGGGATGGGTTAGTAAGTTTGCTGATGACACAAAGGTTGGGAGTGTTCTGGGTAGTGTGGAGGGCTGTCAGAGGTTACAGCAAGACATTGATAGGATGCAAAACTGTGCTGAGAAGTGGAAGATGGAGTTCAACCCATATAAGTGGTTCATTTTGGTAGGTCAAATATGATGGCAGAATATAGTATTAATGGTAAGACTGTTGGCAGTGTGGAGGATCAGAGGGATCTTGGTGTCCGAGTCCATAGGACACTCAAAGCAGCTACACAGGTTGACGCAACACACACAAACTGCTGGCGGAACGCAAAAGGCCAGGCGGCATCTATAGGAAGAAGTATAGTCGACATTTCGGGCCAAGACCCTTCGTCAGGACTAATGGAAAAAAGAGACAGTAAGAGATTTGAAAGTGGGCAGGGGAGGGGGAGACCCAAAATGATCGGAGAAGACAGGAGGGGGAGGGATGAAGCCAAGAGCTGGAAAGGTGATTGGCTAAAGGGATGCGAGGCTGGAGAAGAGGGAGTATCAAAGGACAAAAAGCCTGGGATGAAAGAAAGGGGGAGGGAAGCTCCAGAACAGGCAAGGAGTTGGGGAGGGGGGAAAAATTAATTTTAGTGATGGGGTAAGCAGGGAAGGAGGGGCATTAATGGAAGTTAGAGAAGTCAATGTTCATGCCATCAGGTTGGAGGCTACCCAGACGGTATATAAGGTGTTGTTCCTGCAACCTGAGTGTGGCTTCATCTTGACAATAGAGGAGGCCATTGATTGACATATCGAAATGGGAATCTTAACGACAGGCTGACTCTGTGGTTAAGAAGGCGTACGGTGTATTAGCCTTCATCACTTGTGGAACTGAATTTAAGAGCCGAGAGGTAATGTTGCAGCTACATAGGACCCTGATCAGACCCCACTTGGAGTGCTGTGCTCAATTCTGATCTCCTCACTACAGGAAGAATGTGGTGTCAGCCCGAGGGTGCTCAAAGCCTCTGCCCCTCAGCTACATGGAGTACTTCACCATGTCTTCAACCTCAGCCTGAGTCTCCAGGGTTCCTGTGCTGTGGAAGACGTTCTGCCTCGTTCCTGTACTGAAGATGCCGCGCCCCAGTGGCTCCAATGACTACAGATCGGTGGCACTGACCTCCCACATCATGAAGACCCTGGAGAGGCTTGTGGTAGAGCAGCTCCGGCCTATGGTTAGGCCACACTTAGACCCCCTCCAGTTCGCCTATCAGCCCCGACTAGGAGTTGAGGATGCCATCGTCTACCTGCTGAACCGTGTCTACGCCCACCTGGACAAGCTGGCGAGCACTGTGATTGTCATGTTTTATGACTTCTCCAGTGTGTTCAACACCATCCGCCCTGCTCTGCTGGGTGAGAAGCTGACAGTGATGCAGGTGGATGCTTCCCTGGTGTCATGGATTATTGATTACATGACTGGCAGACCACAGTACGTGTGCTTGCAACACTGTGTGTCAGACAGAGTGGTCAGCAGCACTGGGGCTCCACAGGGGACTGTCCTGTCTCCCTTTCTCTTCACCATCTACACCTCGGACTTCAACTACTGCACAGGGTCTTGCCATCTTCAGAAGTTTTCTGATGACTCGGCTATAGTTGGATGCATCAGCAAGGGAGATGAGGCTGAGTACAGGGCTTCGGTGGGAAACTTTGTCATGTGGTGTGAGCAGAATCATCTGCAGCTTAATGTGAAAAAGACTAAGGAGCTGATGGTGGACCTGAGGAGGGCTAAGGCATCGGTGACCCCTGTTTCCATTCAAGGGGTCAGTGTGGACATGGTGGAGGATTACAAATGCCTGGGGATACAAATGGACAATAAACTGGACTGGTAAAAGAACACTGAGGCTGTCTCCAAGAAGGGTCACAGCCGTCTCTATTTCCTGAGGAGACAAGGTCCTTTAACATCTGCCGGATGGTGCTCAGGATGTTCTACGAGTCTGTGGTGGCCAGTGCTATCATGTTTGCTGTTGTGCACTGGGACATCAGGCTGAGGGTAGCAGACACCAACAGAATCAACAAACTCATTCGTAAGGCCAGTGATGTTGTGGGGGTGGAACTGGACTCTCTGACGGTGGTGTCTGAAAAGAGGATGCTGTCCAAGTTGCATGCCATCTTGGACAATGTCTCCCATCCACTCCACAATGTACTGGTTAGGCATAGGAATACATTCAGCCAGAGACTCATTTCACTGAGATGCAACACTGAGCGTCATAGGAAGTCATTCCTACCTGTGGCCATCAAACTTTACAACTCCTCCCTCAGAGTGTCAGACACCCTGAGCCAATAGGCTGGTCCTGGACTTGTTTCCACTTGGCATAATTTAATTATTATTTAATTATTCTTGGTTTTATATTGCTATATTTCTACACTGTTCTTGGTTGGTCTGACTGTAATGAAACCCAATTTCCCTCAGGATCAATAAAGTATGTCTGTCTGTCTGAAATCATAGAAAGGGTGCAGAGGAGATTTACAAGGGTTTTGCTTGGATTGGGGAGCGTGCCTTATGAAGACAGGTTGAGTGAACTCGGCATTTTCTCCTTGGAGCGATGGAGGATGAGAGGTGACCTGACAGAGTTGTATAACGTGATGAGAGGCATTGATTGTGTGGATAGCAGAGGCTTTTTCCCAGGGCTGAAATAGTTGCCACAAGAGGACACAGGTTTAAGGTGCTTGGGAGTAGGGACAGAGGAGATGTCAGGGGTAAGGTTTTTTACGCAGAGAGTGGTGAATCAATGGAATGGGCTGCCGGCAATGGTGTTGGAGCTGGATGCGATAGGGTCTTTTAAGAGACTTTTGTATAGGTACATGGAGCTTAGAAAAATAGAGGGCTATGAGTATTCCTGGTAATTTTTAAGGTAGGGACATGTTCGTTTCAAGTTTGTGGGCCTAAGGCCTGTATTGTGCTGTAGGTTTTCTATGTTTTTATATTATGTATCAGATTGAACTGCTGCTGTTAAGTTAACAAGTTTCAGGATACTTGCTGGTGATGATAAACTTGATTCTGATTCTGATTGTATTTTGATCTGGGAGAGGAAAGCCAAAGGGATGATGGAGAATTCGTGAGTTTTGGGAACAAAACATCTGTAGGTGTGAACTTACCACTATCCAGGAAATTTACTAAGACAGATATGTAAAAAGAGTCCAAAGGATCATTGGGGACCCGAGTTATTCCAACCACAAACTGTTCTAGCTGCTACCATCCAGAAGATGGTACCGCAGCATAAAATCCAGGACCAACAGGCTCCTTGTCAGCTTCTTCCACCAGGCCAGCAGACCGATTAATTCATGCCAGTAGTGACACTAGCAAACCTTAGCACTAGGATATTAGTCTCCTTCTAGTTCTGTTCCCCTAACGAACGAATCACATATCACCCCTGACTTTACACTGCTAGGTAACACCCCCAACAGTGTCTAAAGTGGTCCACCTGTCGTTGTGTGGGATGGCCACAAGAGTACTCTGCAATGGCTATTTAACCTCATTCCCCTTCCTGACTCTCACCTAGTTCCCTGCGTTCTGTACCTTGGGTGTACCTCACCTCCCTTCATGTCATATCTATCATCCCCTCCAACTCCCAGATGATCCGGAATTCATCCATTTCCAGCTCCAACTCCTTAAACTGCAGCTGGATGCACATATTGTAGGTGAGGGCGTCAGGGACACTGGAGGCCTCCCCACCAAAGTTCCCTCTAATTTGAAATGACCAGAGTGTGCAAAAATCTTGTGCTGTGCATTTTTTACTCAGTGACAACAACACATACAAACTCAATTTAATATACAGAGATATTCATTTTAACAGCAAGCAAATCACTTTCAATAAGAACTTTGATCTCTTCTGGGTTTGATCGAGCTCACCTGCACTCTCACACAACCTATGTAGGAAGTATGCAGTGGGTTATGAAGAATTTTCTCATCAAAGCTTTTGCACACTGTCCATGTCTGATTTTCTTGCTAAATGTCACTTTAAAAAGTCAAATTTCCAATTATCATTCCACTTCTACCCACTTGCAAATTCTCCAGCAATTTTTGCATCACCACAATACACACAGGTAACACCAGTTTCTGTACTGGACATAAATATTTCCCCTGAACCCTCCCCCAGTGACTGACGGTGGTGAACTCAGTGATGACAATGCCAATGAACATGAAGGGAAGGGCAGTAGTCTGTCCCATCGGAGTCTGGCACATTTGTGATGTGAAAGTTACTTGTTGCCCGGGGCAAAGCAGTTTGATATCATTATATACCCAGACAGAATGGGTCAAAACATGTTCCCACGGGTAGAAAAGACCAGAACAAGAGGAGGACAAGCAACACACACAAAATGCTGGAGAACTCAGCAGGCCAGGAAGCATCTATAGAAGAGAGTACTATTGCTGAGCTCCTCCAGCAATTTGTGTGTGTTGCTTGGATTTTCAGCATCTCCGGATTTTCTCGTTTGTGAATAGAGCAGGTGATTTTCTCAACTGGTGATGTAAAAGATCTTGTCCCCTTTCTCCGAGTTCCTAATCCTTGCGTTTGGACAGCTGGAGCTCAGCTCTGTCTGAGAGACCCATCGGTTCCCATTCCCTCATCAGCCGGAAGCTCCCCGGGGCCCGTGTACGGATCGTGGGGCTGAGAGACAGGGACGAGAGTAGGACTGTCCCAGGATTGCGGGTCACTCACGGTTTGCGAAGTTCACAGTAATTATCCCGAAGTCGGTGCTGAAAAATTAGGCCCGAAGACAAACTCTTATCTGCTGTCGATACTTCCGAGTCCGTTTGTGTATTTCGCGCATGCGTGATGTCGATGACGTCAACAATCCTGATACCTGCGCATTTGATCGGTGCTTCAGCGAAGGCGAAATTTTTAACACAGGGCTTTATGGGTAATTACGGTACCATTAAAAGATTCTGCAAGCCCCGGTTTCATGTCCGGCTGCCAGTGTGGCTGAGGGTGTTGTAGCTGGGTGACCGGGCAGCGTTTTTGTGTCCTTGTTTTCGGCCGGCTAAGCGGTGCTTTTGGACGTGGCTGCGGGCTGGACTCAGGACTGAGGAACTGCTGGGGTGTTGTTGGGGACATTCTGTGGGAATATTGACCGACGGCCTGTACAGGTCCAGAACGATAGTTGTGCACCGTTCCTTGCAAACTCCGATAGGATGGCAAGGAGGGAGACTGATGGTGACAGCAGCAGCACGGAGATTGAGTGGGAAGAGGTGGGGAGAGCGACGAAGAATAGGAAGGTCGGAAGAGAAAGAAAGGAGATGAGTCGGAAAATGAGGGAAAAGGAGTTGAAGAAAAGGGCCCGAGGGCAAAATTGCTAAATGTAGTGGTAAGATTTGAGGGGGAAGTGGGAGTGAAGAAAATCAATCCGCTTAATCTAACAAAAATCATCAGGGGGCAAGTAGGGGAAGTGAATCATGCGAGAATTTTAGGAGATGGAAACCTGCTGATAGGATGTAAAACTAAAGAGCAGATGGAGAAGGCAATGAAAGTGACTAATGTTGGGGAAGTCAAAGTGTCCAGGTTTGTAAGAGTTGGAGCACAAAGGGTCAATGGTTGCAAGGGGTTAAGCTCTGGGGTTCCCCTCAGTGTTGATATGAAGGGGCGAGTGGAGAACTTAAGGGTGAGGAATAGTTCAGTGAAGAGTGTGAAAAGAATGACAAGGGGAGCACAGAAAAGGGAGACTGAAACTGTTCTGGTAGAAATTGAGGATAAGGTGCCTCCAAAGGAGTTATATTTTGGATTTCTGAGATACAATGTAAGAGAATATACCAAAACCTATGAGGTGTTTCAATTGCCAGGAGTTTAGGCATGAGACCACAGTGTGCAAAGAAAAGAGAAAATGTGCAAGGTGTGGTGGGGAACATGAATATGGAAAATGTGGAGAGGGAGTGGGACCAAAGTGCTGTAAATGTGGAGGTAACCATATTGTAGTGTACTGGGGATGTGAAGTGGTGAAAAGAAGTGGAGGTGCAGCAGATGAGGGTGAAGGAAAAAGTCTCATATGCTGAGGCAGTCAAGTTGGCAGGACAGAAGAAAATGAATGAGGGAGGATGTAGCAAAGAGCAAGTGGCAGCTAAAGAAATGCAAGATAAGAAGAATGCATGGATAGAGAAGAAGAAATTGGTGACCTTTATAGCAGGAGTGGTAAATGCAAAGTGTGAAATCAAATCTAAAACAAAGGATTCAGATTATTGTGAAAGGTGCAGAGCACCATTTGGGTATGATACGATTAAAATGGGAAGAGGCAAATGATAAACTCGGGGTACAGTCAAGTCGAGACGGTAAATGTGGGTTGATATTGCTAATAATGCTACTTCTTCAATGGAATGCAAGAAGCCTGATTGGTAATGGTCAAGATTTCAAGCAGTTTATAGCTAGTAGGAAAGAAAAGTCAGATGTTGTGTGTATCTAGGTGACCTGGTTAAACCCTAATTTAGATTTTGTTTTATATGGTTATGAAGCAGTAAGGTGAAACAGGAGAAAGGGGAGAGGAATAGGATGTGCAGCTTATGCAAAGCATGGTATTCCTTACAGAATACTAGGTATTGGAAGAGAGCAAGAGTACGTGGTAGTAAAATTATGGGCTGAAAGGAAAGAGTTGGTGATTGTGAATTATCATAATCCATGCAAAAGGCTAGAGTTTGACAAGCTTAAGGAGATAGAAGGGCAGAATAGTACTAACGTTGTTTGGTGTGTTGATTTTAATGGACATAATGTATTAAGGGGGAGCAACCGAACAGACATCAATGGTCAAGTAATAGAGGAGTTGCTAGAAGAGAAGTATTTATTGTGCCTAAATGATGGCAGTAATACAGGTAAAGAATCTGCTTGATCTTACATTATTGGAGTATAAAAGTTGTATTGTTTGCTGTGTAACCAAAACTATGTAGTCAGCTTTGATGTAGATTATGCAGTCTGAGTTTGCTATTTGCTATGCATATATCCAATTGAATGTAGAAGACAATGGTGTGTTAATGAGAGGTAGCTAAGAGATGTAGATTAGAACATGATTCAGTGAATAGGTAGAAACAATAGTGGCGGATGTACTTGTGAGACGCAACTGTAGACCGATTGAATATGCTAATGCAACTAAACCAGGAGATTGCTATAAAAATGCTATGTACAAGGATCGGTGGGCAATCAGCGACTAGCTCACTGACTGTCTCAGCTTTGATTTGCAAATTAAAGTTTAATACTTCTTGAAGAATCTTCTGTGTCTCCTGGTCGTTTGTGGGGCACGAGAAACCACGACAAAATTGGCGACCGCGGCAACACCGGGAAGAGACCCGCGGAAAGGAAACCGCAGACTGGGGACGCTTCCCAGTCCTCTAGCGACCCCCACAAGGCTAACAGAATTAAGGGTGCACCCAAACAAAAGGTAAGTGCTTTTTGCGACAATTTGGACTAAGGATTCTGTTGGTTTTGGGGAGGTCTTGGAGTCTCAGAAGTGTGGAACCACTGCCGAAGGGTCTCTCCGGTCCAAAGAATCTGGCAGAATTGGGGGTTAACAGGATGCTCAGAGGATTGATCGAGAACGCTGCAGTGAGGGTAAGTACAAATAAGTTAATAAGAAGTTAAGAAAAATTCCACGTGGTGTCAGTAAATCCCTGTGGATACCGCTTCGTATGAAACGAAGGTCTGAACGGGCAGGGAAAGGGAAAATAGAGAAAATCCCTGTGGATACCGCCTTAAAGAGATAAGGGTCTGAATAGACGAGGTGCAAAGAGAAAGTTCTGTGGATACCGCTTTGAATAGAGGTCTGTACGGGCAGAACAGCATAGGAAACAAGGACAGTCCAATATATAGTTTAAAGCTCTGGTAGATAGACGATAGACTAGGCATAGAATTAGAGTAAATAATGTTATACAGTAAACGAACTGTGAATCTCTGAAATACCTTATAAAGAGAGAATAACATGATAGGTAAGGGAACGGCAGTAGAGATTCTGAGGAAAAAATTCCCTGTAAATAAATATGAGATCACAAAAACTTCAGAAAAATGGGAAAAGAGAACCAAAAATCTGGTCACAAAATGGCCAAGAGAAGGAACGTTTGATGAAATGGAGGCACTAATTAAAAATTACAAACCAAAAGATAAATGTAAGAAAAGAGGGCAAAAAAGAGAACAAGAAATGGAAGTGCTAAAACACTTCAGAACGGAGGGAGAAAGGCTGAGGAGGACAGGTAGAATATTGATTACAAGCGAGGAAGACACTAAGGTGCTGGAGAAACAGTCTGTTAGAGAGAGAGGAAGGTACAGTGAGAAGCTGGCTTCAGCTCTGTACCCGGGTGCAAAAGAAACAGAAAAGACCCCTCCCTTTAATGAGGAAGGAACCCCTAAGCAGTGCCCCCTGCTGACGGGAACAGTAAATATGCAGGGAGAAGTACACGTTTGGGATAATGAGGAAAAAAGACAATAGGAGAAGGAAAAAGCGGCGATATGGAAGGAGATACAGGCAGAAAGGATAAAGGTGGAACAGGCAAAGAGAAAAATGAAAGAAGAGATTGAATGGATTAAATACTTGAGAGAGGAAAAGGAGTATGAGGAGTATCGGTTATACCATAGAAATAAACAGACTAGAAAAGAAAGTGGCTCATCAGGGCAGGAAGAGATGAGGCATTCAAGAGGAAGTGGAAAAAGATAGGAGATGAGAGTCTTGGAGAAACACAGGAGAGAAAGGAATCAAGCATGAGTAAGGATCATGAGGAGTCCCTGCCACAGGTGTACAGACACGGACAGGAAGAAAGAGAAGGTGACTCATTGGAGGAGCAAGAGTTAAGTGAAGGGAGAGAGGATGCGAGAATTTGTGGGGAAGAGGTAGGAGGCAGAAGACTAGAAGAGCAGAAGGAGGCAGTAGGGGAGCGACTTGCGGAAGTAGAGAGAGAGCCAGATAAGTTACTGAGAGGGAATTGCCAGAGGAGATGTGGAAAATACTCCAGGGGCCAACCAAGTATTGAATCAAGACAGAAAGGAAGTACTCCACAGGGAGACCGAGGGAAGAAGAGGAGCCCAGAGACAGTTGTGTGGGAGGCAGTAAAGACATACCCTGAGACAGATGGGGAGTCAGGCGAGGAGGAGAGCCAGGGCAGGTGGGAAGAAGGAGGAAGAATGATGCCATTGTTAGTTAAAGGATCAGGACAAGTGCAGTATATCTCTTAGTGATCCCAGGACCTGGAAAGCTGAAAAATACTCTGCCTAGTCTGCACGAGGGGGCAGGGAAGTGGATTAGAGCCTTGAAGAAGAAACGACGGGACGATTATTGGCTATGGGAGATTTGAAGGCACTATTGATACGGTTGATGGGAATCTCCAAATTTAACGAACTAATGGAAATGGTTGACATAATAAACTCAAATGACCCGAGAACTGATGGAGACGGGTTTGACAGAGTGAGGCAGAGGGTATGGCAGGCCCTCGGAAGCTTTCTCCACCCAAAGTGGACCCCAAAGCCTTAAAGGGGGATCCACTGGGAGACACTGAAAACCCAGCAGCCTACGTAGAAAACCAGTTGAAAAGGTGGAGACTGGAAACTGAGCAAGAGGTGGAAAATAGCTTACTTATCACCTCACTGTTCCGACATAGCATTTTGGATGCAATGCCTCCATGAGTAAAATCCAAACTGGAGGAAGTGACGTCACTGACCCCACAAGCATTCAGTGACCACGTAGTCCACGTGGTTGAGAAATACCAGAAAGACCAATGAAGGTTGGCTGAGCAGCAGGAAGAGGTGCAAAGAAAGTTAATACAAATGCAGCACGAAGAACTCAAAAAGAAGGAAAAAGAGAAAAGCAAAAAGATGCTGTCAGCCACCACTAGTGTGAGTACAGCCATCGAACTGGATGAAGCACCGCTATATGGAGGAACCGATCATACTGTAAGACGAGGGCCGGAAAACCCCATGCCAATAATCAACATCTTTGGAGGAGCATTCCCACAAGTGCCCTATCAGGAACAGACTAAATTCAAACAGCCCAGACAGGACTGGAAGTCCCAAGGAGTGGGACAGAGGAGCTATAGGCAGAGGAGACCAGTGAGGAAATTACCTGTGAACCTCTATGCGAGTTATTAGGGGTGCCCCGAGAACTCGAGTGGGAAGGGACATTACCCAATGATAACAAGGGAGGCAGACGAGGAACCCATTGTTCGGGTTATGTTAGAAGGGCAACTGATACCAATGATGATAGATACTGGAGCCACGTACACTTGTGTACAGCCACATTATGCCCTTCACCTTCCCATGTCAGGAAAGTTTACGGTAGGGTTCTCGGGGAAAACACAGTTGATGCAGTGCACGGCTCCAGTGCAGTTGAAAATGGGAAATAAAAGAATTGTTTTGCCGGTGCTAGTATTTAAAGGAACTCCGATTAATTTGTTAGGCAGAGATGCCTTATTGAAACTGGAATTAAAATTAGAATGCACCAGAAATGGGCTGAGTGTGGAAAGAGCAGGGGCTCAATTGATAGTGCGAGAAGATAAAAAGGCTAATGTCTTTTGGATAGGAGACATCGCAGATCAGATTCAGGGAACCTAGGGAAAATGGATAAAGGGCGTGCAGGCTATATTACCCAGGGCTGTAATGCCCAAATCTGAGCTACATTGTACAATGATTTTTGCCGAGACTCAGAACGGGGAGTTAGAGGAGAGATGGCACCTGGAGGCATGTACCCAACAGCACCTGGAAGGGGAGGCTGTGATAATTGGAAAGCAAGGGGCAGCTTTACAAGTTAAGTGGAACACCTTTTTAGAAAAATGGTACAGGATACCGGAGGCTGCACCCCACGTAACGTTGTTGGTAAACGAGGGATATCAGTCTAAAGACTTAGGACCCTTAGTTAAGAGTGCTGAAACCATAACAGCGTGGAGGAAAATCACGCCAGACGTGTGGATATCAGGAGACAACAACTGCATGAAAATCATGGTAAGTGTAGATATGGTAGGGACAGTGAGAGAGGTTGACATAGCTCCCCAGCCACACATGCCATTGCTGGCAAAGGAAAGAGGCCAGCAGAAAGATAAAAGGTTAGATGAGTTGCCGTCTATTCTGTGGTCACAGCATGACACGACGTAGGGAAAATAAAAACAGCTAGTCCGGTGGAAATAAGGATGAAAAAAGGAGCAATTCCACCCCGGAGACCACAATACCCTCTAAGACCAGAGGCACAAGAGGGAATAGCATTGACAGTGCAGGGGTTGCTTGAAATAGGAGTGCTTAAAAGAACAAACAGTCCATGCAATACCCCGTTGCGGCCGGTCTTAAAAGCAGATAAATCTAAGTGGAGATTGGTGCCATGATTTGCGAGCGGTAAATGATGTGGTAGAGGACTAGCCAGCGGTAGTCCCCAACCCACACACGCTTTTGACTAATGTTCCACCAGAAGCAAGTTACTTTTCAGTGATTGATTTGTGTTTGGCTTTCTTCAGCATTCCTCTGGCCGATCAGTGTCTGTATCTGTTTGCATTTACTTGCAGAGGTGCTCAGTATACCTATACCAGAATGCCGCAAGGGTTTAAACATTCACCACATGTTTTTAATCAGGTGTTGAAGGCAGACCTAGAGGGCATGCCATTGGAAACCACATTGTTAAAGTATGTGGATGACCTGTTGACTTGCTCCCACAGTAAGGAACAGTGTGAGCAGGACACTATAACTCTATTAGAGAAGCTGGCGCACGGAAGACATAAAGTATCCAAAAAGAAACTGCAATTTTGCAAGCAGCAAGTGGAATACTTGGGCAGGGTAATATGCAAGGGAGTGAAGGCGATAGCACCAGATCAGATTGAGGCAATAACGAAGGCCCCAAAACCCCAGACTGTAGGGCAGATGATGACATTTTTGGGAATGGCAGGGTACAGCTCAGATTGGATAGGAGAATATGCTGAGATTGTGGCACCTTTGAGAAAGATAATGAAAGAAGCAGGACATACAAATCTGAAGAACGGCTTACAGTGGAATGGAGAGGCGGAGACAGCTTTCAATACTATTAAGCAGGAATTGCAGTCAGTACCAGCATTAGCTTTGCCTGACTACGAGAAGGTTTTTCATTTGTATGTATCCAACCAACAGGAGGATTATGTCACAACAGTTCTAACACAAGAGACAGGCACAGGAAAAGCAAAGCAGCCGATAGCATACTACAGTACGAGACTAGATGAGGTGGCTCAGGGGTATCCACCCTGTTATCAGGGATTGGCGGCGCTGTACTATGTATATGAAAAGACATCATCTGTAACCCTGGGCTTTCCTGTGACTCTGTACACACACCACAAAGTAGCAGAATTGCTGGAAAGAGGAAAATTTGTGCTGACGCCTGCCAGGATAGCAGCGTATCAGAAGCTATGGACATTTCCAGACATAACTATACAGAGATGCACCACCAGTAATATAGCCGATTTTGTCCCTTTGGGCTATGAAGGAGAACCCCATGATTGTGTAGGGAAGACGATGACATTTGCCAAATTGAGAGCAGCTTTACGGTCAGAACCACCAGAGGATGCAGATAAAAAGGTTCTGTTTGTAGATGACTCTTGTTATAGGGATTACGATGGAAATCATGCAGGGTTCTCAGTAGTGCAGCAGGATCAGTCGAGCTATAAGATTATTAGGATGGAGTCCTGTCCCCAACTGTGTTCTGCCCAACTAGCGGAAATCAAAGCCCTGACAGCTGCATGTGAAATGACGGAAGGGGAGAAAGTAGACATTTATACTGATTCGGCATATGCTCATGGAGTATGCCATTTGTTCAGGGCAGTGTGGAAACAGAGAGGTGCAGATCCCATACAATGTTGTCAGCAAATTCTAGACTTAACAAAAGCCATAATGAAACCTGAAGCATTGGCTATAGTAAAATGCCAGGCACATAAAAAGGGAAATGATGTAATAACAAAGGGAAATCAAGCTGCGGACGAGGCAGCCAGAAAAGCATCTGGATGTACATCAGCTGTCGTTGCCCCCCAGTTAAGCCTAGCTCCAGAACCTGTGGTAGAGGACCTAATTGAAATGCAAGGTAAGGCAACTTTGGCAGAACAGACAATGTGGAGACGAAGGGGGGCCAAGCAGAGCCCGGAAGGCTTGTGGAGCATGGAAGACAGTTTGTTGGTAGCGCCCACCCCTCTACTGACGATTCTGATTTCAGAAGCGCATGGGATTGACCATTGTGCAAGAGGGGAAGTGATAAAGAAAATAAAGAAGGATGGATTTTGGTCACCTTATTTACAGGATTCAGTGGACTTTGTCTTGTCACAGTGCGAGGTATGCGAACAGAATAATGTTCGGAAGGGAATTACAACCCCAATAGGTCACATTCCTGTACCTGAAGGACCATTTAAACATCTAGTGATCGATTACATAGACATGATAAAGACAGTGAGAGGGAAAAGATACATGCTGGTAGTAATTGATCGATTTAGTAAATGGGTGGAGGCGGTACCTTCAAGAGATCAAGGGGTAAAGACAGTGGTAAAATTTCTGACAAATGAAGTGATCCCAAGGTTTGGAATAGCTCAGACAATGGTTCAGCTTTTATCCAGAAAGTGGTCAAATTGGTACTACAAGCGCTGAGGATACAGCAAAGATTTGGATGTGTATACCACCCTCAGTCAAAGGGTGTGGTAGAGAGAATTAATGGAACCCTGAAAGCCAAAATGAACAAAATTTGTGCAGACACTAAACTTAATTGGGTCGATGCTTTACCGTTAGCATTGATGAGTTACCGCATGCGAACTAATCGAATGACATGCCTGACACGGCATGAGATGCTCACTGGGAGGCCCATGCCAGTGCCCCAGTGGAGAGGGCCGTATAAGGGACCTAGTTTGGAACAATTGGAAATAGAATTGAAACAATACATGCAGCAGCTAACTATGATACATAGGTCTATTTATGCACAGGAAAAACAGAAAGAGCTGGAGACCGTACAAGGGGAAGGACCGATCAAACCAGGAGATCAGGTTTATGTGCAAGTTTTTCGGAGAAAGTGGAACGAGCCGAGAATGGAAGGACCCTATATGGTGATCAAGACATCACCCACTGCAGTTCAGGTAGAAGGACGCTCCACCTGGTACCATCTGAACCACTGCACGAGGGCAGTCCCGCAAGGACAATCAGGTGAGGTATCCGAGGTAAGTGATGTGGAAGAGCAGTTAGCGGGAGACAGACAGGGGGAACAAGAAGCTGACACTGCACCGCAGGAGTTTGATCAATTGGTAAGGGAATTTTTTGATTCTGAGGACGGGCCTGAAGACCCTCAGGATGTGGTGGTGGATAATAGGGCTTCTTCAGATAATGGGGATGAGCTGGGAACGACCAGTCGTGCCCCTGGGGACAAAGCACCCACAAACTCCAGTGCAGACTTGGGAACCATTAGTGTGGCAGATATGGAACGGGACTGGTAATCTACAGAAAAGAAGTAAGAGGAGCACAACACTTACCTCCTCGCCATGGTTACCGACACGGACTAATCAGTGGTATCAATGGGCAACTTACACGGCCGGAATGATGAGGAGACAGAATTGTAACCTGTGCTCACGGGAAAGCCCCACTCAGCATGTAGTTCCCATGCCTTATAACTCCTCCACTTGCACACGGTGGCGAAGAGAGCACAGGGAACTATGCGAACGACAGTGTCCAGGTCCGGTTAGGGCTTGTTTCATGAGGATTTGCGTTAAAGCAGATCCCTGCTATCAAAACTGTATGAACAATGCACCAATGTGCCCCTATTGGTGTATGCTAGATCAGGCTTCCTCGCAGTTTGATCAAAGCAAGCTTGCCTCTGAATGCAATTACAGCAGACCATGGGCTATAAGTAAAAGAAGCCAGACACCTACACTGCAGCAGCTTATAATGCAGGACCATCTAAGTTATGAATGTTTCGTGCGGGTAGGCACTCACCCGGTTGGCCACTTCCGAGGCAACTGCACTCAGACGTGGTATGTAGCCCCAGGTAAAAGACACTTGACGGGTTCCCCTCCTCCTGAGGGTGCAATGGACTCTCAGATTATCCCATTAGCAGACACTTGGTGGCTGTGTGGACAGGAAGGAGGTCTGAGATCTACGCTCCCCCCTCAATTGGGCAGGAACATGTATGTGTGTCATGCTGCTTCAGGAAGTTATAATGTCCCCTGAAGTACAGTCCAACGCTAACTTCCCTGAACAGCAGACACTGCTACTGTGGAAGAGAAAATATGAACCGAACCTGACAATCCGGATTGATAGTATAGGGCAGCCGAGAGTTATACCTAATGAATTCAAGGCACGGAATGAGATTGCTGCACAAGCTATCATACCTGTGATAGGGGTAAGCAAAAATGTTGAATGGATAAATTATATATACTACAATCAACAGAGGTTCATCAACTACACCGATGATGCACTGGAGGCCTTAGGGCAACAGCTGGATGCAACTAGCAGGATGGCGTGGCAAAACAGACAGGTACTGGATTGGCTTTTGGCAGAAAAAAGGGGTGTGTGTGTAATGTTTGGAGAACAATGCTGCACTTTCATACCGAACAATACTAGCCCAGAAGGGTCTTTCACCAGAGCAATTAATAAATTAAAGAATCTGCGGACGGAGGTCAAACAGAATGCAGGATATGGACATCAGTTATTTGACTGGTTAGAAAGTAGACTTGGAGGATGGGGAGCATGGCTGACTAAAATGGCAATAACTGTCAGTATTGTAATGTTGAGCAGTGCGTTTGTGCTGTGCTGTTTTCTTCGTTGTCTCAAGTCTCTTGTAGTGCGTGCTGCAACCAAACAATTTCCGATGCTCGTGGCAATTACTGAAGCAAGCTTAGTGGAGAAAGAAACACCGAAAGTGTATCGTTACAGCCTACAACACCTGCAGGATGAACAACAGCAAAACGACAGTGTGGGAGTACATGGTAAGGGCTCAGGTTTTTTTCCCTGTCTCAGGTACAGAGGGACAGGTTTTTGGCTTAGCGGCCCAGGGTAACAGGGAGAGAATACTTTGAGGTCTTGGCGCAGAAAATTATAGTTTAACCCGAGATTTGGGGATAAGTGCTTGAGTTTATTGGGGCTTTTGTGCACGGGCTCTTAGTCTTCTTTCTCTGTGTGAGACCCTATGGGTCTCAAAGGGGGGAATATATTGGAGTATAAAAGTTGCATTGTTTGCTGTGTAACCAAAACTATGTAGTCAGTTTTGATGTAGATTATGTACTCTGCGTTTGCTATTTGCTATGCATGTATCCAATTGAATGTAGAAGACAATGGTGTGTTAATGAGAGGTAGCTAAGAGATGTAGATTATGTAGTCTGAGTTTGCTATTTGCTATGCATGTATCCAATTTAGTTTGCTGTGTAACCAAAACTATGTAGTCAGCTTTGAACTTGCTATGCATGTATCCAATTGAATGTAGAATACAATGGTGTGTTAATGAGAGGTAGCTAAGAGATGTAGATTATGTAGTCTGAGTTTGCTATTTGCTATGCATGTATCCAATTTAGTTTGCTGTGTAACCAAAACTATGTAGTCAGCTTTGAACTTGCTATGCATGTATCCAATTGAATGTAGAATACAATGGTGTGTTAATGAGAGGTAGCTAAGAGGTGTAGATTAGAACATGATTCAGTGAATAGGTAGAAACAATAGTGGCGGATGTACTTGTGAGACGCAACTGTACACCGATTGGATATGCTAATGCAACTAAACCAGGAGATTGCTATAAAAAATACTATGTACAAGGATCGGTGGGCAATCAGCGACTAGCTCACTGACTGTCTCAGCTTTGATTTGCAAATTAAAGTTTAATATTTCTTGAAGAATTTTCTGCATCTCCTGGTCATTTGTGGGGCACGAAAAACCACGACAGCATTAGTATCAAACTCTGTTGCATCAGTATGTAAGTGGTTAGTGTACCAAGAAGGAACTGGAGGGAGTGATCATTACCCAATCTGGTGCAAGATAAATATTTCTGCTTCATTGGTCACAGAGAATATGGGTGGGAAATGGATCCTTGAGAATGCCAATTGGGAGAAGTTTCTGGAAAAAAAGTGATAGATATCTAAGTCAGGTCAGTGATGAGATGGACATAGGAACACTTGACTGCATATTAAAACAAGGTATAATATCAGCTGCATTAGAATCCATTCCTAAAACTAAAGGAGGAACAAAGAAGAGAGTAATTCCATGGTGGGATGATAATTGTAAGGAATCAGTGAGAAATAGAAATAAGGCTTTTAAATTGGTTAAAAGAACTCCCAACATGTGATTCAGTACAAACAAGCTCAGGCTGTAGTAAGGAGGACAATAAGACATGCTGAAATGACACACTGGAAAAAGTATTGAGATTCAATCGGAGACACAACCCAAGTAGGACAGGAGTGGGCTATAATAAAAAGGATGGGAGAGGACAGGAGAGAGTGGAGGTACTCAGTTCTGGTGGATGGAAATGTGACTGCAGTAACAAACAAGAAAAAGGCAGAGTTATTGGCAAGTATTTTTGTTATAGTATATAGTTCTGATAATTTGTCTGAGAAGGGAAGAAGAGGTAGAGAGAGAACAAAAGCTGAAAATATGGAGGCTTTATGTAGGAAAACTAACCTTGATGGTGTGCAAGATGTCCCTTTCAGCATGGGAGAATTAAGTAAGTCACTAAATAAAACAGAAAAGACTGCACCAGGTAAAGATGAAATATGCTATAGTATGATAAAACACCTGAGTGAAGGAAGTCTGGAAAAACTACTGCTTCTGTATAACAAAGTTCGGGATGAAGGGAGAATACCAGGGAGCTAGAAAGAGGCAATAATTATTCCAATAAGGAAACCTGGAAAAGATGCCAGCAGGCCAGGAAATTACAGGCTAATTGCCTTGATGTCTCATATCTGTAAACTTATGGAGCGTATGGTAAATGAGAGATTAGTGTACTTTCTGGAGAGTAGAGGTATGGTGGCTACGTATCAAAGTGGGTTTAGGAAAGGAAGGAATATTATGGATCTAGTGGTGTGTCTAGAGGACAAACTAAGAAAAGCACAAGTAAATAAAGAGACAATAGTTGCAGTTTTTTTTTGATGTTGAGAAAGTTTATGATATGTTATGGAAAGAGGGGCTCCTAATCAAGCTGCATTTAATGGGAATCGGGGGTGGGGGGCAATGTTCAATTGGGGTAAGGACTTTTAAAACAGGAGAACTATTCAGGTGAAGATAGGATCAGAGCTATCAAGCCAGTATGTTGTAGAAAACGGGACGCCTCAGGGGAGTGCAGTGAGTCCAACTTTATTCTCCATTTTGATAAATGATATATTTGTAAATAAACCAACAGAAGTGGGGAGATCATTGTTTGCAGATGATGGGGCTTTGTGGAAAAGAGAGAGAAATATTGAACATATAGTTATGAAAATGCAAGATGGAATTGATCAAGTTGAAGAGTGGGGGACAAAGTGGGGTGTTAAATTTTCAGTGGAGAAGACAAAAACCATGTTCTTTACAAGGAAAAAGCTCAGGAAACTTAATCTGACTCTGTATAGAAGTAACCTGGACAGAGTTCAAAGTTTTTGGTTTTTAAAGTGCACTTTGACTTGAGATTAACATAGAGAACATATTAGATATGTAGTTGCTAAATGTAAAAATGTGATAAATGTCATGAGGTGTCTTGCTGGTTTGGAATGGGGTGCTGAATTTGCATCACTGAAGTATATTTATGTAGCATTAATAAGATCAAGATTAGATTATGGAAGTATTGTATACGAGTTAGCAGCAAAACCTGTTAGCAGAAATGGATATCGCGCAAGCTCGGGCTCTAAGGGTGTGTCTGGGAGCAGTTAAAACTTCCTCAGTGTGTGTACTCCAAGTTGAAGCAAATGAAATACCATTGGGGCTGTGACGTAAACAGCTGGAGGCCAATTACTGGATTAATTTAAGGGGGGGGGGGGTGGTGATAGCCATCCTACAAAAAGGGTGTTGGAGACATGCTGGGAGAAGGAAAGGACATAAAGAGAAAGTTTTGGCTGGACAGGAGAGCAAACAGCAAAAGATATGGGTGTATATGATAAAGAGTTTTGTCCAAGTGTGGTGTGGCCTGTCAGACCTTTCTGGGTATTAGAAAATCCCTCTGTAGATTTGGAATTGCTTAAGATTAAATGCAGTAATGAAATGGCTGATATACTCAGTAAATATCATAGGTATACGGAATGTAAATATAAAGATGTACAGATTTTTACGGATGGATCAAAGGATCCAGAAATAGGTGCAACAGGGTCTGCAATTGTTGTGCCAAGTTATCAAATGGAAATTAGCAAGAGAACGCTGGATTGCTTGAGTGTTTATGCATTTGAAATGTTTGACATATAGTTAGCACTAGAATGGAGTGAGCAGGTTGACTGTAATAATATTGTGATCTGTAGCGATTCTGTATCGGCCCTTGCAAGCATTAAGGCGGGTACAGCTAGAGGACACCAGGATCTGCTTTATGAAATCCTGTTTGCAAATTCAAGACTGGCTAGATGAGGCAAAAATATCGCTTTCATGTGTGTTCCAGCACATTCGGGTATTATGGAAAATGAGACAGCAGATAAGCTGGCAAAAGCAGCAGTCAAAAAAGGATCTGTAGAGGTCAATATTAAACTATCAAAATCAGAGGGGAAGAGCATATTGTGGAGAAGGATAAATCAGAAGGTTGAGAGTGCCTGGAATGACTTGCCAGGGATGGTGGTGGAGGCTAAAATATTAGGGGTATTTAAGAGCCTCTAAGAGACTTCCCTTTTGTAGAGCCATGCTGATGTTGTCCTATTAAGCTATGTTTATCCAAATGCCCTGTTACTGTTTCCTTAATTATCGATTCCAACATTTTGACAACCACAGATGTTAGGCTAACTGGCCGATAATTCCCAGCCTTCTGTCTATTGCCCTTTTTAAATAAAGGAGTTACATTAGCATTTTTCCAATCTGCCGGGACCATTGCCGAGTCCAGCGAGTTTTGAAAAATTATCACTAATGCATCCACAATCCCGACTGCCACTTCCTTTAAGACCCTAGGATGCAAGCCATCCGGTCCAGGGGATTTATCCACCTTCAGTCCCATTAATTTATCAAGTACCATTTCCTTGGTGATTTGAATCATAGTTAGCTTCTCTCCCCCAGAGTCCCCTGTTTATCCAGTGTTGGGATATTTTGAGTGTCCTCTACTGTAAAAACTGATACAAAATATTTGTTCAGCGTTTCCGCCATCTCCATGTCCCCTACAATTATTTTCCTGCTCTCATCTTCTAGGGGACCAACATTTACTTTATCCACCCTTTTTCTTTTTATGTAATTATAAAAACTCTTACTATCTGCTTTTATGTTGTTCACCAATTTGCTTTCATAATCTATCTTCCCCTTCTTAATCAATATTTTTGTTATTTTCTGCTGATCTTTAAAATCTTCTCGATCTTCAATCTTCCCACTAGATTTAGCTACCTTATATAACTTTCTTTTTAGTCGTATACTTTGCTTTATTTCTTTACTTAGCCACGGATAACTATTTTTTCTTTTACACACTTTTTTCTTCAGTGGGATATATTTTTCTTGATAGTTGTAAAATAACTCCTTAAATATACACCACTGATCAAGTACCGATCTACCCTTTAATCTATTTTCCCAATCCATCTTAAGCAATTCCGCTCTCATACCATCATAGTCTCCTTTATTTAAGCTTAGTACGCTTGTTTGAGATCCAACCCTCTCATCCTCTAGTTGAATATGGAATTCGACTATGTTATGGTCACTCATTCCAAGGGGATCCTTTACTAGGACATTTTTTATTAGTCCTGTCTCATTACACAGGACAAGATCTAAGACCGCTTGCCCCCTTGTCGGCTCAGTAACGTATTGTTCAAGCAACCGATCCCGAATACACTCAATAAACTCTTCTTCAAGGCTGCCGTGTCTGACTTGATTAGTCCAGTCAATATGAAAGTTAAAATCCCCCATAATTATAGCTGTTCCCTTATTACAAGCCCCAACTATTTCCTGATTTATGCTCCGACCAACTGAGTTACAGCTGTTTGGAGGCCTATAGACTACTCCCACCACTGCTTTTTTCCTTTTACTATTTCTTATTTCTACCCAAATTGTTTTGTTATCCTGATCCTATGAGCCAATATCATTTCGCTTTATTGCAGAGTTCTTTTTTTAAAACTTTTTTATTGAGTTTTCAAATAATTACAGAAATAAAAGAAAATATATGAGAGAAAAAATATATATATATACCCTACCCCCTCCCATTAACCCCTCCCCACTAACATCCCTATATAAAAAACAAAGAAAGAAAGGGAAAAAAAAGGAAGAAAGAAAGAATGCCTGGATATCGGAAGATCCCCACACGCTCCATGGAGTTCGTAATTACTTTAGTATATATATTTATTTCTTTCCCCAAATAACCAATTATTTCATCTTCGGAGCACCTATATATTTAATCCTGTCTTTTGTAAATAAGGGCACCAAATTTTCAAATGTTTCATATTTATCTCTTAAATGCAGTTACTTTGAAATCAGATACATACTTAAGTATAGATCGTTGGAAGAAGGAAATTTATGGCTGTATTCCACTTGAAAAAATTGCAGTGATTTCTTGCTTTATTAACATAGCCACCCCACCTCCTTTTCCTTCTTGCCTGTCTCTCCTAATTGTCAAATACCCTTGTATGTTTAATTCCCAGTCCTGGTCACCCTGCAGCCATGTTTTCGTAATTGCCACAATATCATAATCATGCGTAATTATTTGTACCGTCAACTCATCAATTTTATTCCTAATACTATGTGCTTTCAAATAAAGGACTTTCAAATATGTTTGACACTTATTTCCTACCTTTTCCTTTTGTACAACTTCACACTTATCTCCGTACATTCTTTCCCCTCCTCACACACTCTGCCTTTTTATTCCTCCACTTTTACCTACATCCATTACCTTCTCCATTGTCTTTTTAATTATTTGCTCTCTAGAATCCTCCCCCCCCCCCCCCACTAGTTAGTTTAAAGACCTCTCTGCAGCCCTCGTTATATGATTCGCCAGGACACTAACCCCAGCCCGGTTCAGGTGAAGCCCGTCCCTCCGGAACAGTCCTCTCCTGTCCTAGTACTGGTGCCAGTGTCCCAAGAAGCAAAACCCACTCTCCCACACCAGTCTTTGAGCCACGCGTTTAACTCCCTAATTTTATTTAACCTAGCCAAATTTGCTTGTGGCTCAGGTAATAATCCAGAGATTATTACCCTTGAGGTTCTGTTTTTTAATTTGACCCCTAGCTGCTCATATACCTTTAACAGAACTTTCTTCCTTGTCCTATCTATGTCATTAGTACCGACGTGTACTGGATCCTTGCCCTCCCACTGCAAGTTTCTCTCCAGCCCGGAAGAGATGTCCTTAACCCTGGCACCAGGCAGGCAACATAGCCTTCGGGACTCTCGCTCTCTGTTGCAGAGAACCCTATCTATCCCCCTGACGATACTGTCCCCTATTACTACAACATTTCTATTGACACCCCCCTCTGGAATGGCCCCCCCCACTCCATGGTGCTATGGGCAGGTTGCTCATCCTCCCCACAGTCCCCGCTCCTGCCCTCACAGGGAGTTAAAGCCTCGAATCTGTTGGACAAGAGCAAGGCCTGCATCTCCTCCAGCCCTACCTCCTGGATTCCCCTACTTTCTTCACTCATAGCCACACCATCCTGTGCTTGACTGCAATCTACATTAGTTAATCTATTAGGTGTGGCTATCTCCTGGTACACAGAGTCCAGGTAACTCTCCCCCTCCCTGATGTGTCGCAGTGTCTGAAGCTCGGACTGCAGCTCATCAATATGAAGCTGGAGTTTCTCGAGCAACAAACACTTGCTGCAAATGTAGTCGCCGTGTCCCTCAATGGGGTCTACCGGTTCCCACATCTCGCAGCAGTAACACAACACCTGCTCCATGCTATCTAGTTGATTTAATGTACTAGTATTAGTTATGCAAGAAACCTTTGCCCCAATACAGCTAACTATCAAACTATTTAACAATACTTTTATCGTTATAAGTATAAAAGGAAGCAGGACTACTTACCAATACTTGCCAAGCAACTAGCTGTGAGAGCTCTGCAGCTCCGGTCTTCCTCGCCTCACACGGTTCCGCCAAAGCCCTTAGGTCTCCACTCTACTCCCGGCTCACTCCACTGCCCGCAACGACGCACAGATCGGGTGGATAGTCAGTACCTGTTCCCCAGGGCACCAATAGCAAACACTAGAGGGCATATGTATAAAATTAAGGGAGGGGAGTTTAGGGGAGATATCAGAGGGTCATCCTCTGTGACAGGCACATGGATGAAAGAAAACTGGAGGGTTATGGGGTAGTGTGGGTTTAGTACTTTTATTTAAAGGAATATATGGTTCGGCACAACATGGAGGGCTGAGGGCCTGTTCTGTGCTGTAGTGTTCTATGGTTCTAAGGTGGGTTAACTGAATGAGTCTCTTCACACACACGGAGCAGGTGAACGGCCGCTTCCCAGTGTGAAGCTGTTGGTGTATCTGCGATGGCCGACTGAATCCCTTCCAAAATGAGAGCCAATGAATGACATCACACTGCTATTCGCGTCATGGTAATGTATGCAATCAGATCCCGGACATGGACACGTGTTCGGTCTCTCCTTGCAGCGAGTGGGGTGCTGTCTTCTCCAGCATCTCCACCTCCACATTCTAGGATCGGTGGCATTCAGGCACTGGTGAAATGACAGATACGGTGGAACTAACGTGCTGTTGTGTTTGTGTTTGGGGGAGGTACGACCAGTACAAAAAGGATGGGTTACACCTGAACCCCAAGCGGTAGAATATCCTAGTGGGCATATTTAATAAAGCTGTTAGTGAGAGTTTAAATGAATTAGGCAGGGGGATTGGAACCAGAGTGATTGGGCTGAGGAAGAGGAAAACAGAAATAAATCAAAGATAACGTGCAACAGAGATTACAGAAAGAACGGGCAGGAGATAAAGCTTAATCAAAGCCAGTGACATGAGTTACAGGGCAATAGAGTCGTGGTGCAATTAAAACAGAAAGCAACAAATGCTGGACTGAGAGTGTTGTATTTGAATGTATGCAGCATAAGGAATAAAATGGACGATATTGAAATTCATCTACAGATGGGCAAATATGATGTTGTGGCTCTCTCTGAAACTTGGCTGATACTGGGTCTTTCAGCATTCCTCTGTCAATAGACAATAGGTGCAGAAGTAGACCATTCAGCCCCTCGAGTCTGCACTGCCATTCTGAGATCATGGCTGATCATTCACTATCAATACCCAGTCCCTGCCTTGTCCCCATATCCCTTGATTCCCCTATCCATCAGATATCTATCTAGCTCCTTCTTGAAAGCATCCAGAGAATTGGCCTCCACCGTCTTCCGAGGCAGTGCATTCCACACCTCCACAACTCTCTGGGAGAAGAAGTTTTTCCTCAACTCTGTTTTAAATAACTGACCTCTTATTCTCAATCCATGCCCTCTGGTACTGGACTCTCACAACATCTGGAACATATTTCCTGCCTCAATTCTATCAAATCCTTTAATTATCTTAAACATTTCAATCACATCCCCTCTCAATCTCCTCAATTCCAGTGTGTACAAGCCAAATCTCCAATCTCTCTGCCCTGCCATCCCAGGAATCAACCTAGTGAATCTACGCTGCACTTCCTCAATTGCCAGAATGTCCTTCCTCAAACCAGGAGACCAAAACTGTACACAATATTCCAGGTGTTGTCTCACCAGGGCCCTTTACAAATGCAAAAGGACATCCTTGCTCTTGTTCTCAATTCCCCTTGTAATAAAGGCTAACATTCCATTTGCCCTCTTCACTGCCTGTTGCACTTGCTCATTCACCTTCATTGACTGATGAACTAGGACTCCTAGGTCTCTTTGCATTTCTCCCTTACCTAACTCTACACCATTCAGACAATACTCTGCCCTCTCGTTCCTGCTTCCAAAGTGGATAACTTCACATTTATTCACATTGAATGACATCTGCCAAGTATCTGCGCACTCACCCAGCCTATCCAAGTCTCCCTGTATTCTCCTAACGTCCTCTTCACATGTCACACTGCCACCCAGTTTAGTATCGTCAGCAAACTTGCTGATATAGTTTTCAATGCCCTCATCTAAATCGTTGACATAAATCGTAAAGAGCTGTGGTCCCAATACAGAGCCCTGTGGTACCCCACTAGTCACCTCCAGCCAGTCCGAGAAACACCCATTCACTGCTACCCTTTGCTTTCTATCTGCCAACCAGTTTTCTATCCATGTTGAAACCCTGCCCCCAATGCCATGAGCTCTGATTTTACTCACCAATCTCCTATGTGGCACCTTATCGAATGCCTTCTGAAAATCTAGGTACACAACATCCACTGGCTTACCCTCGTCTAACAGCCTTGTTACACCCTCAAAAAACTCCAACAGATTAGTCAAGCATGATTTGCCCTTGGTAAATCCATGCTGGCTCGGCCGAATCCTATTACTGCCATCAAGATATGCCACTATTTCGTCCTTAATAATGGACTCAAGCATCTTCCCCACGACTGACGTTAGGCTAACAGGGCGATAGTTCTCCATTTTCTCCTTCCCTCCCTTCTTGAAAAGTGGGATAACATTAGCCACTCTCCAATCTTCAGGAACTGATCCTGAATCTAAGGAACATTGGAAAATTATTACCAATGCATCCGCAATTCCGTGAGCCACCTCTTTTAGAACCCTCGGATGCAGACCATCTGGACCCGGGGATTTATTAGCCTTCAGTCCTACCAGTCTACTCATCACAGTATCTTTCCTAATGTCAATCTGTCTCAATTCCTCTGATATCTTATGGCCCTGGCCCATCCATACATCTGGGAGATTGCTTGTGTCCTCCCTGGTGAAGACAGATCTAAAGTACGCATTAAATTCTGTTGCCATTTCCCTGTTTCCCATAACAATTTCTCCCAATTCATTATTCAAGGGGCCAAAATTGTTCTTAACTATCTTCTTTCTCTTCACATAGCTAAAAAGGCTTTTGCTATCCCCTTTTATATTCCTGGCTAGACTGAGCTCATACCTGATTTTTTCTCTCTGTATTGCTTTTTTAGTTAAGATCTGCTGTTCCTTAAAACTTTCCCAATCATCTGTATTCCCACTCATCTTAGCCCTGTCATACTTCTTTTTCTTTAATGCTATACAATCTCTGACTTCCTTTGTCAACCACTGTGGCCCCTTTCCCCTCTTTGAATCCTTCCTTCTCATTGGAATGAACTGCTTTTGCATCTTTTGTATTATCCCCAAGAATATCTGCCACTGCTGATCCACTGTCTTTCCTGCCAGAGCATCCACCCATTTAACTTTGGCCAGCTCTTTCCTCATGGCTCCGTAGTCTCCTTTATTTAATTGCAACACCGACACCTCTGATCTGCCCTTATCCCTCTCAAATTGTAGATAAAAACTTATCACGTTATAATCACTACTTCCTAATGGCTCCTTTACTTCAAGATCACTTATCAATTCCTGTTCATTACACATCACCAAGTCCAAAATAGCCTCGTTCCTGGTTGGCTCAAGCACAAGCTGTTCCAAAAATACATCCCTTAGACACTCCACAAACTCCCTATCCTATGGTCCAGCACCTACCTGATTCTCCCAGTTCACCTGCATGTTGAAATCTCCCATAAGGACTGCATTACCTTTAGCACATGCCAATGTTAACTCCCTAATCAACTTGTACCCAATATCCACGCTACTGTTTGGGGGCCTGTACACAACACCCATTAGGGTCTTTTTACCCTTACTGTTCCTCAGAATCCACACAGACTCTACTTCCCCTGTTCCCAAGTCACCTCTTGCTAAGGACTGAATCTCATTCCTCACCAACAGGGCCACCCCACCCCCTCTTCCCATATTTTTGTCTCTACGATAGCACGTATACCCTGGTACACTCAATTCCCAGGCCTGATCCCCTTGCAGCCATGTCTCCGTTATCCCAACAATATCGTAGTTCCCCATTTTCATCTGAGCTTCAAGCTCATCTGTCTTATTTCTGACACTACGCGCATTCTTAGCCCATTCCTCCTCTCTTTGCTTAAAACACTGTCTATTGTACCTAACCCAGCTCCTTGAACTTCCATCGGGCTAATTGCACCTTGAATTTTGATGACCTTCTCAAGATCACCCAAACCTTCTACACATTTAACCCCATGCTCCTTCTGACCAACCCTCTGTACATGTGACTTTTCCAACACATGATGTCGTGGCTCTCTCTGAAACTTGGCTAAAGGATGGCTGACATTGCTAGCTGAATGTCCAAGGACATACAGTGTATCAGAAAGATCGGTTAGTTGGCAGATGAAGTTGTATGGCCCTCTGTACAAGAAATAATATTAAATCATTGGAAGGAGATGACATAGGATTGGAAGAAGTAGAGACTCTGCGGGTTGAGTTAAGAAATGGGAAGGGTAAGAGGACACTAATGACAGTTGTATACGGGCCTACAAACAGCAGCCAGGATGTGGATTGCAAATTTAGCAAGAGATAGGTTTGTAGCCTGGTGTAGTTTTTTTTTCCTGTGTGGTTTTTACGTAGATCAGTGTAATTTTTGTACTGTTCCATGTAGCACCATGGTCCTGAAAAATGTTGTCTCGTTTGTACTGTGTACTGTAAACACAAAGTACTCTGCAGATGCTGGGTTCAAAGCAACACGCACAACACACTGGAGAAACTCAGCAGATCGGGCAGCATCCGTGGAAATGAGCAGTCAACGTTTCGGGCCGACACCCTTCGTCAAGATTGAAGAAGGAGGGGGCAAGGGCCCCATAAAGAAGGTGGGGGAAGAGTGGGAAGGAGAAGGCTGGTAATTGCCAGGTGGAAAACCGATCAAAGGAAAGATCAAGGGGTGGGGAAGGGAAAGCAGGGAGGGGATAGGCAGGAAGTGTGAAGAAGGAATGTAAGGGGAAAGCATTATGGATATAAGAAGGCAGAATCATGAGAGAGGTGATAGACAGCTAGAAGAGAAGAAAGAGTGAAAGTGGGATGGGGGAGGGAATTGCCGGAAGTTGGAGAATTCGATGTTCATACCAAGGGACTGGAGACTACCCCGACTGTATATAAAGTGTTGCTTCTCCAACCTGAGTTTGGCCTCATCATGGCACTGTACTAGCAGTTATAGTCTAAATCGCAATAAAAAGTGACTTGACTTGAGATAGAAAAGATGTGTCAGAAAGGCAATGTTATGATAATTGTTGAGGATTTTAACAAGAAAGTGCATTGGGAAAACCAGGTCAGTACTGGACTTCAAGAGAGAGAATTTGTTGAATATCTAAAGGATGGCTTTTTAGAACAGCTTTTGTTGAGCCCACTAGGAGATCGGATGTGCTGAATTGGGTGTTGTGCAATGATCCGGTGGGAATAAGAGAGTTTAGGGAACAGTGATCACAATATGATCAAGTTCACATTGAAATCTGAGAGGGAAAAATAAAATGCAATGTGTCAGTATTTCAGTGGAATAAAGTAAATTACAATGGTATAAGAGAGGAACTGGCCGAAGCTTACTGAGAAGGGACATTTACAGGAAGGACAGCAGTGCAGCAATGGCTGGAGTTTCCGCGAAAAATGAGAGAAGTGCAAGACAGATCTTTTTCCAAATAAGAAGAAATTTTCAAAGGGAAGAAGGAGACTATCGTGGCTGACAAGTAAAGTCAGAGCCGAAGGAAAAGCAAAACAAGGAAGCCACAGATGGTGGGAAGATAAAGGATTGTGGGACTTTTAAAAACTTACAGAAGAAACCTAGGAAGGTCATTCGGAAGGAAAAGATGAATTATGAGAGGAAGCTGACTACTAATATCAAAGATATTAAAAGTTTTTTTAAGTATATGAAGGGTAAAAGAGAGTCAAGTGTAGATACAGGACCCATGCAAAATAACGCCAGAGATATTGTAATGAGAGATGCAGAGATGGCAGTGGAACTGAATGAGTAGTTTGCATCAGTCTTCACAGTGGAAAACACTTGCAGTATATCGAACATTCAAGAGAATCAGGAAAGTGAAGTTTGTGCAGTGAAAATTACGACTGAGAAGGTGCTCAGGAAACATAATGGTCTGAAGGTGGATAAATCTTCTGGACCTGATGGAGTGCACCCTGGGGTTCTGAAGGAAGTAGCTGGGGAGAGAGCAGAGGGATTAACGATGATCTTTCAAGAATCAATAGATTCTGGCATTGCACCGGATGACTGGAAAATTGCAAATGTTACCCTGCTTTTTAAGAAGGGTGGGCAGTGGCAGAAAGGAAACTATAGACCTGATAGCCTTGCATCAGTGGTTGGGAAGTTGCTGGAGTCGATTGTTAGGGATGAAATTACGGAGATCCTGAGACACATGACAAGATATGCCAAAGCCAGCATGGATTCCTGAAAGGAAAATCCTTCTTGAATTACCTACTGCAAATCTTTGAGGAAATTATAAGCAGGCTACACAAAGGAGATGCAGTAAACGTGGTGTACTTGGATTTTCAGAAGGTCTTTGACAAGGTGCCGCACATGAGGCTGCTTAGCAAGATAAGACCCCATGGAATTACAGGGAAGTTACTAGCATGGGTAGAACATTGGCTGGTCGGCAGAAAACAGAGAGTGGGAATAAAGGGATCCTATTCATGCAGAAGTGCCAACTGGATTTTAGTAACAATTTTGATAATGTTCCCCAAATTAGACCAGGTCAGGGTGGCAGGGAGCATAGATCCAGGGAAACTCGGCTTTGTGGATACCAAAATGACTTGTTCACAGAAGGCAGCGGGTGGTGGCAGAGTGAGCGTATTCTCTCTGGAAGCCGGTACCCAGGAGTGTTCTGAACTGATCTGTTCAGACAACCCTGTTCGTTATGATTTTTACTTCACTCAGAAGGTGATGTGAATGCAGATGCAGCTTCAATTGCAGCATTGAAGAGAAGTTTGTGTGGGTACATGGATGAGGGAGGTATTGCCAGCTATAGTCTGGGTGCACGTGGATGGGTCCAGGCAGAAAATGGCACAGACTAGATGGATCGAAAGCCCTGTTTCTGTGCTGTAGGAGAATGAATTACATTATGTGTCCTACACCAGTCCATTTCCCAGGAGACTTAAATCATTCCATCGAAATGTTCTAAAATCTGCAAATACAAGAAACGCTGAACAGATAAAGAATATCTATGGAGAGGAACAAAGTTAATGCTTCAGCTCCAACAACCTGTGTCGGAATGGCTTCAAACAATTTCTGATCTGATTTCAGGTCTCCAGCATCATGTGTGTTTCTTTAATTTCCAACTGCTCACAGACAGACGACAGTGAGTGGGAATTTCCAAACTCGGTGAGAATACTGAACCCGAGGTAGATAACCAATGATGCGAACACTGAACAGCTCATTCCAGGTGCTCACCACCTCTGTGTGTTGAGATCACCTCGCAGGTCTCTCCGATCTCTCTACTCTTTTCTGTCTGTGGACATTCAGCCCCCCCCCCCCCCCTCCCATCTCAGTAACCTGTTTCTGCTTGATCCTTATTTCCTCGATCTCTTCGGTCTCCACGCATCTGCCGGCCTCTGTTTTATGTGAGGACGATCACTGAGTCTTCACCACCCTCTGTTGTGGGGATTTACAGACATTCACCACCCTCGGAGTGGAAACATTTCACCTCATTTCAGTCCGGGACAGTGCACCCACTTTTCAGAGACTGGGATTTCAACCGGTAATGATGTTGTGCATTTCAATGTGTTCACCTCTCAGTCCTCGATTCTCTAAATGAAAGGGTCAACGCATTTGTTCTTTCATCATATGATGACCCACCACACCAGGGATTTTACACCATATTCCAGGTACAATCTCAACAAAGCCCAAATAAATGTCACTTTGCCCAGAACATTGGCCTCACTTTCAGGTCAACAGTCTACCGGTGTTTCCCCAGAGTGGTGAATCCCTCTGCTCGCCACCACCGTGGGCTCAGACATTTCCACAGATGAGCCCCGCCTGTCCCCACCGGGACAAACATCCTGTCCGCCCCTCTCACACAATCCTCACCCTTTCAACAAAATCTCCTTCTCTCCCTCCCCGGGGAACCGGCATCAAACAGAGTGATCTCCTCCTATCTCTCAACCATACATCAGACTCCGGCCACAGGAGACGCTTCACAAACGCCCCAACTTCCCTTGGAGGGAAATGGAAATAAATCAGAAAGCGGCCATTTACTTTGATGGCGAGTTCGGCGCCGGAGCAGGAGACAGTCTCAGCGGGATTAGCGCCCCCTCGGCTTGTCAGCGTCCGCTATTGGTTGCAACGAGTGATTGACTTTGCTGCGCACCAATGGCAATAGCGCAACTCCTGAACCGTCGGTTTTCAGCGGTGGGGGAAAAGGGGTGGTCACGTGATAGATAGCTCAGCCGTTAAACCGACCAAGCTCGAGCAGCGCAGCGCGTGGGTGAAGTAAGACACCGCGCACGTGACGGCAGATGCCGGTGTGGGAAACCAATCTGTGACGTCAACCGCGTGAGGAGGGGGGGCTGTGTGACATCACCTGTGGGAGTGCGCTCGTATCTAAAACACCTGAATGGACGTTTCTTATGATTTTAGTGCGACGACAACATTAATCACGGGTTTCATCACTGAATCCAGTGTTGTGTGATGTAAAGTCCCCTGTTATGTGTCCGGCTGTGCCGAGTTGTTGGTGGAGTGGGCAGCATGGGGTTTGTCTCGATTCGGGTCACAACACCAGAATTGCCAGCGGGGTCCACACAGAGTGCATCAGTCAACAGAAAACCTCTCTTCCCTGCAGCCTTTGTCTCCTGGTAAACTCAACACCCTGACAGTGTGGGCCATAGATACCCCTTCCTCTCAGAGTCAGGGGATCATTCAGACGGCTGACCGCTGAGACGAATTATATTTATTGGTCATTTAAGTTCGCCCAGATTCGTTCAGATGGATTTGAAGTTGTGTTCGGGGTGTCACAGTGAAAGGGCCGGACTGCCGAACTCTCTCCGTTGTGCAAACATCCTTCTAGGTGAGGCGACACTTCACCTGCGAATCTTCCCGGTCGCCCATTGTGTCCGCTGCTCCCGATGCGGCCGCCTCTATACTGGTGACACCGGCTCCTCCGCAGCTGTGCAGGTAGGGTTGTTTTTTTTGGGGGGGGGGTCGATGTCATTGTTCCCTTTTGTGCGGAGGGGTGGGTTTTGGGGGTTGATGATCAGGATACCGTTCTTTTTTATGCGGGGGGTGGGGTGGGCGTTTGATTTTTCATTCTGAGTGACTTCCATGCTCTGTCTCTGTTTCGTGGCTCTCTGGAGAGGAAATAAACTCGCAGTTGTTTATGGATACCTCCTTTGATAATAAATTAACCTTTGAACTATCCGCTCAGACCGGGACTTCCCGGTGTCCAAACATTTTCATTCCCATTCCCATTCCCGTTCCGACGTGTCAACCGATCGCCTCCTCTTGTGCCAAGATAAGGCCACCCTCAGGGTCCAGGATTCCGTCTGCGTACACCCCCCCCCCCACCACAGTCTGATGGCATGGATATTGATTTATCTTCCCTGTAAACAAATCTCCCCCTCAGCCCTCACGCCTCCCCCCCACTCCCTCTCTTCCTCTCTGACTGTTCACGTCCTCTCACCTGCTGATCACATCTCTGGGTCCATTTTTTCATCCTTTTGTCCTATTCTCCACTCTCCTCTCCTATTACACTCGATTTTCTTCTGCCCTTGAGCTTTCCCACCTACCTGGCTTCACCTATCACCTTCCAGCTAGACATTTCCTCGCCCGCTCCGATTTTATTCAGATATTTCCCCCTTGCCATGTCAGTCCTGAAGGAGGGTTCAACTGGAAATGTCGACTGTTGACTCTTTTCGATAGATGCTGCCGGGCCAGCATTTTCTTTCTGTTATTCTGGATTTCCAGCATCTGCAGACTTGTCGTGTTTGCGATTTACCTCTCCTTTGTCCCTCCCACCTCCGGCCACTGGCGGCGTTGTAAGGACCTCCGGGCTCAGGTGCCGATGTGCAAACCTCCGGGCACCGGTGGCGCTACGGAGAACCTGCTGCTAAACGGAAGCGTGGTGCCGACCGTCCGGGCGGGGGTGAGTAGGGGCTGATCCCGGGGTTGTGTAAATCTAGGCCGGTTGCATTGGGAAAGGGCTGGGCTCTGCCGGACGGCTGGATCAGGGGTGCAGTGCCAACTTTTTAGTTGCGGGAGCAGTCGGCGGGTTGATTGATAAGTTCGTGGCCTAAAGTTAAACAGTTTGAAGTTGATAACTTTTGTGGTATTTCTGTTTCAGATAATTGAAAATTGCCAGGGTTTCTAAAATTGACTCCTTCTACCTTAGGCCACCAACTTATTAATCACCCCTCCTATGTCACACCCAATTTGTGTACCTGCTCATTTCATGTACTGTAGTGGGCAAGGTCTTTGCCCCATTCATGTAAATGAGCAGGTACACAAATTGGGTGTGACATATATGTATGCATGAATTGGGCTTCTTATAATGTCAAGCACTAAACCAAGATGAAAGAAATATATGAATTCCAGAGCTCCACAGAACTATAGTGATAGTTAAAACATTAACAAGATTATAGCCTATCACTGCATTTCAGTGTATAACTGGTACAATAAAACATATAATATTTGATAATATTAGTTGCATTCACTAATTATCATAAAATATAATTATCAAGTAAGTGAAATAACGTTGTTTGCTTAGAAGCCAAAGGGTTGTTAGTGAGAAAAATTTATTTTTGTATTAGCAAGTACTCCAAGGACCACCACAGTCACAGCTCCAGGATTTCACCAAAAATGATCAAATATCCTATCCTAACGTTATTCGTGATATCTTCCCCACCAGCAGCCAACCCGTCCCCCAAACCCCGCTTCTGTAAAATTTCCTCTATTTAATATGCGGCCGCTGTTAAATTCCCCGCTTGTTTATCTTGACTTTTTTTTTACAGAGGTGCTGGAGTGGCGCTCCGGTGAACTCCGGTAGAACCGCACCCCTGTTTGGATCCAAGTAAAATGGAGCCAGGGATCGAGATGCCCGGGTTTATGAGGTGTTGAGTGAGTATTTCTGGTCTGGGATCAAACGTTTGTTTCTGGAGTTCCTTTGGAATCAATGCTGGTAATCTGAGGAGAGAATGAGTTTGTATTCCATCCCTCACAAGGAGAGGCTGTGAGTAAATGGGCTGTTCTGTGTTTGACCCAGTAGAAATAGACCTTGGGGGTTCAGTGTTCGAACTGTGTTTGGAAATTCCTCCTCGCTGTCACCTGTCTGTCAGACAGTGGAAATCAAACAGAAACTGAAGTTGCTGGAGATCTGCACTGAAACTGAAAAATTGTGAATCCATTCTCACAAAAGATCGTGAACCTGAACGGTGAAATTTGTTGCTCTCCACACAGCAGCTCCTTACCTGTTGAGCGATTCTGGTGATTCCAGTTTCTTTTTATTACATTCACTCTGGAATGGATTAAATTTCCTGACTGTTATACTCGGGAATGTGTTCAGTGCATCTGTTGCTAACAAGGTTCACATGAATTGTTACGGATTCAGCAACAATAAATATATGCGTGAGGCAGGGGTTTTATAACAAACAAAACGTTTATTAAACACTGAAAAACACAACCCCAAAAGTAAGCAAATCACTAACGTAACCGGAAATCAGCTGCTGTGTGGCAGCTTAAACAGTTCTTAAAGCGATGTTGCAAACGTTCAAAATGCTTACAGTCCATTTAAGGGGGAGACTTTTTAAGATGATTTAAATTCTCTTTCACGTCGTCTTGCTGCGGTTCCCAGTTGAACTATACTTTTCCCACGAAGAATTTACAAAGATGATATGTAATGGCTTAAAGGCACTGACCTTTCCTTTGCAAAACTGTTCCCAATCCTTTCTGCTATTCACAGGGATTAACACGGGGACAGTCAACGAATTCCTTCCGAATGAGGATCAAACAAGTTCAAACCTGTTTCACCGTCGAAATCGACTTCCCTCGATCTTTTAACTCCCGAACTCCGATCTGCACTCTCCACTGATTCTCAACTACCAGTAATATAAAGAAACTGCCGGCAATGACCTTTTAAACTTTAGGCATTTAATAAAACTCCATCTTTCAACCACACTGCGTCATGATATTAAATCACGCAGTGGCATGAAGTCAACATGAAATCCAGCCACGAACTGCCCCTCCTCACAGGGAAGGGTTCTTCTTTTATACCCTGTAAAAAAAAAAAAAAAAAAAAAAAAAAAAAAAAAAAAAATGTCACATGACTTCTACTGGCGGGAAAATGACGTCACTCTACCATCACAAGACCATTACCTCAAGTCCAGAATAGCTTCAACACCTGTCACGTGACAAGTACACCACTGTCACGTGCCACGGGTACGTAAAACCTCCCTCCAAAAAAAATTTCCTGTCAAGAGCAAACATTTTAACAATTATTTACAAGAAAAACAAATGTATAAATTTTATAACATACACAATATACAATACACTATCATCATATAACATCTTACAACTTACAATACAGTAGGAGTGTTACAATTGTAAAAAAAAACTCCATAACAAAATTACATTGTACATTCAACATCGAGATAGACAATCAGCAACCACATTATCTTTACCTTTAATATGTTATCACAATATTGTAGTCTTCTAACTTCAAACTCCAATTTAATAATCTTCTGTTTTTGTTTTTCATCTTACTCAGAAACACTAATGGATTATGATCAGTGTAAACAATAAGCGGTTTTTGAGTTGTACCAACATATACCTCAAAATATTCTAAAGCTAAAACAAGAGATAACAATTCCTTCTCTATTGTCGAATAGTTTCTTTGATGCTTATTAAATTTCTTAGAAAAGTAAGCTACAGGATGATCAAACTCATCACCTTCATTCCTTTGCATTAATACTGCTCCTGCAGCCACATCACTAGCATCTACAGCTAATAAAAAGGGTTTTTCAAAGTCAGGTGCCTTGAGCACAGGTTGTTGACAGATCATTGTTTTCAATTTTTCAAATGCTTCTTGACAAGGCACTGTCCACACAAACTTCACATTCTTCTGCAAAAGGTTAGTTAATGGAAGGGCAACATTAGCAAAATACTTAAAAATTTTTCGTTAATATCCTACCATTCCCAGGAATCTCCTGAGAGCTTTTTGCCCCGTTGGAGTGGGAATCTCTAAAATTGCCCGAACTTTTGCCTGAACAGGAGCTACCTTACCTTGACCCACAACATAACCAAGGTAAGTCACAGTGGCATGTCCAAATTCACTCTGAGCTAAATTAATTGTTAAGTTAGCTTTTGAAAGCCTTTCAAACAATTTCTCCACTGCAATAATGTGTGCTTCCCAAGTATCATTCCCTGTCACTAAATCATCAATATAAGCATCAGTATCTTTCAATCCCTGAATCACAGAGTTAATCATCCACTGGAAAGTACCTGGAGCATTCTTCATCCCAAATGGAAGAACATTATACTCATATAGCCCAGATGGAGTTACAAATGCAGAAATCTCTCTACCTCTGTCCGTTAATGGAACACACCAATACCCTTTCAATAAATCAATCTATGTAAGGAACTTTGTTTTTACAACTTTATCTACACAATCATCTACTCTAGGAATTGGATATGCATCTGTTTTCGTTACAGCGTTCACCTTCCTATAGTCCGTACAAAACCTAATACTACCATCCTGGTTTTGGCACCATAACACAGGGAGAACTCCAATTCGAGTTAGAAGGTTTAATAATATTATTCTCTAACATATATTTAATTTCTTTCTCAGCAAGTTCACATTTTTCTATGTTCATCCTATATGGGTGTTTTAATAGGTTTGGCATCTCCAACTTCTACATCATGTGAAGCTATAGTAGTCCTTCACGGAACATCTGGAAATAAATCCTTATATTTAAAAATTAATTCCTTCATCTGTTGTTTCTGCTCTAGCTGTAAATGTGCCAATTTCTCATCAATATTTTCCAAAATGGTTGAATTTGGTAACCTGACAGAAACAATGTTGGATTTAGAATGAAATTCAGCTGAATCATCTATCATGTTCCTAGTTAAATCAAACTCATTCTCACTAACCACAACAGTCACAGTATCAGATTGTTTCTCAAAATATGGTTTTATCATATTTATATGGCAAAGTTGTGTTGACATTCTACGATCTGGAGTTTTTATCACGTAATCCACATCATTGATTTTAGACGCAATTTCATAAGGACAATGAAATCTAGCTTGTAAAGGATACGTTTGCACTGGGAAAAGAACCAACACCTTATCTCCAGGCTTAAACATCCTCATCCTAGCGTCTTTATCATACCAAGTTTTCATTTTCTCCTGAGCTAATTTTAAATTCTCCTTGGCGAAGCTACAAGCTTTAATTTTCCTTAAATTTTCCTGTCCTTAAATTTCAAAACAAAGTCCAACAAATTAGTATGTATTTCCTTACTAATCCACTGTTCTTTTAATAAAGCTAAAGGTCCTCTAACTCTATGCCCAAATACAAGTTCATGTGGACTGAAACCTAAAGATTCTTATACCGATTCCCTTACTGAAAATAAAATTAAGTTTATACCCTCATCCCAATCACTTTCGTTTTCCACACAATATGTCCTAATCATATTCTTGAGGGTAGAATGAAACCTCTCCAAGGGACCTTGCGATTCTGGATGGTATGCAGACGAAGTGATTTGTTCAGCTCCCAATTTATAAACTATCTGTTGAAACAATCCAGACATAAAATTACTGCCTTGATCAGTTTGTATTTCCTTAGGTAATCCAAAATAAGTAAAGAATTTTATAAGGGCCTTTGACACAGTTTTAGCTGTTATATTCCTAAGTGGTACTGCCTCTGGAATCCTAGACGAAGTACACATGATAGTCAACAAGTACTGATAACCAGTTTTTGTCTTTGATAATGGACCAACACAATCTATAATAACTTTAGAAAACGGTTCACCAAATGCTGGAATAGGTTGTAATGGAGCCACTGGTGTAACTTGATTTGGTTTACCCACAATTTGACAAGTATGGCACGTTTTACAAAACATCGCCACATCTTTTCTTAGACCAGGCCAGTAAAAATGTTTTAAAATCTTGTCCACAGTTTTCCATACCCTTTGACTTCCACCTAAAGGCACATTATGAGCTAAAGTCAAAATCTCATTTCGATAAACTTTAGGGACAACTACCTGGTAAACAATATTCCATTCCTCACTTGCAGGAATTGTAGGTGATCTCCACTTCCTCATCAACACTCCTTTTTCCAAGTAATATCATACTGACACTTTCTCAATTTCACGATCTAGTAGAGCTTGTTCTCTTAATTTAATAATCTCAGAGTCTCTATTCTGCTCTGCAATCATCTCCTTCCGAGACAGAGATAAATCTTCATAGTCAGACTTACTCCAAGAATCTTGTTCAAACAACGAAGGTAAGAAAGTCTCTGACACATCCTCAAAACTCGAATCCTGAGTTGAACAGTCCTGAGTAACAACCTCATTCTGCGCATCAATCTTTTTAGCCATAGCTCTAATCACAACACAGGAAGAATCTGTGTTAGAATTCATCTCTGGTTCCTCTGACTCCATTATCAAATGCACTTCAGGAAAAACTTGTCCACCTGCCAAGTCATTACCAAACAATAAAGAAATATCCTTCACAGGTAAGCTATGCTGTAATCCTACTTTAACAAATCTTGTAACTAACCCTGACTTTAAATTTACTTTATGCAAATATACAGGCATAAAATCACTCCCAACACCTCTTATATAATTTACCTCACCAGTATCAGACTCTTCATTAAACTTCAATACACTGTCTAACATCAGTGATTGAGAAGCTCCATTATCCCTAAGGATTTTTATTGGCACAAGAGTAGATCCTTCTTTCAAAGATACAAACGTTTCAGTTATAAAATGATCATATCGCTTTTGAACTTGGTCAGACTCTAACAAAACCTCAGTTGTATTTATCGAACCCTGTAATTGTACAGGTGCTTCAGTATGTTGCACACAAGCATCTGGAACTGCTTCCTTTCTCTTTCTTTTTCAATCTGAAACAGTTAGCTATTACATGGCCAGGTTTCTTACAATAGTTACAAATAAGACCAAACTGTCTTTCCTTCACAGGTTTTCCTTCCTCCTTACCTTTCTCATTAACTTCTGATTTAATTTCTGATTTACCTTGAGTCTCCGTGTTATTTTTCCTCTTAAAAATTCTGCCCTGAGGAAACTTATTCTTATGGATTAAAACATACTCATCAGCTAATCCAGCAGACCCCTGCAATTTATGTATCCCTCTAATTTAAGTAGGTCCTTACTTCAACGGGGATGCTTCTTTTAAATTCCTCCATTAAAATTAGCTCTTTCAATGTATCATAGTCCCCATTTACATTGTTAGAAGAAACCCATCTCTCAAAACACACAGCTTCATCATAGGCAAATTCCACATAAGTTTTTTCCACAGACTTCTTAAAACTTCCGAATCTTTCTCTATATGCTTCTGGGACCAATTCGTATGCTTTCAAAATATGATTTTTCACAATATCATAATCAAGTGCCTGCGCAGCAGTTAAAGCTGTATAAACTTGTTGTGCTTTGCCTTTAATTACACTCTGTAACAACACTGACCATTTATCTTTCGGCCACTCTGAAATCTGAGCAATCGTTTCAAAATGTTGGAAATATCTTTCCACCTCTGTTTCACTAAATGGAATGACCAATTTAATTTCTTGACTAGGAACAAACAGTTTTCTAGAACGAGAAGACTGATTCCCAAACCTTAATTCCACCATTGCATATTCAAATCCCCTCTATTTACTTTCAGCTTCTAACCTACAAAGCTGCAATTCTGCTTTACTTTGTTCCAACTTCATTTGTTCAATTTGCAACAGCATCTCTATATTACTTGTTGGAAACAACTCGAAAATCGATTCATCAAAATCACCCGAATCCACATAGTGTGACGCGATTTTTCTCTGTATTAGAGCCTTTGATGTAGACTTCAAAAGACCTTTAAGTTGCAATCTGCTAGCTATCTCAGACACCTCAGTTTTTTTTTTCCGCCTTCACTAACAACTCTGCGTCTGGCGAAACCAGAAACTCATCAATATTCATTGTTGCCGAATACCACTCATAAGCCAATCAAACAAAAGAATCGAGTATTCCCCTTTTCCAAAACACTGATTCAAAATCTAACAAGCATTTAAACTCAAATGATTCATCTCAGACGCAGCCCCCATATTTATGTTACCGATTCAGCAACAATAAAATAATATGAGTGAGGCAGGGGTTTTATAACAAACAAAACGTTTATTAAACATTGAAAAACAAACCTCCCAAAAGTAAACAAATCACGAACGTAACCGGAAATCAGCTGCTGTGCGTCAGCTTAAACAGTTCTTAAAGCGATAAAGCTTAAACAGTTCTTAAAGCGATTTTGCAAAAACAGTTCTTAAAGCAATGTTGCAAACGATCAAAATGCTTACAGTCCATTTAAGGGAGAGACTTTTTAAGATGATTTAAATTCTCTTTCACGTCGTCTTGCTACGGTTCCCAGTTGAACTATATTTTTCCCACGAAGAATTTATGAAGATGGTATGCAACGGCTTAAAGGCACTGACCTTTCCTTTCCAAAACTGTACTCAATCCTTTCTGCTATTCACAGGGATTAACACGAGCACAGTCAACGAATTCCTTCCGAATGAGGATCAAACAAGGTCGAACCTGTTTCACCGTCGAAATAGACTTCCCTCGATCTTTTAACTCCCGAACTCCGATCTTCACTCTCCACTGATTCTCAACTAGCAGTATTATAAAGAAACTGCCGCAATGACCTTTTAAACTTTAGGCATTAAATTAAACTCCATCTTTCAAACACACTGCGTCATGATATTAAATCACGCAGTGGCATGAAGACAACATGGCAAATCCAGCCACGAACTGCCCCTCCTCACAGGGAGGGGTCCTCCTTTTATACCCTGTAAAAAAAACTGTCACATGACCTCTACTGGCGGGAAAATGACGTCACTCCACTATCACAAGACCATTACGTCAAGTCCAGTATAGCTTCAACACCTGTCACGTGACAAGTACACCATTGTCACGTGCCACGGGTTCGTAACAGAATAATCTCAGGACTGATCGGCTTTAAGCATGAGGAGCATTTGATGGTTATGGGGCTCAATGGGGTTCAGTCAGGGGTGAATTGGGAGGGGGTGGTTAAATAAACCGACCGAATGCTGAAGCAAACCCAGTCCCTCCCTAGTCACTCTCCGAAGTAATTAATGGAAGGAAGCTGGAATTACGATGCTCTCCCTCGGAGTATAAATGGAAAACGGATATGCTCTGGGAAAAGCACAACAGAAAGATGGAGTTATTGTTGGCAGCGGTTGCACGGGTTTCTGGATATGCTTGTTCCACTGTGGCAGGGAAAGTATGGTAGAGTGAGGGAACCATGGTTGACACGAGATGTGGAACACATATTCGAGCAAGAAAGAAGCATACAAGCTTTAGGAAGCAAGGATTAGACAGGACTGTACAGAGTGAGAGGGTAACCAGGGACGAACTGAAGAACGGAATTAGGAGAGTTACTACGGTCTACAGAATGCCTTGGTGGGTTGGATTAAGGAAAATCCCAAGATATTCTAGATTTATGTAAAGACGGAGAGGATGACCAGAGTGCGTGAGGGACCCATCATGGATTGAAGATGAAACATTCGCCTGGAGTCGGGGGAGGAAGATCAGGTCCTAATGAAGACTTCTACGGATTCAATTGGTTCATTGAATGTCAGAGAGATGTAAACAATTTACAACTTTTTCTTCGCAAACGTCCGCGAAATCAGATGAGTGACCCGAAGAATGACAGGCGGTGAAACGATTGAACCCCAAATCACCCCTCCCCCCCAAGCTCCCCGTCCAACTCACAAGCAGCATCAATGTAACGGTCACAAAACTCACCCACCCCCACCAGCAAAACCAGCATTGGCACACCCCACCGAGCACTCGGGCGTGCAACAAAGCATCAATAAAGACACGCTGTAGCCCAAAGGTTACTCATTCACCCGGGGCTCTCTCTCCCCTCAATAAGGGAAAAAGAGGTGTCCCCGTTTCACAACGAGATGGGAAAAATAGCGCACAACTCGCTGATTTACGATGTTAAAACTCTGTTGTGTCGCATTTTCCGAGCTTTGCGCCCAGAGAATCCGCCCGGAATGGCTCATGTCTCCAGACACATGTCTCCCGATATTCCATGTTCTCCAGTGGCGCCTCAGTCAGGGGCACCGGCTTTGAATCAGCCCTTCTCTGGAGCCCCGTAAATCCAGCATCCTGATGGCCTTCGCCTTCCAGGCCGCGTCTTTGGGATATCAAAAATCGGCCATTCGTGGGGTACTGAGAGCGCATCCTATTCCTGCAAAGATCCAAAGTCAGAGTCTACCTTGAAAAGAAAAGAAAGAGATATTAAATATAGAAATAGATCCGTTTACGAAGATGCAAGCGAAGAAGTTGCCATTTTTCGACATCGTGAAGACATTAATTTAGTATTCACCAGTGAGAAGGATCATCGCATTTGTGAGGAGAGCGTTAAACGGACTGGTACTCTGCAATATGCCGAAGTTTACAAAAAGGATGCGCTGGAATTTTTGAAAAATGTCAGGATAGATGCATTCTCCTGTATGGGTGGGGTACACCCAAGTTACTGCGGGAAGCGAAGAGGAGTTTGCTACGCCCTCGGCGATGATCTTTGCATTACCACTGGACACTGTGGACAGTATTATTCCTTTGTTCAGGAAAAGGAGTAAATTGTAACCCTGTAAGTTGTAGTCCAGTGAGCCTTACTGCAGCGGTGGGCAAAGATTCTCAGAAACAGGATTTGCGAGAATGTGGAGAAGCAGAACTTGATTAGAAAGCTCAGTATGGCTTTGTGAGGGGCAGGGGATGTCTCAAAATCCTAGTTGAAATCTATGACAAAGCACATCGATAAAGCTAATAAAGTTGATATGGTATAAATGGATTTTAATAAGGAGCTTGATAAGGTTAACGATGATAGGCCCGTTCGGAAAGTCAGAACGATTATTGTTCTTCGAGCACTTACTCCCTGGAAGCTGATGACCTACAGAGAACTGTCCTGGGACGATCGTTTTCGTGATTACTGTAAATGATTTAGATGAGAAAATCGAAGGGTGGATTGTTGTATTTGCAATGACATGGTAGTTAAGCAATTATGGGTAATGGAGAAGTTTGTTGTAGGTACAGGATGCAAGACTGAGCTGAGAAGTGGCAGATGGCGTTCAAAGCGGAACGGTATGAAGGGATTCACTCTGGAAGGATGAATATCGAGTTCATAGCAGGAGTGTGAATTGGGAACAGCTGTTTTGGGCAAATCCACATCTAACATGTGAAGTGCATTTAAAAACTATCTGCACAGAGTACAAGCCAGGTACGTGCTAGTCAGAAGGAATGACAAAGAAGGCAAGAGAACCGTGGACATCAATGGAGATCATGAATACAGTCGAGACGAAAAAGCGGAAGTATGTAAAGCTGAGGAAACTAGAGTCGTATAAAACCTTTAAATATGATAAAGAAGTCAGAAAAGAAGTCAAAGCAGGAATTAGGTAAGCCAGAATGGGCAGTGAAAAGTTCTTGACAAGTAGGATTAAAGAACAAGCCAAGGTGCGGTCTATAAACAACAGGAGGGAGAGGATAACTAGCGGGAGGATGGGGTTACTCAAGGATAAAAAGGCGGGAGGGGGGGGGTGTGGTGGGTGTGGTTTGGGATTTGCTTGGATACAAATTTCGTGGGTGAGATTCCTAACGAGAACTTTACATCAGTATTTAAGGGTAAGGAGGTGGAGCATGAGGAAATCAGTGTAGGAAGTCTTCATATGCCAAGGCATTTGGAAGAAAACGTAGTTTTGCGTCTCTTAAATAGCATTAATTTGGATAAATCCTTGGGCCTGATTTTCCAGGTCATTGAGAGAGGCAATTGAAGAGATGGCTGGGGTCTTCCCAGTATCTTTGTGTCCTCCCTAGCCACAGGCAAGGTGCTGGAGGATTGGTGAGAAGCTAATGTTAATCCATCATTGAAGACGGGAACCAAAGATAAACCTGAAAACTGTAGAGCAGTGAGTCCCACGTCAGTTGTATAGAGCTACTCCAGAGAATTGGGAGATGAGATTTATGATTATTTGGCAAAATCATATCCTAATAAGGATGAGCCAGTATGACGTGCTTACGTGCTTGCTGTCATGTCTTATAAACCTGTTTGAATTGGTGATGACGTGACAAGGATCATTGATAAAGGTCGAGGTACGGATGTTGTGAACAAACCTTCTTGTAACGCCGTTGACAATGTGCCACATAGCAGGCTCATCCAGATTGTTAAGATGCATGGGATCAATGGTGAATTGGCCGTTTGGCTCAGAACTCGATTGGCCATAGAAGCCAGAGGGAGATGGTCGAAATGAAGTATTCTGGCTGGAGGTCTGGGATTCGTCGTGTTCCGCAGGGACCTGTACTGGAACCTCAGCAGTTGCAGATATTGATAGAGAAGTTGTATATGGAGTTTTGCAAATTTGATATGTCAAATGTAAAAAGACAGTGTACTGTTAAATGGAGGGTGTGACCGTGTTGATGAGCAGAAGGATCTTGAGGTCCAAGTTCATTGCTCCCTGAACGTGACTACACAGACTGATAGGGTGCTTAAGAGGCATATAGCATGCTTGCGTTTATTACTCGCTTGTCATGACATTGAGTTCAAAGGTCTGGTGGTTATGTTGCAACTATATAAGACTGTAGATCGGCCACACCTCGAACACGTCACCCAGTTCTCTTCACATTATATATGGATGTCAAGGATTTGGAGAGTGTGTCGAAATGGTTTACCAGGACGTCGCCTGGATTGGAGGCCTGGTGAAATAATGAGTGTTTGGCAAAAAGCGCATTCGCTTCTCGGGAGCGGCGGAGGGTAAGGGTAGGCTTGGTAGAGGTGTACAAGATTATGAGAGGCATAGACAGACTAAACACGCTGTACTTTTATCCCAATGTTGAAATATCTAATAACAGAGGCGGGATTTAACGTGAGACGGGATACGCTCAAAGGAGATGGGCGAGGCAGGTTCTTTGACAGAGAATGTTGGGGAGCTGAAATGCGCGCCTGGTGTGGTTGGTGAGGCTGATACATTAGAGACTTTTAAGCAATGTCTATATAGGCACATCAATGCGAGGAAAACTCAAGGGTATGAACATTATGAAGGCATGAGATGAGATAGTTTGCCATTTGATGGGTAATAATTTGGTTCAGCGCAATGTTTTAGGCCGAAGGGCGTGTTCCTGTGCTGTTCCTTGTCCTATAACACTGTTATTCAAAATTGTGTCAATGCGATTTTCAGTTCAGTGTGTTGTTTTGCCATTCCGAACTCCAAAACTACTTTCAGAATTCTGTCCAACTTTGCCAACCCATTCCTCGTTTCCACATAGAATCTCCATATCATTTCCTGGGACCAGAAGACATTCCGCACTACCAGACTGAGAAAAAGCGGAGAATCCTCTGTCGGGGTTCACTTCTCTGCAGAGTTCTGTGATTTCTTGTAATCAGTCAACGTGATGAGTGACAGGCTGGAAGAGAATGGCGAGGACTGTGTCTGCACAGTGATAGGACGTGCCCGTGAATTTGACCACGGGAGTAGTCACTGGGCAACCTCTTCACCCATTAAGGAAATTTCTGAGTGCATTCGTAGAAACATAGAAAACATACAGCACAATACAGGCCCTTCGGCCCACAAAGCTGTGCCGATCATGTCCCTAACTTAGAACTACCTAGTCTGCCCATAGCCTTCTACTTTTCTAAGCCCTATGTACCCATGCAGGAGTCTCTTAAAAAGGCCCTATCGTTTCAGCCACCATCACCACCGCCGGCAGCCCATTCCAACCACACAACACGACACTCTCCACTCCCTGCGTAAAAAACTTATCTCTGACATCTCCTCTGCACCTACTCCCCAGCACCTTAAATCTATGCCCTCTCGTTCTAGCCATTTCAGCCCTGGGGAAAAGCCTCTGACTATCCCCATGATGAATGCCTCTCATTATCTTGTACACCTCTATCAGGTCCTTTCTCATCCTCTGCCACTCAAAGGAGAAAAAGCCAAGTTCATTTAACCTATTCTCATAAGGCATGCTCCCCAACCCCGGCAATATCCTTACAAATCCCCTCTACACCCTTTCTATGGGTTTCACATCCTTCCTGTAGTGACGTGACCAGAAATGAGCACAGTACTCCAAGTGGGGTGAAGAAAGAAGGCAGACGAGAAGGGGATCCTGGACGAGACCCTTCATCGCTGCGTTATTGTAAATATCTGAGGTTTAACTAATTATGCATAGTTTAAGAGATGCTTCGTTCATTCTTGACGGGGCCACAGGCATTTGGATTTGCATTGCCGAACACATGATGCAAGAATGACGTATTTCCCGCAATGTCAGATTTTCCAGTTGTCTGAATCTCACAATGACATCACCACGAACCAAATTTAAGTTGCCCCGTGGGGATTATACTCTCCCTTTGTTGGTGGGAAGTGTTGAAACACGTCCCCGTGGAGCTTGGAAATCCTATAAAGGCCCCGGTAAATTGCCATTCCAGTTTTCTACTCACAAAGAGTGCTGACAAAATCATCGGAACGAAATAGGCTCCAGCAGAAATGTGGCAAACATTTGCAAGTGACAGTGGAATATTGTACGTGATTATGGCAATCATTGGAGTTCCTGGTAAGCGAGATTAATGCTTAAATTCTGTCACTTGTTTCGTGCGCTGCTGAAACACTTGTAAAGGTAATTTTACCACTATGATAACTGTAAAATAGATGCGATCGGGGAAACCTCTTCACGACGGTCCTGTGTCTGTCGCTATGCAGTGCTTCGATCTGAGTCGTCGATCACCCATTTATTTCAGAAATGCTGCTTGAAACCAATGAGCCGGTGCTTTGATCGATCCAACCCAACTTTAACCCAGAAAAGAATGTCCTCGATGTGCTTCAGAGTCTATTTACTTTGGATGAGAAGCTCTGACCCAATGCATGTTATTTCGCTAAGAGATTCTAATTTGCCGTCAGATCCAATGAATGATTGTTCAGCTGATGTTTTTTTTTTGTTTGTTCTTGACACCACAGTGAATTTAGTGGCGATTATAATCCTGTCCCGGGGTAAATGCGGCCTCTCCACCTGCACCACCCGCTACCTGGTGGCCATGGCGGTGGCGGATCTACTGGTCATTGTCACTGAAGTAATCCTGAGTCAAATCAAATATCATTACTTCCCACTGAGTTTCCTGGACATCACTCCTGTGTGTGCTGTTATCCATGTTCTGCGTCGAATAACCACAAATTGCTCGGTCTGGTTCACCGTCACTTTCACCTTTGATCGGTTTGTCGCCATTTGCTGCCAGAAGCTGAAAACTAAATATTGCACCGTGAAAACTGCGGCTGTGGTGCAAACGACAACCGGAATTTTTCTCTGTCTGAAAAATATCCCGTTTTACTTCGCAACGGAAGCTGGGAAGATCATTGACAACCTTCCGTGGTTCTGCGGTCCCAAGCCAAGTTATTTCACTGACAAAGGTTGGGTTGGACTTGACTGGTTCGATACTGTTTTAACACCATTGCTCCCATTCGCTATAATTCTGTTGCTCAACGCTCTGACAGTCAGGCACATACTGGTGGCCAGTCGTGTCCGGAGGGGGCTCAGAAGTCAAAGCAAATGGGAGAACAGTAAAGACCCGGAGATGGAGAACAGAAAGAGGTCTGTGGTTTTGCTCTTCACCCTCTCTGGCAGCTTCATCCTCCTGTGGCTGACGGTTGTCGTAGAGTTCGTCTATTACCAGATCAGAGGGACAGGAGAGGCGAGCATTGGTTCCGAAAATATTTTGGCACAAGCTGGCTACGCGTTAGCGAACGTAAGTTGCTGCACTAACACCTTTATCTACGCAGTGACTCAGTCCAAGTTCAGGGAGCAGGTAAAGAGCGCGATGAAATATCCAGTCACCTCTGTAGTCCGGTTCTTTAAAAAAGCTGCGAACTGAACTCAGCCCGGCAGCCGACCTGGCTCCTGCTCTGCGCTGCCTCCTCTCCAAATCCCGGGACGGAGCTGAACACCCAGTCATCAGCAAGAGTCGATATCTCCGAACATTCACTGACTCAGCGTCCAGCGCTACATTCATTCCCGTTTGCCCAGGTTCAGCGCCACCCAGAGCATGGGCAGCACGCTCAAGTTTTGTGTGTCCGTATTCACAATAATAAAAGGTACTTTTCCAAACAGTCAGCCGGGCGGACAAAGTATGTGCAAATAAATATTGTTAAACTTTCATGTCGGAAAACTTCCAGACTTTTGTGTTTCTATATCAATATATAATAATAATAGTAATAATAATAATAATAATAATAATAATAATAATAATAATAATAATAATAATAATAATAATAATACCAAAACATTTCTGCAACGGGCAGCATGCTCGACAGAAATTGTGCATCAAAAATGTTTCTACTTCTTAGGAACGGTACCTCAGAATTATATTTTAGATGGGCGCCAGTGTATAGATATACCTTTGTGCAAAGGAAGACACTGAAGAAGGGCTGGGGAGATAGAAATAGACAGAGCAGGGAGGAAGTGCGTGTGCGCGCACGTGTGTGTGTGTGTGTGTGTCTGAGAGAGAGAAAGAGGGCTGACAGGCAGGCAGGTGCGTGACGCATGCGCAGAAACAGACAGACAGCGGAAAAGTCACACAAGACAGAGGAACAGAGACGCCCAAACAGACGGAGATAGCAATATTTCTTCAACGGACCTCACAAGAATTGAGCGTACCGCACACGCGGAAGATGAAATGCAATTACCCAGTCTCGCTTTTAATGTTGCTGGAACCATGCATCAGGTCAGAGCCCAGAGAGCGATGAGGATGGAGACTGAATAACATAGACAGGCGGAAACTGGGAGTCAAGGCGATCACGCAGTATTGCTTTGTGCCATGCCGGAGAAGGACGCCACATTATGAGCATCGAGCGCCAAAAAATGGTTTTATGATGACAATTTTTCCGATGTTCTTGGTAGTTATAATTTCCTGCAACATCTCTGACTTGCGTTTTGCAGCTGGAGTGTATTTTCCTCCTTGCCTATAGCCGTCGTCATAATCCACTAAACACGTGCCTTTTAAAATGGCCACACTTCATTAGAAATCTCTTTGTTCAAGCGACAACCTCCTCTTCCATATTGCAGATAGAAATCGCTTGATTCCTCATATTTCGCGGACAAGAGCCATTTCCTCCGTTTTGCTTGCGTAGACCCAACCTGACCTACTTAACTCCCTCTTTATTTTAGGTGGAGGGGCTCTGCTACAACTTGTCTCCACTCTGCTCGCTCCAACTTCGGCTCTGACCCCAACTTCTCCGGGAACGCCTTCAGAACTCCGGCCTGCAGAGCCTGCATGGAAGTGACTGGTGGAAATTACAGAGAGCTAAGGGCCAGCAGCTTTGACCCACATCCCTAGACATGTCTGTCAGTAAAACAGATACTTGTCTCTCTCTTTCCAGTTCATTAGATATATTTCTATTTGCAGAATTTGTCTTCGTGCTCATAAATTAGCCTTTCCCGTTCTATTGTTCAATTTGAATTTGTCCTGACATTCGTCCTGAAGTTTAAGCCAACTCCTGATACTCGTTCCCTATATCCACACTCGTGACGATCCTTATAGAACTCTGAGTAACTACAATCAGCTCGAAACTCCTGTTACCCGTCCCCTTTATCCAGACAACATGACCATCCTCACAGAAATCCGATCAGTTGGAAACTCTAGTTACCCGTCCCTTATATCCACATAACATGACGGCCTCACTAAGCTCTAATCAGCTGGAAAAGCATTTGTCGCTCATGCTATATTTTACTAAATCTCACCTTTATGGAAATGGTTTCTATTTGCTCATAGGACAAACTTTATGTGAACCACAAAACAGGTGCAATTGTGCATGCCATGGATTTCCTGCTGCATCTTCCGAAACAAATAGAGACTCGGAAGGGGTAAAAAAAAGTGAGTTTTATTAACAAAGGGGACAAAACGGCATAGTAGAACTTACAACGTCTTGAAAAGCTCGGACTATCTTGGCCATTTGGATAAGAGAGAAAATTCAGAAGACACTCACTTGGCCATCAGCGAACTCTGGAGTAATTAGAAGTACCGGTCAATTGCAGCTTAACATTTGGCTTGGTAAGAACAATCTGTAATAGATACTAAAACCCGAAGTGCAATGATGCATTGAAATTATAATTAATAAAATGCAGAAAGTACAAAAAGAACAATAGGGGCTACCGAATACTCTAGCGACGACCCTTGGTTGTGACAGAAGTCCACTCCCTATCACCGGCACCTGACGGTCCAGGGCTAACAGTAAACGATGGAATTCTGAAATAAGTTGAGGGTCCAAAATAACTCTGGAGGGAACCGAAAATCTTCCTCCTGACCCAGTCCCTCGCAGTCTACCAAGTATTGTATTTGTCCTCTTAACTTCCGTGAACGAAGCAGTCTAGGGACATGTATAGAAGTTGTTAGTTGTATGTTACCTGGTTAATTTTCCGAATGACATTGTTGGGACTGATAAAGCGAGGGGTCATTTTCCGTGGCTCTCGTTTTCAGTGGAAGATCTGTAGGTGCAATGCAGACCCGCTGACCAATATAGAAATAAAGGCCAAGCCGCCTCTATCTGCTGTCGCTGGACTGAGCCCTTTTGTCCTTGAGCCAACTTTGTTAACGCCTGTGAACAAACTGTACAGCTGAGAGGATCCAAAACTCCGGATCAGGGAAGTGAGGCGGCTGAAATCCATATTGACCTTCCAAGCCGGTTGTAGCAAATGATGAACATTGAAGTTTATTGTCGGGGAACTCCGACAAGATAAGATGGTCACTCTAAGACAGGGGTCGACAACCCGCATCTCCGGCGCCGCATGCGGCTCCCTGTGGCTTTGGAAAATGAATGATATTTAATTAAAATGTATTTTATGTTAGTTTGTTAGTTTTTTGAAAAGTAATTCTAAATTTGAAGATTATGGTGATCTTGTAAAATCAAAATAAAACGTGTTTTTTGTCGCTATTAATATACTTCACCACAGCCAATGCTGCCTGACACCCGCCAGTGCGCGATTTCTTAAATTTTTCCATCCAAGGTAGGCTACCTATGGAGAATTCTAAAAAATGAAAAGTGACTGAAGAAAACAGAACGTTTAATGATACGAGGGCAGATTCATTTGCTTTCACTGCTGACGAGACTGGTTTACCGATATGCTTAATATGCAATGAGAAACTAGCAAACAACAAAAAGTCAAATGTCGCAAGTCATTTCCAAAATAAACACGCAGCCTTTGCTCAAAAATATCCGGATGGAGATGAGAGAAAAAAAGCCGTTTCGGAACTGATGCGGTAGGTTGATCTGAGCAAAAATCATTTCAAGAAGTGGATGAAGTCTGGAAAATCAAGTACATATGCTAGTTTTGTTGCCGCTCAGGAAATAGTCAGGCACGGGAAGCAGTTTAGAGATGGTGAATATATAAAATAATCTTTCACTAAGATTTCAGAACATCTATTCACGGACTTTAAAAACAAGAGTGAAACTGTGCAGAAAGTCAGGGATATGCCCCTCTCTGCAAAGTCTGTCAAAGACAGAACCATAAAAATGGCAGAAGACATCACAAGGAGGCAAATTAAAGACATCAATTCAGCTGTGGCCTACTCGATTGTCTTTGACGAGTCTAAAGACAAAGGTGATATTGAACAAATAGCGCTGTTCTGCCGGTATGTAAACTCTGCCGGGCCACAGGAAGAAATGATTGAGTTGATACCTCTAAAAGGCCAAACACGGGGGGAGGACATCTGATCTGTGAGGCTGTCTTGAATTGTTTAAGAGCCAAAGGAATAAAGACCACCCACCTGGTGTCAGTAGCTACTGATGGGGCACCAAGTATGACAGGAGCGCACAAGGGATTTGTGGCTTTACTGCAGAAGTCGCTGGACAGAAAGCTGCTGACATTTCACTGCATCTTGCACCAAGAGGCACTGTGCGCTCAAACATTTCCTCCGGAATGCACAGATGTAATGGATGTTGTCATTCAGATTGTCAATAAAATAATGGCAAAAAGTTTAAATCACCGTCAATTCCGTTTGTTACTGGACGAGCTGGAAAGCGCATATTCTGATCTCCTGCTGCACAACAAAGTCTGGTGGCTGTCTAGAGGGGACGTGCTGAAACGCTTTGTCGCGTGTCTGGAAGAAGTGAAAACTTTCTTGGGCAGCAAAGGGCTCACCTTTCCTGAGCTGGAACTGCCAGAGTGGCTGGAAAAGCTACACTTCATGGTAGACATGACAGCGCACCTGAACACGCTGAACACAGCTCTTCAACGGGGTAAGGACGTACAGCCCTGCACATGTTGGAGGATGTTTTGGCATTCGAGCGTAAGTTGACAGTGCTTGCCAGAGATTTACAGAAAGGCACATTGTCTCACTTCCCCAATTTGAGAGAGTTCAAACAAGGTCACGACATGATAAATTCGGGGTATTTACATTCTGCAATCATCGCAATGCAAACATCGTTTGGGAAACGCTTCTGTGAGTTCAGAGAGGAAAAAAACACGTTATCCTTCCCGGTCCCTCCCCTAAGCATCGATCCATCCCTACTGAATACGACTGCATTGGCAGGTGTGAGTCAATCTGATCTTGAGATGGAACTGGCCGACATAGCCGACAAAGACATATGGGTGTCCAAGTTTAGACGCTTGACAGCAGACCTTGAAGATGTTGCCCGTCAGAAGGCCGTTCTTGCTCAGAATCACAAATGGAGTGATATTGAAAACCTCTCCAAATCGGACAAACTTGTGTTCGAAACATGGAATGCCATCCCCGACATTTATGTAAACATTAAAAAGTATGCGCTTGGAGTCCCGTCGATCTTTGGATCCACATATGTATGTGAGCAGGTGTTCTCCAACATGAACTTTATTAAAAACAAACATCGTGCACGCCTCACAGATGACAGCTTGCGATCCTGTGTAAAGATGAAGGTGACGCCATACAGCCCTGATGTGCAGACGCTGTGCGCTGAGGTCCAGGAGCAGAAATCCCATTAACCAAGTATGATAAATATTGTAATTGCCTATTATTTTACGTATATTCATATTTTTTCATTGTTCAGTAAAATAGTCCTTTTATTTTTCAGGTTGACAGCTGGCTGACGTTATTTTTGGTTTGCTGCTGGCGAACAATTTAAGTTTGGCGTTTTTCATAAATACAAGAAGGACTCAAATAGACATTGAGTATTTTACTTAAAAGTAACCTTCAACCCAACGTCTTTTTTCGGAGTTCAAAATGTTTTTGTTGCATGCAGAAATGTAATTTCGTTTTCTCTGCAGGAGTTCATCGATTTCATAAATGTAACACATTATAGTTTGTTTATACATAGCATAACGGCAAAAAAAACCGTTGTATGCAGTGTTATTCCATTTTAAATGTCAAACGGCTCGCAGCGTTTTATTTTCTGTGGGAAACGGGTCCAAATGGCTCTTTCAGTGGTAAAGGTTGCCGACCTCTGCTCGAAGAGGACAGATAACCGGACAAAAGGCAGCGAAGGATTCGGCCCAGGTCTTGGTTCGTCCTGTTTGTCTATCCACTAGTCTGAGGATGGAACCACGAATAATGTCCAGAGAAGTAGCCCCAATCAACTTGCAAAGTATTTCTGCTGTCTCTCACGATGATGGTGGGTTAGTTAGAGGAATTAACTGGAATTCCAATGGACCACAACTGAAATAGCGGTAAAGGAATTGACTGGAGGCAGGCAGGTAATAAAATCTAGAGAAAGGCGAGGCAAGGGCAGTCAAGGAATGGGTGGATGTCGAGGAGGGGCTCAACGAGACCAGGTCAATAACATTTTGCCTGGTGTAATGGGTTCCAACATCTGCAACATATCTGGGTCCTGATTGTAACAGGTTTCTGATTTTTTTTTAGAACTAAAACGATTTGGTATAATAAAATTAAACAGTTAAAAAAAAGCCACCGGGCCACCGGGCTCGCCGGCAATTCAATCTGTTCTCGTCCTATACACAAGTCAAGTTCTTATGGTCCATTCAGAGGCTGAATAGGTGCCTGGTCCTCACAAACCAATCCCATCATTCCTCTTGTGCGAAATTCACCGCCAGGAGTTCTCTATTCCCGATGTCGTCATTCACCTCCGCTGGGGACAGACTTCTTGAAGGATAGGCACGGGGGATGCAGTTTCTGGTCCGCAGTGAATTTCTGAGATACATCCACACCCATACCAATATCAGGGGCGCCTCCCTCAACAACGAAGGGTAGTTCCTGACCAGGTGGACCTGGAACTTGGGCAGTCACAAAACGGCTCATGAGCTATTTGAAAGCTGTGTCAGCCCTCAGGGTCAATCGAGAAGGTCCCGATGTCTTTTTAGTGACATTAGTCAGAGCGGGCGCTATTGAGCTAAACCTGTGAATAAACCTTCTGTGCAGGTTTGCGATTTCCAAGAACTGTTGAATTTGTTTAACAGCATTGCGTGAAGGATAGACTCGTACTGCACAGGTTTTTCAAGGTCCATAAGCGGATTTCATTGGGGGATGGCAAATTCAAAAAAGATAATTTCGGGACTTTTTTCACTTTTTTCACTCTTCTCCAATGTCACAAAAAAGTGATTCTTTGACACGCTTTGAAGAACCTGGCTTACCCCTACTTTCTGCATAAGCGAGTCTGGCCGGGCACACCCAACAGCTTGAGACATGTAAGTCCGATACTGAATAAGTGTTAAATGCATTCTCCTCGTTTATAAATCTCAGCATTCCGAGCAACAATAAATGTCACTTGATTTTTCTTCCACCTCTTTCACCGCCCACTTGCACTTGGTGCCGTGCGTTCGAATAGGGTCACCACCGCATATCCGGCCAGTACTGCCTAATCATTGGGTTTGCATGCAGACCCATCTGCGAATAATATCAGGTCCGGATTATCCAACGACGCAGAGAATAAGTCCGGATGGGGCGAGGCAACGAATTCCACAACTTTGATGCGGTCATGTAGTTCGCTTTCCTGTGCTAGAGGCACTAACGGCGCAGGGTTTAGTGCCTGGGCTCTTGTGAAGGTTAAATTAGCCTTACGAAGGAGAATTACCTCCTGCGCTGTAGTTGTGACGTTTGTAAAGTGCCGGGTCGCCGCCGAAATCAGGAGAAATATCACTGTAAGGGGCGTTCTGACAGTACAGGCGGAGTCTAGCAGTCGCGGCTCAGATTTTTGAACCAACACTGGTGTGGCGGGTACAGCTCGCAGGCATCCTGGCATTTCCCTTACCACTGGGGCAATGAGGTGGAATTGTAAGCCTTTGGTCTCATTAGTCCTGGGTCAATACTAACACTAATCTAACCCGAACCCTAAACCTACCTAATGCTAAACTTACCTAATCCTACCCGACCTAACCCTAACCCTAACCCTAAACCTAACCGTACCCTAACGTTACTCTAACTCGACCTAACCCTAGCACTAAATCTACCCTAAAGCAATACTCTCCGGTATCTTTAATCCCCCACGCTCCTGAATCAACACCGCACTGCCCAGCCCCCCCCCCCCCTTTTAACTTACGTACACCTCGAAGGGTTTGCTATAGTCAGGCAGATCCAAGGCTGGTGCCTGTTTCAGCGTATCATTCAGAGCCTCGAAGGCTCGTTGCCTGTCTTCAGTCCACAGGACAATAACAGGACACTCTTGCAACTCCGCTGTTCTGAGGACAGCATCACGGAGACGGTGTTCTGGAACCCAATGTCTACAATAGTTTCTCGTCCCCAGGAAGACAATCATTTGTTTTTTTTTAATGGCGGGACTAGGGGAACACAAATCAACTACAGTGCGCCAGCAGCTCTCCGAGGGAATGGTGGCTAATATCACAGTGATATCTGGTACAACTCCTGAGAAGTGTTGCACTATTTGAAATCCTGCACAAAACGCCTTCATCGGGCCTCCAAGGTTTTGGGATAGTCAACTTTGGAGTATTACACGAACCTTGAGCCGGCCGAAGAACCCCCTTTCTACGTGGCTCTTAATCAGGCCATTACGTTCCATTTTTATCAACACATTTATACACTGCTTCCGGTCTTGTGTTTGCCATTTCAAATTTACTAATTTGAAGGAGTGGGTCACCTCAGGTCCGAGGCAATTTAGCAGCGTCTGCACTACAGTGGGTCGTTAATTTCTACAGGAGCTCCTGCATTAGCTTCCCAGGTATTGGTAAATACAGCAACAATTCTCAAATTGTTCCTCAGTTCTTTTGCATACACCCCCTGAGTTCTCCAAATTCAGTGTCTTGTTTAGCTATCATTGTAACAGGTTGCTTACAATCCCTTAGCCATCCTATCATCGCATCGCTGGGTATCACCTCCTGTCCAGTCCCCTGATGCATGCATTCATATTTCAGGGATTCTCTCCGTTTGTCATGGTCCCTTCTGGCAGTCCCCCACCATGCTATTTACCTCGGGATTTGGGCCTCAACCTCCTCGTTTCGTTTCCAATCATTCCGAGGTTCCACTAACTACGCACACCTGCTTTCCACCAGCAAACGCAGGATAAAAACCCTGTGATCACAACAAGCATCTGCCAGTTCGTTAGTCGACTCGTGTACGAGTAACCTCGTTCCATGGTTCTTAGGACGGTCAGTTCTACGTCTAGGATCGCTCCTGGATTCTCTGCTGGATACTGATTCCGCGCTCAATAACGCCTCCCGACTCTGTCTCCGCGCCCATGCTCACATCTCCCGGCAATCAATAGGTTCTACTGCAAAGTATAATGGGACATGCTTCACACAACTCCATAAACACACAATTACTATCGCAATAGTTGCTGTCCTTTCGGTGCAGTATCGTTCTCGCAGCTTTTGACTGCAGATTGCAATACAACGATCGAACATGAAAGCCACCGTGAGCCAAACAGAACAGTCCATGGTTGTGACCCTCAGGACATGCGTCATGGCGCAAACCGGCGTAATGAGCAAGGGAAGGGCATAATTATAAATATTATTGATCTCACAGAGTACAACAGCAATAATAACGTCCATTAAGTCAGCTGCTGCCATTGCGACCAGGTAACGGGAGAAGCATTTAGAGAGTCCGCAGTTTCTCAGAGACAGGATCACAATCCCGATTTGGGCTAACGTAGGTGGAAGAACCATTCAGCACAGGACAATCTGCATTGGCAAACTACTTTGCCATAGCTCGAGTTACTGCGCAGGACGGATAAACCTTCGAATTCATCTTCGTGTCATCGGTGATTGGCTTCGTCGTCAACTGCACTGCAGGGACAACTCTGCCACCCGCTAGGTCATTCCCTAACAGCAAAGAAACACTTTTCACCGATAAAATGGGCCGCAGTCCTATCTTAACAGGTCCTGAAACTAACTCTGACTTCAAGATTACCTTGTGTAGAGGTACAGAAATAATGCCTCCTCCAATGCCTTGAATAAGATTCAGTTCACCAGTGGCAATCTCATCACAAAACTCTGGAACATTGTCCAACAAGAGTGACTGAGAAGCCCCAGTATCTCGAAGAATTTTCACTGGCAGCGGGGGTGACCCTTCATTCACTGAAACAAATCCCTCTGACACAAAAGGAATGAATTCTTCCCTAACAAGTTCAGACGTCTCAGCCCTTGACAGATCTTCATCAGAATGACCGTAAACCTGAGGGTTCACAGGTGTTTCAATGCGCTGAATCCCGGCATCTGGAACTACCGACTTTTCCTCCTCCTCCTCCTCCTCCTCCTCCTCCTCCTCCTCCTCCTCCTTCTTCTTCTTCTTCTTCTTCTTCTTCTTCTTCTTCTTCTTCTTCTTCTTCTTCTTCTTCTTCTTCTTCTTCTTCGACAATAGACAATAGGTGCAGAAGTAGACCATTCGGCCCTTCGAGACTGCACCGCCATTTTAAGATCATGGCTGATCAATTACTATCAATACCCGGTTCCACCCTTGTCCCCATATCCCTTGATTCCCCTATCCATAAGATACCTATCTAGCTCCTTCTTGAAAGCATCCAGAGAACTGGCCTCCACTACCTTCCGAGGCAGTGCATTCCAGACTGGACTCTCCCAGCATCTGGAACATATTTCCTGCCTCTATCTTGTCCAATCCCTTAATAATCTTATATGTTTCAATCAAATCCCCTCTCAATCTCTTCTTCTTCTTCTTCTTCTTCTTCTTCTTCTTCTTCTTCTTCTTCTTCTTCTTCTTCTTCTTCTTCTTCTTCTTCTTCTTCTTCTTCTTCTTCTTCTTCTTCTTCTTCTTCTTCTTCTTCTTCTTCTTCTTCTTCTTCTTCTTCTTCTTCTTCTTCTTGAAACAATTGGCCAGAACGTGATCACGTTTCTTGCAATAGTGAAACATAGGACCAGAATATTTATCCTTTAATTGCGTCCTTTCATCCTTATCTTTGTCATTATTCCCTGATTTGATTTCTGGTTTACCCTGGCCATCCATACTATTCTTTTGAAAGGTCTTACCTGAGGTAAACTTAAACTTATGGGTTAGAGCAAACTCATCTGCTAACTTAGCAGATTCTTGCAAAGTTTCAGCATCCCTTTCGTCTAAATATGTCTTTATATCATTAGGTATTCACCTTTTAAACTTTTCAATTAAAAGCAACTCTTTCAATTTGTCGTAACCATCGTTCACATTTTCAGATATGCACCATTTTTTAAAACACACAGACCTTTTACGAGCAAATTCCACATGGGTTTGGCTCACACATTTTCTCAAATTCATAAAACTTTGCCTGTACCCTCTTGGAACCTTTAAGCACAGCCTGTTTCACTGTCTCATAGACAGCTGCATCTTCAACTGATAGGGCAGAATAAGCCTGCTGAGCTTTACCTTTAATCACACTCTGCAACATGAGAGGCCAGCTCTCTCTTAGCCACCGTAGGCTCTGACAACTTTGTCAAAATGCTGAAAGTATTTATCAACCTGGGCCTCATCAAATAGAGGAACCAATCTAACTTCCCCACTAACAAACCTATTACTAGAGCCAGAGGTTTGACTAACGAACTTCTGTTTCTCTAGATCAAACAGCCAGTATTTCTCTTGTTCCGCAGTTTCTAGCTGCCTTTGCTTTTCTCTTTCCAAACCTTTCCTCAGCCCCTAGCTGTCTTTGTCTCCCTGCAATTTCTAATCTAATGTTCTCTAACTTTAGTTGTTCCAGCTTGTACCGGACCTCACGGTAAATAGATTTGCTTTCAGGAAACAGTTCTAACACCTCGGCTTCAAACGCACCCGTACATAATGGTGCTCAGCTATTCTACTCTGAATCTCTTCCTTTTTCATCGTCGGCTTTACCGTAAAATGTTTTATCCTCTTAGCAATCACCAACAACTCTGCTTTTTTAGCTTCCTGTAATGTCACAGAGATGGGCGATGCCAGGAATTCATCAATATCCATTGCTTCTGTTTTCACACATAAGTCAATCAAAAGGGAAGTAATCAATGAAAGCGATCAATCAATAAGCTACAATCGTTCAGATCCCGGATGAGCTCCCACTTTAGCTTATGTCCCAGCAGCAAGAGACCAGAAAATGAGTCAGGGTTTAATGTTAAACCACAATATTTATTGGCATCTACTCGAAATAGAGAAAATTAAAGGAACTACTCTTCTAAACAGAAGTTAACAGTTATGAGTTCGTGGCCCCTCAAACAGCCAAGCTTAGGACCAGTTCTTAAAGCTTCAGCAAGCTGAAAAGCTAAAGCAAGCTGAAAAGCTTCAGCTATCCACAGAATCAGTGAGAGAAGAAACTTTTACATCCGCATTAAAATGCAACGAGGGGGCGATCAGGAAGAGTTCCACAGGTTCCACGCTGGGAAAACGAAGTAACAGTCACAGAAGATCTCAGCTGTCGAGTTGTATTCCGAAATCCACGCAGAGATATTACAAGGTGACAGCCACGGAATATTGCTCAGGACAAGTGGTCACCACATAAGACACCCGAAATCATGTGAGGGTTAACGAAAGTGGTCGCCACAGAATACTCCAAAAATCCACGTATGGATCATAAGAACTGACGGCCACATTTCCAATATGCACCGTGTGCCGCTCATTCACCCAATCCTCTGGGCATGGGAAAGTATCAGACATCACATATTACTGTAGCGAGCTCCTGCTCGCAGTCCGAAGTCTTAGCTCTCTCCCTCTCTCCCTCCCTCCCCCTCTCTCTCTTTCTCTCTCCCTCTCCCTCCCCCTCTCTCTCTTTCTCTCTCCCTCTCTCTCCCCCTCTCTCTCTCTGTCTCCTAATTGGCAAACCTAATTTCGCACTTGGCTATAACTATCATATTTCCATATGCCATATAACCACATAACCATACAACAATTACAGCACGGAAACAGGCCATCTCGGCCCTTCTAGTCCGTGCCGAACACCTGTTCTTACCTAGCCCAACTGACCCGCACTCAGCCCATAACCCTCCATTCCTTTGCTGTCCATATAACTATCCAATTTTACATTAAATGACAATATCGAACCTGCCTCTAAAACCTCTACTGGAAGTTCGTTCCACTCAGCTACCACTCTGAGAGTAAAGAGATTCCCCCTCGTGTTACCCCTAAACTTTTGTCTCCTAAGTCTCAACTCAGGTCCTCTTGTTTGAATCTCTCCTACTCTCAATGGAAAAAGCCTATCCACGTCAACTCGATCTATCCCCCTCATAATTTTAAATACCTTTATCAAGTCTCCCCTCAACCTTCTACGCACCATAGAATAAAGTCCTAACTTGCTCAACCTTTCTTTGTAACTTAGGTGCTGAAACCCAGGCAACATTCTAGTAATTCTTCTCTGTACTCTCGCTATTTTGTAGATATTATTCCTATAATTCGGTGACCAGAACTGTACCTAATACTCCAAATTCGGCCTTACCAATGCCTTCTACAATTTTAACATTTCATCCCAACTCGTATACTCAATGCTCAGATTTATAAAGGCCAGCATACCAAAAGCTTTCTTCAGCACCCTATCCACATGAGATTCCACCTTCAGGGAACTATGCACCATTATTCCTAGATCACTCTGTTTTACTGCATTCTTCAATGCCCTACCATTTACCATGTATGTCCTATTTGGATTATTCCTACCAAAATGTGGCACTTCACACTTATCAGCATTAAACTCCATCTGCCATCGTTCAGCCCACTCTTCTAATTGTCCTAAATCTCTCTGCAAGCTTTGAAAACCTACTTCTTTATCCACAACGCCACCTATCTCCGTATCATCTTCATACTTACTAATCCAATTTACCACCCCATCATCCAGATCATTAATGTATCTGACAAACAACATTGGACCCAGTGCAGATCCCTGAGGCACACCACTAGTCACCGGCCTCCAACCTGACAAACAGTTATCCACCAATACTCTCTGGCATCTCCCATCCAGCCACTGTTGAATCCATTTTACTAATTTAATATTAATACTTAAAGATCGAACCTTCCTAACTAACCTTCTGAGCGGAACCTTGTCAAAGGCGTTACTGAAGTCCATATAGACAACATTCACTGCTTTACCCTCGTCAACTTTCCTCGTAACCTCTTCAAAAACTTCAATAAGATTCGTCAAACATGATCTTCTACACACAAATCCATGTTGACTGTAATTGTATAATTATATATAATTGTATCTCTAAGAATACTTTCCATTAATTTACCCACCACTGACGTCAAACCGACAGGCCTAAACTTGTTAGATTTACTTTTAGAATCCTTTTTAAACAATGGAACAACATGAGCAATACGCCAATCCTCCGGCACCATCCCCGTTTCAAATTACATTTGAAATATTTCTGCCAGAGCCCCTGCTATTTCTGCGCTAACTTCCCTCAAGGTCTTAGGGAATATCCTGTCAGTACCTGGAGACCTATCCACTTTTATATTCTTTAAAAGCGCCAGTACTTCCTCCCCATTAATCGTCATAGATTCCATATCTTCCCTACTTGTTTCCCTTACCTTACACAATTCAATATCCTGCTCTTTAGTGAATAATAATAGTCCATCAACAAGGAAACGGGGCCACACACGTAGTCTCGTTAAAGGGAGATTTCAGAGTAACATCAGGAACCAATTCTTTACAGAATGATTTCACAAGGACAGAATGAAACCCACACTCACATCGTACGAGAGACTGACAGGTCCAGAATGAACCCTACCCTCTCACTGTACCGGAGACCTGCAGATACAGGAGGAACATCACAATCCTGCAATCTCAGCAGCTGTCTCTCGATGACATTCTCTCCCTTCTCTCTCTCATCTGATGTTTTACCTTATACTTATCTTTCGGTCGTTTACTTCTAGCCATACTGCATCTATTCATCTCCCAGTTTGAGTACTGTTTAACCGGGCTGCTCATTATTTAGGCAACTGAAATATTTCTTCTCAATTTCTTTTGACATTTGACAGATTTGAGATGCTCGTTAAAGACTATTAGATCAGCAACATTACACACAAAATGCTGGAGGAACTTGGATTTCCAGTATCTGCAGTTTTTTCTCCTGTTTATGCAATCTACGCAATTTTATCCCCTGCATCCATTCATCTGCCTACATAGAGTACGGTTTTTATTCTTGTAACTGGTTTGCCTCTTCCTTTGCAGATTGAAATATTTCTTCTCAATTTCTTTTCACCTTGATTTGAGATGCTCATTAAAGACTGTTACATCACATAAAATTTGGAGGAATCAACAGAGTTTTTTGTGTTGCCTTGGATTTCCAGCATCTGCAGATTTTCTCGTGTTTGACCATCAGCGACGTGCTCATTTGACCGTTTCCATGCTGATATCGGTTTCTCTATTGTATCTTTGTCCGAATTTGAGTTTGTGTATTTTGAATTCTATTGATTTTATCAATCACATCCTTCATAAACATGAGGAGTAAGAATCTTTATGTTACGTCTCAGTCTAAATGTGCAACGTGAAATTTATATTAATTTATAATAAATAGAATGTATAATAGGACAGTCACTGTAACATAGAATTACAATTGTACAATTGTTTCTTGTGTGTGTGTGTGTGTGTGTGCGCGTGCGCGTGTGTGCGTGTGAGTGAGTGTGTGTGTGCGCGCGCGTGTGTGATGTGTGTGCGTGAGTGTGTGTGTGTGTGCGCGCGCGCGCCTGTGTGAGAGTGAGTGTGTGTATAACCAGGAAGAAGCCGAAGGACTGATGGACAGTCCAAAATGGGATAACTGAAGGGACAGAAGATGGGATCGGTCAGTGTAGCTGGCCTATGGCAGAGATGAAAAATTAGCCAACAGAAAGATGGAATCTGTAAATGTAACTGCTCGGTGACAAAGCTCAGTCTTTGAAATTAATCTACGTTTATTTACGCCAGAGGCACTGCTGAACTAATGCCAAAGTATTTTGATGTATTTGTCGCCCCAATATTTACATGACAGACAATAGTATTGAATTAATGTGTTTGTTGAAGCAACTGTATCTAAACAAGTTAGTGAGGTGTATAACCGTATCTCTGGAGACAGATCCTCTGTATAAATCAGGGCCTCTTTTAATTCATCAGCCGGAGTTGTGAATACAGGAGCAACAGAAATCACAGATTCTCACTGAAATGGTGTATCCAGTCATCTGGAGGATAGAGGATGTTTACTATCCCTTTATTTCTACCTTTGGAATTCCCGGTAAGCCGCACTATCAGCTGTAGTGGGCGGATGTTGAAATTCAATTCCAATGTTGTGATTGATTCTGCCGCAGGTTTAAGCTCTCACATTCCAGTCCCGGTATTTCGCATTTCAGGAATCGAGTGGGAACACCGGGACTGTGGATTCTGGGATTTGGATCTAAAACAAACCGCTGCAGGAATTCAGCGCATCCATCAATTTCTGTGGGAGTGAGCGGGTCAGGCAGCGGTTTCTGATCAACAAGGTTCTGTTCGTGTCTCTGTGCTTTTGGTCTTGTAGGAGCTGCACTGAATTTGCAAATATTGTGTTTGTCAGTGTGATTACATCATTTGATTGTCTGCATTTTATGTGAGCGGTTTTCAGAGTTAGGTACAGCAATAAAGCATTGACTGATAGCAACACGTTAGCAAGTGTGAGGAGTTCCGTGTTGGAACACGAAACTGTTGTGGATTTTTAATAAATCTCTACGATATCACTGGATGCAAAGCAGAAAGAAGTCGTTGCTAAGCCGATTAATAAGATGTGGTGCTTCGTAGTTATCAATACTGTTAAATGTTGTATATTGTATCTACATCTGACGCCGTCACGGACATCTGACTACGGCACCGAGTTTGTTGCTGCGCGTTGAATTCCTCTCCCCTGCTTCTCTGTGAAGGATTCAGTGGGAGGCGTCATGTCTGTCTGTGAGGTTGTGTCAGACTGCGCTGTATCTGTTGGAATGAGTCAATGTTCTGTTGTACAGTCAGTGAGGTGGCAAATGCTGGATTAGGAAACAAACCCGGAGAATGCTGGAAAAACTAAGCACCGAGCAGCTTGTATAGAAAGAGAAACCAGTTAACACTCGTATCAGGGATCTCTCTGAGAACAGTTCTGAGGAGAGATACTTTTACTGTTTTCCACATATTCTGATTTACCTGTGTGAGTGTTCCCAGCATTTCCTGTTTTTGTTCCGTCCTTCGGCTGTTATGTCCCTGACAGGGATCGCCATGGAAGTTGAAGATTGTCTAATGGAAGAACCCCGGCATCAGCGTCCGGGTTTATTCATTTCATCCAGACGAGATGCGGAAGGCGCCGGTAGAAAATGTTCCAACCACTATTGACTCTGAGGAGGCAGTTGCCCTGTTTCAGCTTTCCGCTGCCACTTCACATTTCGGTTATTAGTAAGGAATCTGTATTGGGATCATGTTGATATCACTTTACTGTGTAAACTCGTTCTCGGTCTCCGCCAGCTCTGCGCCTTCTCTCGACCCTCCCACCGCTAAGTGCAACAATAAAGTGGAGATATTTCTGCATCCCCTCAAACCGCTGCATTGGCTTCAGCTCAGTATTTTCTCAACTTGCTGTTCCCTGTATCTCTTCCAGCGAACTTGGTGGCGATTGTGATCCTGTCCCGGGGAAAGAGCGGTCTCTCCAAATGTGTCTCTCGTTACCTGGTGGGAATGGCAGCCGGCGATCTCCTGCTCGTTATCTCGGATCCGCTGCTGAGGAGGACAGCTGGGATTTATTTTCCCCGATCATTCTTACGGATTACTCCTGTGTGCAGACTCGGCTTTTGGTTGGTGTTTGCGAGCACAGCGGCCTCTGTCTGGCTGACTGTCGCTTTCACTGTCGATCGATTTGTGGCTATTTGCTGTGAGAAGCTGAAAACAAAATATTGCACCGAGAGAACGGCGGCAGTGGTTATCGGGACAGTGAGTGTGCTGGCCTGTCTGGAGACTGTCCCCTGGGGCTTTGTACCCGGGCCTGGAGAAATAACCGATGGTGTTCCCTGGGATTGTGTTTATACAACGAGCTACAAAAACTCTCCCGCATGGTTGATGTTTGCAATATTTCATCGCATTTTAAACCCTTGTGTTCCAATCTTTCTGATGTTGCTGTTCAATATTCTGACTGTCAGGCGGATTCTCGCGGCCAGTCGAGCCCGCTGGGGGCTCCGGGGACAAAAGAGTGGAGAGAATGACAGGGACCGGGAGATGGAGAACCGACACAAATCCATCGTTTTGCTCTTCACCATAACCGCTAGTTTCATATTGTTGTGGGGAACACACGTCGTGTTTTTTATCTATAGACGGAGTTTTGTTCAGTCTGTCACGGATCCCCGTTACATCGCAGACCGCACATCGGAAATGCTGCAGATATCCAGTTCCAGCACCAACACATGTATTTACGCCCTGACTCAGAGCAGATTCCGAGAGGAACTAAAGAACGCGGTGAAATACCCGCTGAATCGGATTTTGAAACTCATGAAACGTGAGACAAAAATACTGTAAAGTATTACAATTCAGCTTTCCTCATGTTCCCTATTCTATCCCCCCACTTGTGGGTAAATGGAAACGATTAACAGAGTTACAAAACAAACACGAGAATATCTGCAGATGCTCGAAATACAAAACAACACACGCAAAATCAAATCCCGATGAAGGGTCTCGGCATGAAACGTCGACTGGTTACCCTTTCCCACACACAAAATGCTGGAGGAACTCAGCAGGCCAGGCAGCATTTATGGAAAAGAGTAAATTGTCGACGTTTCGGGCCGAGACCCTTCATCAGAGTCCTGTCAACTGTTTACTCTTTTCCATTTTGTGGGTGTTACTTCGAGTTACAAAACAGCTGTTTATAGCTTTTCCTGACGGCATTTCTGGCTTCACCATCCCAGGACAATTCCCTTTGCAGCTCACGTCCCAACCTGTGAAATGGCAGCTTGAGGCGAATCTGTTTGCCCTGCTTCCCGGTTCTGAGAAAACTGCCTGATCTTGTATTATATTTTCCTCTGTATCAACCACTCCTGCTCCCTTCATGACCCTCTTTTTTTCTCCTCCTTCTCTACCTGTAGATTCTCCATCTCACTGCTACCTTCCACTATCTTCCTCTGTTTCCCCTCCAGGACTAAGACCGATTTGTTCAGTGGATGATAAGTAGTATTTTGAAATATGCACAGCTACTACTGTAGTCATTTGCTTTTATTTCTGGATTAAAATCATAAGAGTTCCAACAAAGTGTACTGTTTCAACACAACAGCAGGATCCTTTGGTTGCGAATGCCTGAGCTGAATCAGAGAAGAATACAATGAATTATTTTTAATTAAATTGTCATTGCAAAGAGGCTTTGTGAAGGCACAAGAATATACAGGGGATGAAGAATATGAATCACATGCAGTAAATAATTTAGCCTTGGGGACACAGACAGGAGCATCTGTGGAGTTGAGTGAGTTTGCAGGATACTTCCATCATGCCAGGGACAAGGGCATCTATATTAAGGTACAGGATATACTGAAAGGGCAGAGGGAGCAGCAGAGTTTGCGGTGCTTATTTGAAATAACACCAGAAAGACAAGGTCCTACAAAGTGAAACAAGGGAGTTGGGCAGAAAGATAAGAAGTAGGAACTCTGGAATGGTGATTTCAGGTGGCACATTCTTGCGAGTTAAGAGATGGTAAGTCGGTACACTTAAATGTGGGGCTAACAATCTGAGGGAGGAGGGAGGATATCAGGAATACAGACCATTGTGCTCTCCAGGGCTCTACTCCAGGATAAAAGGGACTGGTGTAAGGTGATGGGTTATACTGAAGGGAACTAATATTTTTACATGGAAGAATGCTGGAGCAACCTTGATTATTTTTATCACGTGACATGCGGAGGGGTTGTTGGGGTCCAGAGCGAAATGACAGTCAGTAGCATTGAGGGGAAGGTAGAGATGAGGTCAAAGAACGCCAAAAGGAAGTAAAGAGGGGGCCACGTTAATGAGCATAGTGACACCAAAGGGCAAAAATTAGTTTATTTCAGCGCAGGGTAGGACTGGTATCTAAACGATCAGAATTTATGCCATTCAGACAGTTCAGAGGGAGCTTAACGCGGTATGGGGAGTTGTACTGCTGATCAGCCAGAATGTCACAACTTTGAGGTCATTGAGGAGGCTCATCCAGTAAGGCGATGTGGGTAGAGTTCGTGAATAAGAAAGGTGCAATCACTGTGATGGGATTATACTGTAGGACTCCCAACAGTCAGGAAGAGAGAGGAACAGATATGCCAACGGGTTATGGGCTGATGTAAAAACAACAGAGTAGCTGTAGTTGGTAAATAGTCACCCCAGAATGACTGAGACTTCCTTTCTGCCTGATACTTGGATGGGGCATTATTTGTTTGCTATGTTCAGGAACATTTCCAGAAAGAGGGTGTAGATGATCCGCCAGGGAGGGGGACGTACTTGACATAGTAATGATAAAGAAGCCGACCGAGATGATCAGAATTTCATTGGGAAAGCTTTAAGGGTTATAATTCTGAAGGGTTTCAGATAGTTATTGATTAAGGATAAGACTGGACGTGAGGGCAGATGAACGTAAGTTTGTGAAAGAAATGGACAGGTGTCATAGAGAGATGTCTGGGAGCTGATGTTACTGGTTGTTACTGGATGGAGCTGATGTTAGCTGATGTCTGACATGTGAGAGTCACGTACAGCCCAGCCGGTCGGAATTTAGTAGATCCCTGTCCCTGTGAGGAGGGTAGAGAAGGACAGGGATGGTCAGGATCTTAGGATGATGAGAAGTATTGTATTTGTTTAGAAATGTCAGAGGAGTCATATGCAAGGACGGGAACATGAAATTGGCCAGGGTCTTGAAGGAACATACAGGAAGCAAGACAAATGTCATACTGTGAATCAGGGGAGTGAAGAGTGACCAGGAAATGTCCTCGTTCAGGAGGAGCAATGAGAATCCCAAGGCATCTTATGTTTACCCAGAAAACAACAGCAGAGTGGGAGTGAATAGGACCACTCTAGGACAAAGGTGTGAGTTTATGCCCACAGCCAGAGTTAGCATGCAAGGTATAAAATGAATAGTGGCATTCACCAGTGTACAAGGAGGAAGGCATGATGAGAAAGGCGGTATGGTGATATTCTCTGGCGTGTTGACAAAGAAGAGGAAGTTCTATTGAGTCCCTCAAACTATTTTGATGGGTATGACTTTGGGGGAATTTAGTACATTGGGAGACACTGACCACATGCCGTTAAATATGATGCTTAAACTGCCGGCACCAAACGGAGATTTCAACAACATCTGGCCCGTACTGCAACAGAAAGGAATGGTCTATCTCTGGTATAAGAATGCCCTGAATATTTGACTTCTCAAGAGTAGTCAACGTTTGATTACAGCGGCAGTGAACTTTACAATATCTAGACCTTAACTACCAGGACACAGAACAATAAAACTCCCAGCACTGTGCAGTGAGCACACGGTCCTGTACACACCCAGCACTGTACACCACCGTTAAACACTAGAAAAACCCCAGCACTTCAAGGACAGAGAACTGTACAACCGTGATAATTGCCTACAATTCATGAACACTATCTATCCCCTCAATCCCACTGGACATCTCTCAGGATGTAACAGAGAGTTGAAAAACGTGAACCTTGAATGATGTATTCTTCAATTTCCAAAGGTTTTTTGAAATGCTGCTGGTGCCATGGTCCCGCCTGGCAATTCCCCATTACCTCTTTAATTGGGCCCTAACTCCCTGCCCTGATTTCTAATCGTTCCCAATTCTGGAAATTACACACACCTGCTTCCCATCGGTAAATGCAGGATAAAACCCCTGGAAACGCAACGGGGAACTGCCAGTTTGTTGGTCAACTCTTATATGATAATCTCGCTTCATGGTTATTTAGGACTGTCAGTTCTAAGTTCTGCATCATCTCCTGGATTCTCCAGGTGAACCTTGTCTCTACATAAAGACTCTCCGAGATACCGGCTCTCCGTTCTCAGTGGTGCTAACGCCTAATGACTCTGCTTCAGCGCCTGTGTCCTGCACTTGGGTTCGTACCCAGCCACGTCCGTGCGACAGAATGAACTGTCCTCAATAAAACCAGCGGACACGTATCCCGTTCGACAGGCCCTCGCCAGTCAGGGCTGCCTACTGGGCGCCCCCGACCAACTACTCAGGGAGGTCACGGAAAACATTCGGACGCTGTCCACGAATGTACGGAAGGTCAGTGAGCATGTGGACCGAGATTCCGCTTCCCTTTCTCCGTCCCCTCCAAGATTCCCGGATACCCAAACCGCACCGTTCGGTACGGCGTCGCCCCTGGGATCAGCAACACAGTCCCCTCGAAAGCCTATTCCAATGCTCTCTGAGCTTTGAGCTACAGCCACGTACCTTCAGATAAATCCAAGATGGGGCTCTTACGAGGATATGCCTTGGCTTGGTCAACCGCGATATGGGATAACCGACCAGCGGTTTGTTCCTCCTTCCCCTCCTTTGTTGCTGAAATGAGGAAGGTCTTCGAACAACCCACTCGCGGTGAGGACGCCGCTGAACGCTTGTTGACGCTTTGTCAGGGGTCGCGATGCATAAAGGTCATCGGGTTCGGAACCTCAGCCGCAGAATCAGGGTGGAATGACGAGGCCCTATGGAAGGGGTTTCGACAGGCCCTTCACAGAAGATAAAGAATGAACTGGCAGCAAGGGACGGCACGGACTGTCTGGACTCTCTGATCTCGCTAGCCACTAGATTAGATAATCAACTTCAAGACCGGCTGAGAGAAAGAACCAGATGCCCCGTTCTTCAGAAAAGCCCATGGTCCACCTTATCGGTCCCAGCTAGCCTCCCTTCCCCAGCCGCTCCGAATGTAGCTCCTGCTCCGTCCGTCCCCACCACGTTCTACCCCTCATTAGTTTCGTTTTTGAACCACTGAATGGAGCCACTATCTTCTCAAAGCCGGACCTTCGGAACGCCTACCATCTAGTCAGGGTGAAGGAGGAGGACGAGTGGAAGACGGACTTCAATACACCTCCGGGCCTTTTCGAATATTTGGTCATGCCATTTGAACTCACCAATGCTCCCACCGTTTTTCAAGCCCTCATTAATGATGTACTGAGGGACTTTATTAATCGGCTCGTATTCGTTTACCTCGATGATATCCGTCAGTGTCCGTCACGTCCTCCAGAGACTGGAAAAACCAATTACCTGTGAAAGTGGAGAAATGTGAGTTCCACGTTCCTCCGGTCAGGTTCCTGGGCTGTATCATCGAGAGCAGGCGGGTGAGAACAGACCCCGAGAAGATCCGGGCAGTGGAGGAATGTCCTAGGCCCACGACCCGCAAACAACTTCAACGATTCCCGGAGTTTGCAAATTTCTACCGCCGATTTATCAGAGACTGCAGTCGAGTGGCGCCCCCCCCCCCCCCCTTGACAGGCTTACCTCGCTACTACCCCTTTCTGTTGGGACTCCGAAGCTGACTCAGCGTTCACCTACCTGAAGAGGCATTTCACCACCGCTCCCATCCTGGTCCATCCGGACCCAGCCCGTCAATTCATTGTCGAGGTGGAAGCCTCTGACTCCGGGATAGGAGCGGTCCTGTCCCAGCGATCAAGTTCGGACGAAAAGCTTCACCCCTGCGCCTTCTATTCTCGCCAACTGTCCCCCGCCGAGCGGAGTTACGACGTGGGGAATTGAGAACTCCTGGCGGTCAAACTAGCATTGAAAGAATAGAGGAACTGGCTGGAGGGTGCAGAGCAACCGTTTGTGATAGAGACTGATCGTAAAAACCTGGGGTATATTTAGACGGCAAACGTTTGAACTCCCGCCAGGCTTGTTGGGCGTTATTTTTTGGACGGTTCAAGCTTTCCCTCACATACTGTCCGGGGTCCATGAACGGGAAGCCGGACGCGCTCTCCCGCCAGCCCGGGGACTGTCCTCCCACCATCCTGCGTGGTCGCCACCCTCACTTGGGAGATCGAGTCCAAAGTAAAGGAAAATAAACGGGATGACCCCGACCCCAACCCCGGCAATGGACCCGTTTCCGTCAGGTCTCAGGTTCTGCAATGGGGGCCTATGTCTCGGTTCGCCTGCCACCCCGGGAGTGATCGGACCCCAGCGCTCCTGAAAAAACACTTTTGGTGGCCGTCCATGGAGGCGGATACCCGTTCCTATGTTCCATCTGTGCCAGGGGAAAAGCCTCTCATCCGCCACCAGCGGGGTTACTTCGTCCTCTACCTGTCCCTGGTTGTCCCTGGTCGCACATCGCCCTGGACTTCATCACTGGTCTACCCCATTCGCATGGGAACACCACCGTACTCACCGTGGTAGACCGGTTCTCCGAGGCGGTGCGCTTCGCAGCCCTCCCTAAACTCCCTTCCTCTCAGCAAACTGCTGATCTTCTCGTCCGCCAAGTCTTCCGCCTCTACGGAATCCCCGCAGACATCGTCTCCGATCGAGGTCCTCAGTTCGTCTCACAGACAAGCCTTAGGTGTATCGGTCAGCCTGTCATCCGGCTTCCATCCCTAGACTAACGGGCTGATGGAACGGGTCAACTAAGACCCGGAGGCGACGCAACGTTGTATAATGGAAAACAACCCGTTGACCTGAAGCGACCACCTCCCGTGGGTTGAGTATGCCCACAATTCTCTGTTGAGGTCTGCCATTGGAGGGTCTCCAATCGAGTGTTCCCTGGGGTACCAACTACCTCTGATCCCCGCGCAAGAAGAGGAGATTGCGATAACGTCTGTTCAGGACCATATCGATCGGAGCATTAAGGTTTGGGAGGAGACACGCACGGCCCTACTCAGATCAGCAAAAAGCAATAACAAGACGGCCGTCAGACGCTGGACTCCGGCGCCGGAGCACCAACCTGGGCAGAGTGTGTGGCTTTCCTCCAGGGACATCCCGCTCAAGAACAAGCATAGGAAACTCCTGGGACCATTCAAGGTCGAAAGTGTTGCCAATCCCGCATCGCTCCGCCTAAAGCTGCCAAAATCTATGCGCATCCACCCGACTTTTCATGTGTCTCAGTTAAAGCCAATCTCCGTCAGCCCCTTGTGTCCCCCGGCTAAGACTCCCCCCACCTGCCCGTATCATCGACAACCATCCAGAATACACCGTCCGAAGACTGCTGGATGTGCGCCGTAGGGGCAGGGGTCTCCAATACCTGGTAGACTGGGAAGGGTACGGTCCAGAAGAGCGTTCCTGGATCCCCCGCTCCTTCATCCTAGAACCTTTCCTCATCCAGGAAGTTCGTCGGGACCATCCAGACAGGCCTGAAGGATCACCGGGAGGTTCCTGTTGAGGGAGGAATACTGTCATGGTCCCCTCTGGCCCATTATCTCTTTAATTAGGCCCTAACCCCCTTGCCTGATTTCCAATCGTTCCCAGTTCAGCAAATTACACTCACCTGCTTCCCATCGGTAAATGCAGGATAAAACCCCTGGAAACACAACGGGGAACTGCCAGTTTGTTGGTCAACTCTTGTATGAGTGACCTCGGTTCATGGTTATTTAGGACTGTCAGTTCTAAGTTCTGCATCGTTTCCTGGATTCTCCAGGTGAACCTTGTCTCTACATAAAGACTCTCCGAGATAACGGATCTCCGTTCTCAGTGGTGCTAACGCCTAATGACTCTGCCTCAGCGTCTTTGTCCTGTACCTGGGTTCGACCTTGCGACAGCTAGCAGAAAGAGGAACAGAAACGTAGACAGGTTCTGGAAAGTTGTATAAACAACAGAGCAGTGTGTGTCTGTAAAGTCCCAAAATTTACTCACATTGTCTTAGTGTAGATGCCGCGAGGAGAGGAATTTGTTGCTATCGAAATATTCACCAGCATTTACCGCCTATACGGTGTCAATTTGTGCAGATTTAGCATGTCATCTAAAACTTTGGTAACGTTCTCTAGATCTATAGGGCCTGACTGGTCTGGTTTCGAAACACCAATGCGCTTGAATGCAATAACAATTGAAAAGTTGTGGATGCAGCCAGTCTATCGCAGGTAAAGCCCTCCCCACCACTGAGCACATCTACAAGGAGAGCTCCCACAGGAAAGCAGCCTCCATCATCAAGGACCCCACCATTTAGGCGATGCTGCTATCAGGAAGGAATTACAGGGCCTCAGGCCCCACAGCACCAGGCTCAGGAAAAGCTCTTACTACCCAGTGGTCAGGCCTTGGAAATAGAGTGAATAACGAACTCACATTCAGGGACTCCACAGCTCATGTTCTTGATAGTTACTGCATATTTATTATCATTTTGCTTTGTTTTTACTTACACCATTTATTCTCTTTGTTGTCTTTTCTACATTGGCGTTTTGTCAGTCTTTGTTTTTCATTGATTCGTTTGGAGTTTTCCTTGTATTTACTGTGCATACCCGCAACAAAATGCATATGGTGACATTTGTACTTTAATAATAAATTTAATTTCAGCATTGAACTTCACAGGAAATATCTTGTGAGGACAGGTGGAAAACGATAGGGCTTTTTCCTTGGCAGGAAGCAGGATGAGAGGGATGACTTGGTGGAGGTATACAAAACGATAGGAGGCATCAAATCAGTTGACATCTGGGAGGCACAATTTTAAGATGATCGGAGATAAGAATAGGGGAGGGGTGGGGATGTCTGAGGATAACTTTTAAACACTAAAGTGTGGAGTTTACAGCTAGGGATGGTGCTAAAGGCAGATGCATTATGGACACTTAATAGCCCTTGCACTAGGGCATGACCCTTGCAATTGATGAATTTCAGTGGGAGGCCATCTTGATAACAGTCATCCTCAAAGAAGGACACCATATGGAGGAACTTGTCAAACTAACAGCGAGCTAATGATCACCTGCCACTTTGTACTTCATGCTCACCTTCCTCCACCTTCTTACCCTGATCTCTCATTTCAATTTTTTTTTCAGTCTTGTTAAAGGGCCTCTGCTGGAAATGTTGACAGTTTACTATTTTCCATAGATGCTGAGTTCCTCCAGCATTGTGTGTGTGTTGTAAGCTTATGAGAAGTATATTAGGTAGGAGCAGCTGTAACTCACACCAGATCTGTGAGAGTCATTTAAAGCAGAATGGTTCAAAATTCGAATGGTTTATATGAATGGGGAAAGACAAGAACCCATATCTAAGAGCACTGCCTGATCAGAGATGTTTGTAAATGCAGTCAAAAAGAAAAAGGAATGATAAGGAATGTTTAGAAAGTGGAAATTAGACAATGCCCTTGATGGATATGCAGCAATATACAATTTAAAAAGCTACTCTTCAATGCTGAAAGATGGTAAGGTACAGGGAATGATTTTGCTGAGCAAGCCTGCAGAGAATACCTTGTCCGTACATTACAACCAAAGGGGTACTGCAGCGAAAGCAGGAATGTCGCCAACCCGGTGGTGGAGGAGTGAAAGTATGCCTGGAGCCAGAATAAGTGACCACATCAGCAAATGAATATTTCATGTCAGTATTCCCCAAACAGAAAGTGATCAGGAAGGTTACGCTAACATTCCACACACATTGCTAACACGTTGGTGGGAGCATTGCTGGTGGATAGGTCACCAGGACTGGGTATAATTCATTCCGGGTTATTGAGTGAATGAGGCAAGATTGCGGATGGCAAGGGCTTTCACAAAGATATTTGTAGTCTATTTTAATTAGAGGCTCCAGGCAGAGGAAAGGCGAGACTAACCTCCAGGCAGAGGCGAGGCAAGGCAAGGCTACAGGCAGAGGCGAGGCGAGGCGAGGCAAAGATCCGGGCAGAGGCAAGGCGAAGCGATGCTCCAGGCAGAGGCAAGACGGGCAAAGGCAAGGCGAGGCGAGGCTCCAGGCAGAAGCGAGGCGCGGAACCAGAGGGGTCAGCAGGAGACGCTGATGGAGTGAGCACTGTTTCAGATTCGCTCCATAACCTTTACTTGCCTTAACCTATGATCACCCTTATTTAACTTACTTTTACCTACACCAAAAGATTCTTGCTACTTCTCTGGACTTATCTTTAAGAGCTTATTGTGAATTTTTGAAGAAATTAGTACAGAAATGGCTTTTAGATCTAAAGGGCGAGAACCTGGGATGGATCCTACCGGGAACGGGAAGAAGAAAAAGACCGATCCTAAGCGCACTGAATTGACTTATGAAATATTATTGGAGGTTTTAAATGAAAAATTTGAAGAACAACGACAAATTTTTAAACAAGATATAAAGGCTTTTCAAGATTATATGGATAAGACGGATTCAGTAGTTAACCAGCAGCAAGTTCTAATCGCAACTGTGCAAGAAGATGCCCGAAAGCGAGACTTGATAATTGAAAAACTGGAGCAGAAATTACTTTCGACGATTAAACAGGTGGAAATACTTAAAGCCAAGAGTGTCGACTTTGAGAATCGGTCCAGAAGACAGAACTTACGCATACTTGGTCTCCCGGAAGGTATTGAACAAGGGGACCCCTCGAAGTACTTTGCTCAACTTTTAAAGGATGCGTTCCCTTCTGTATTCCCAGACAGTCCTCCGTTACTCGATCGCGCTCACAGAATTATGCGTCGATCACCAACTGTTTAGCTAAACCACCGGTTGTAATTGTCCGATTTCATTATGTGCATGTTAAAGAGCAACTTATTCGTGTGGCTCGGCGTGTAGGAATGGTCAAATTTCAAGATCACAATTTTCGATTAGTGGAAGATTTTAGTCCAGAAGTAATGAAGGAAAGGCTTTTATTTAAACCTCTGATGTCCGAATGTTATGAGAAAAATCTAAAACCCGCACTCTTATACCCTGCGAAGCTCAGAATCTCGCCTCCGAATGCTCCACGTCGAGTTTTCCTTTCTTCATCTGAAGCGAGAAGCTTTCTGAAGGAGAACTTCCCTACTGCTACGGATTCTCATCTCTAATAAATGAGTGATTTTAATTTTGTTTCCAAAACCAGATTTTGTTTCTGGCTATTGGCTATTAGTCTAATTAAAGTTTATTTTTTGACATACTAATCTTTTTGTTTTACTTACTTCAACTACTGTACTTTATCTTTGGTCATTATTATTAATCCTTCGAAGGTGAATTTGTTTTTACTAAGATGACGGTTTCTCCTCTAAAATATTTTTGGCTTTTTTTCGATTTCGACATTTATTTTCTCTCGTCTTCTTCCTATAATGCATTTCTTATCACAGTTTAATTTTTTTTTGGTTTGTTTGGGTTTTAACCCGATTTATAAGTTACTAGTGATTATATTCTTTTTGTTGATTTTACTATCAATTATATTTAGAAGTTTGGTTTCAGTACAGTGATTATTATTTCTTTAGAGTTTGGGTGGATCTTTTTTTTTATCCTTTATATACGGAGTTGTCTTCTGCTGATATGGGGGTAGATTTAGTTTCATCTGTCCTTTTTCCTAGCCGTTTCCTGACTGGGGTGGTCTTTTTTCCTTTTGGGTGGGGGGGAGGAGTTTTTTTTTCTAAATCTTATGTTCCTTATATCAGTTTGTTTTAGTTTCTTCATTTGGGCTGATTTTAAACTATTAAACTGTCTGCGATGTCGTCACTTCCTGGTCCGCCCCTTGTCATTGTTCCGGGTGCATAAGTTCATAATTTGGTTAACCCTTTACATATCAAAGGCTTGATTTCAGTAATATGGCTCAGACTATTAATTTGGACTCTTGGAATACCATCCGGTTAAACGGAAAAAGATTTTCAAAGTATTCCAAAGACTTAATGCGCATATTTTTTTTGTACAAGAAACTCATGTGAGGAAAGAGGATAATTATCGCTTTTTTAAGTTTTGGAGGAATAAACAGTATCACTCGAATTCGAATGCTAAAGTAAAGGGAGTTTCAAATTTTATTGAATCTTCTATTTCATTTGTCCAACACGATATCTTTTCGGATCCGAATGGTAGATTTTTGATAATTACTGGCTTACTTTTTAACAAAAAGGTTGCTGTGGTTAATGTTTATGCTCCAAATGTGGATTGTCCCGATTTTTTAAAGTCCTTATTTACTTCTACCTAATCTAAATGAATATAAGTTAATAAAGGGTGGTGAATTTAATTGTTGTTTAAATCCTTTGTTGGACAAATCTATATCTACTCAGACTTTACCTATTAAGTCGGCCACTTGTATTAACTCTTTTTTGACTGATAATGGAATTTTTGATATTTGGAGATTTCGGCATTCTAAGGACTTTCATTTTTCTCACATGTTTATCATTCCTACTCGACAATTGATTTTTTTTATTGACTCTTGTTTTATTCCATCGGTAATCGGTTGTAATTATGATATTATAGCCATCTCTGACTATGCTCCATTAAAACATTCTATTAAATTTACGGATACAGCTTCTAGTGCTAGACAATGGCGATTTGATTCTACCTTATTGCGAGATCCGGATTTTATTAAATTTATGAAGGAACAGATCGATATCTTCTTTTCAACTAATTCCACGGATGATATTTTTTGCGGAACACTTTGGGACACTTTTAAAGCATATATACGTGGACAGATTATCTCCTACTCTGTTGGTCTGAGAAAATGCATTAAGAAGAAAACTCTTTTATTGGTTGATAAAATTAAAGAGATTGACAAGAAATATTCGATTACTCCTACTAAGGAGCTTTACAAACAAAGGGTTGAACTTCAAATGGAACATAGTTTATAACTTACATCTTCGATTGAAAATCAATTAATGAAAACCAGATCTGATTTTTATATACATAGTGATAAATCGGGTAAAATGTTAGCTCGTCAATTGAAGAATGCTTTGGTTAAACGTCAAATTACTAAGATCCGTCAGCAGAATGGGGATCTGACAGTTAACCATGATGAGATAAACAAATCATTTCAAGATTTTTATACCTCCCTGTATCATTCCGAATTCCCTCATGATCATAATACCATGTGTGATTTTCTTGGGAAATTGAATTTTCCAAAATTATCATCAGATGAACTTTCAATATTAGAAACTTCTATTACAGATGCAGAAATTAAAGGGGTTATTTCCTCTATGAATTCTGGGAAAGGACCAGGACAAAATGGGTATACTGTGGAATTTTTTAAATGTTTTTCCGCTACTCTTTCTCCTTGGTTATGCAGGGTTTTTGAAGAAGCAATTAGATTGGGCAATCTGCCACAATCTTTTTATACAGCTTCCATTTCTTTAATATTGAAGAAAGATAAAGACCCTACTGACTGTGCATCCTATAGACCAATATCTTTATTGAATGTAGATTCCAAGATCTTTTCCAAGTTACTGGCATCCAGGCTGGAGAAGGTATTACCCCAAATTATTGCGGAAGATCAAACTGGTTTTATTAAAAATCGCTATTCTTTTTTTCAATGTTAGGAGATTATTGAATATTGTTTATACTCCTTCACATAGCTCTTCAGAATGTGTCATTTCATTAGATGCGGAGAAAGCATTTGATAGAGTTGAATGGCCATACTTATTTAATGTGCTTGAGAAGTTTAATTTTAGTCCGACATTCATTTCCTGGATTAAACTGATATAACATACTCCAGTAGCCTCAGTGCTCACGAACAATCAAAGATCTCCCTGTTTTCATTTATTTCGGGGTACTAGACAAGGCTGTCCTCTTAGTCCATTATTATTTGATATTGCTTTAGAACCTTTGGCAATTGCTATCAGAGAATCACAGAACATTTTTGGCATTAATCGTGGGACAGATATACATAAGCTATCATTATATGCAGATGATTTATTATTATTTACTTCTGATACTGAGAAATCCATTCCTGCACTTATATCATTGTTGGCTCAATTTAGTGATTTTTCCCAGTGTAAATTAAATCTTAATAAGAGTGAATTGTTTCCTTTAAATAGACAAGTTCCAATTTATGGAAATTTACCTTTTAAATTAGTTAATGACTCTTTTATTTACAGGGATTAAAATCACAAAAAAACTATAAGGACTTATTTAAAGTTTATTTTTTACCCTTATTCGATCAGATTAAATGTTTGTTTACTAAGTGGTCACCAGTATCTTTATCTCTGATAGGTCGGATTAATGCTATTAAGATGGTTATTTTACCGAAGTTTTTATATATATTTCAAGCGGTGCCATTTTTATTCCGAAATCCTTTTTTGATAATGTTGATTCAAAAAATTTCCTCATATATATGGCAGAATAAAAATTCCTAGATTAGGTAAAAAATATTTACAGAAGGCAAGGATGGAAGGTGGATTGGCATTGCTTAATTTTAGATTTTATTATTGGGCAGTTAATATCAGATATTTGATATGTTGGTTAAAGGACTGGGATATATCTTTTAGCCCTCATTGGGTGAACCTGGAAATTAAATCTGTACAAGGATTTGCATTGGGTTCTATTTTAGGGACTTCTCTTCCCTTTGCTCTTTCTAAATTGCCGAAACGAATTGACAACCCGATAGTTAAACATACATTACGTATATGGTTTCAATTTCGGAAATTTTTTGGGTTGACTCAGTTTGTTTAAAATATTCCTATTGTATCAAATTGCTTTTTTTATCCTTCTATTATCGACCAAGCTTATTCAGCTTGGAAGACTAAAGGATTACTACAATTTTCCGATTGATTTTTGGTAATTGTTTATGTCTTTTGAACAATTATCTAATAAATATAATTTGCCTAGATTTCATTTTTTTAGATATTTACAGATTAGGAATTTCTTAAATACTGTACTTCCTACTCTTCCAAATTTTGTGTCTTCAGGTACTTTGGAGAATTTGTTTGAACTAAATCCTTCTCAGAAAGGGCTCATATCAAAATTTTACAATATAATTATGAAGATACGTTCAGAGCCCTTCTATAAGATTAAAAATGATTGGGAAAGAGAACTTAACCTTACTATCCCTATTGAGAATTGGGATAAAATTCTTCAATTAGTTAATACATCATCTATATGTGCTAAACATTCATTAACATTCATCTATATGTGCTAAATATTCATGTTTGACAAACCATATTGAATTTTTTGAAGAAGTTACGAGGAATGTTGACGAGGGTAAGGTAGTAGATGTAGTCTATATGGACTTCAGCAAAGCCTTTGACGAAGTTCCACATGGAAGGTTAGTTAAAAAGGTTCAGCCGTTCGGTATTAATGCTGGAGTAATAAAATGGATTCAACAGTGGCTAGATGGGAGATGCCAGAGAGTAGTGGTGGATAGTTGTTTATCGGGATGGAGGCCGGTGACTAGCGGGGTGCATCAGGGATCTGTTTTGGGCCCAATGTTGTTTGCAATATACATAAATGATCTGGATGATGGGGTGGTAAATTGGATTAGTAAGTATGCCGATGATACTAAGGTAGGAGGTGTTGTGGATAATGAGGTGGGTTTTCAAAGCTTGCAGGGAGATTTATGCCGGTTAGAAGAATGGGCTGAACGTTGGCAGATGGATTTTAATGTTGAGAAGTGTGAGGTTCTACATTTTGGCAGGAATAATCCAAATAGAACATACAGGGTAACTGGTAGGGCATTGAGGAATGCAGAGGAACAGAGAGATCTAGGAATAACAGTGCATAGTTCCCTGAAGGTGGAGTCTCATGCAGATAGGGTGGTGAAGAAGGCTTTTGGAATGCTGGCCTTTATAAATCAAAGCATTGAGTACAGAAGTTGGGATGTAATGTTAAAATTGTACAAGGCATTGGTAAGGCCAAATTTGGAATATTGTGTGCAGTTCTGGTCACCAAATTATAGGAAAGATATCAATAAATTAGAGAGAGTGCAGAGACGATTTACTCGGATGTTACCTGGGTTTCAGCACTTAAGTTACAGAGAAAGGTTGAACAAGTTATGTCTCTATTCATTGGAGCGTAGAAGGTTGAGGGGGGATTTGATCGAGGTATTTAAAATTTTGATAGGGATAGCTAGAGTTGACGTGAACAGGCTGTTTCCATTGAGAGTAGGGGAGATTCAAACGAGAGCACATGATTTGAGAGTTACGGGGCAAAATTTTAAGGGAAACACGAGGGGTATTTCTTTACTCAAAGAGTGATAGCTGTGTAGAATGAGCTTCCTGTAGAAGTAGTAGAGGCCAGTTCAGTTGTGTCATTTAAGGAAAAATTGGATAGGTATATAGACAGGAAAGGAGTGGAGGGTTATGGGCTGAGTGCGGGTAGGTGGGACTACGTGAGATTAAGAGTTTGGCACGGACTAGGAGGGCCGAGATGGCCTGTTTCCGTGCTGTGATTGTTATATGGTTATATGGTAATACAGTTTCAGGTTTTGCATAGGGCTCATATATCCAACGATAAATTGGCTCATTTTTATTCCTATATAAATCCTCTTTGTGACAGATGTCATTCTGAGATACCGTCTTTAACTCATTTGTGACAGATGTCATTCTGAGATACCGTCTTTAACTCATATGTTCTGGTCGTGTCCGCTTTTGAAAAAATATTGGAAAGACATTTTTGATATTATTTCTACGATATTAAACACTGATTTACAACCTCATCCTATTACTGCAATTTTTGGTTTACCAATGATGGACCCACTCCATTTATCCTCTTCCGCTTGTCGAATGACTTCATTTCTTACATTAATGGCTAGAAGATCTATTTTGTTGAATTGGTAAGAAATTAATCCTGCTATCATATTTCATTGGTTTTCTCAAACTATGTTATGTCTAAATTTAGAGAAAATTAGAAGTGTTGTATTTGATACTTCTATTAAATTTGAAAAGATACGGAGACCATTTAGTCAATATCTTCATATGATGTAATATGACCCTGGTCCAAGCCTATTTGTTTTTCCAGTTTCGATTTTACATATGTTGAGAGGATCAGAGTTGATGACACTGATGATTTTGTATTTTTGTGAGATATTATAAACAGCCCTTTTTTCCCATTTTTTCTTTTTCTCTTTTTTCGCTTTTTTTTCCTTATAAGTTATTAGATTATTAGATTAGTTTTTTTTTCATAATTTTTTTCTTTTTCTTTTTTTCTAAATATATATATTATGATATACCTAGGTTTGCCTTGTTTATTTATAAATCGTATCGTCCATGATTTGGGAATACTCATTTATACTGTAACCATTAGAAGGAGAAGGAGAAGGAGAAGGAGAAGGAGAAGGAGAAGGAGAAGGAGAAGGAGAAGGAGAAGGAGAAGGAGAAGGAGAAGGAGAAGGAGAAGGAGAAGAAGGTCGAGGCGAGGCTCCAGGCAGAGGCAAGGCGAGGCGAAGCAAGGCTCCAGTCAGTGGCAAGGTGAGTCAAGGCGAGGCGAGGCGAGGTTCCCGGCAGAGGCGAGGCGAGGCTCCAGGCAGAGGCGAGGCGAGGCGAGGTTCCCGGCAGAGGCGAGGCGACGCGAGGCTCCAGGCAGAGGCAGGGCGAGGCGAGGCGAGGTTCCCGGCAGAGGCGAGGCGAGGCGAGGCGAGGTTCCCGGCAGAGGCGAGGCGAGGCGAGGCGAGGTTCCCGGCAGAGGCGAGGCGAGGCGAGGCGAGGCGAGGCGAGGCGAGGCGAGGCGAGGCGAGGCGACGCGAGGCTCCAGGCAGAGGCAGGGCGAGGCAAAGCAAGGCTCCAGGCAGAGGCGAGATGAGACAAGGCTCCAGGCGGGAAGATGAAAAGAAGGGATACAGCCAAGGGGTTTGGACTGCAACAATCCAGCAGCCCAAGCTATTTATGATGCTAGCCCAAACAGGAATCAGCTGCCTCAACAGAAGCTGGGAAACCCGGAAAACCTGGAATAAGGAGTAAGGACTGGACCGCGAACTGGAATGCGAATTTCACGGACCGAACCATGACAGTCTGGTGGAACTGAGGGATGTTCGGGTCCACATCCACAGATCCCGTAATGTTCCTTCACATGTTGATGAGCAGTTTAAGAAGGCGAATTGCGTGTCAGCCACATTAGTCAGGGAATTGAGTTCAGGAGCCACGAGGTCATGTTGTAACTCCAAAATTTCTGCTTAAGCCACGCCTGGAATATTGTGTTGAGTTCTGAGCGCCTCATTATCGGAAGAATGTAGAAACGATAGAGAGGGCGCAGAGGAGGCTTATCAGGATGTTGCCTGGATTAGAGATCATGTGCTCTGATGATGCTTTGAGCGAGCGAGGGTGTTTCCTTTTGGAGTAAAGGCAGAGGAGAGCTGAATTGATCGAGGTGTACAAGATGATCAGAGGCACACAGTAGATCGAGGGCACAGATAGAGACTTTTCTCTAGGGCAGAAATAGTGGTTATGACTGGAAATAATTTTATGGTGAATGAAGGAAAGTATGGAGAGAATGAAAAGTACAGAGGGGAACAAGCATAGACCTTGAGGGTGAGTATTAAACTGGAACAGGGATTGGGCAGGAAGTTAACAGGTAACAGCTGTTTTTGGGAAAGTCCACATCCAACATGTGGAGGGTGTTTGAAGTCTAACTACACAGAGTACGGGACAGGTTCGTTCCAGTCAGAAGGAAGGACAAGAATGGCAATGTAGAGAACCAGGGATGTTGAGGAAAGTTACGAATGTAGTCCAGAATAAAACAGAAAGTAGGTAAAGCTTAAAAAGTTAGAATCAAACAGATACTTGGAGGATTAATATGAAGCCAGAAAAGAAATCCAAGAAATTTAAAAAAAAAACAAACTCGAGGAGAATTAGGAAAGCCATGATGGCCCATTTAAAAACTCCGTGACAAGTATGGTTAAAGAGAATCTCAAAGCATCCTATACATACATCAGGAGCAAGAGGATAACAAGGGAGAGGGTGGGACCACTCAAGGTCAAAGGGGGAGGGGAACATTTGGTTGGATGCAAAGGATATGGCTGAGGTTCTTAACGAGTACTTTACATCAGTATTTACCAGACAAGGACGTGGAGCATGTGGAGATCGAGGGAAAGAGTATGAATATGCTTGAGTATTTTGAAGTAATTGAGGTGGTTTTAATTGGGCTTTTAATTGGGCTTTTAAATAGCATTAAGATGGATAAACCCCAGGGCCTGATGGGATACACCACAGATTACTGACAGAGGCAAGTGAAGAGATTGCTGGGACCTTGGCCAATATCTTAGTGCCTTCCCTAGCCACTGGCGAGGTCCTGGAGGACTGGTGAGCAGTCAGTGTTGATCTGTTGTTCAAGAAGGGTACCAGGGATAATCCTGGATGATATAGACCGTCAGTGGTAGGGACAGGATTTATCAGTATTTGTAAAACCACAGCTTTATTATGGGAGTGACCATGGCTGTGTTTGGAGAAAATTGTGTCTTACTAACTGGATTGATTGTATTTATGAAGTGATGAGGATGATTGATGAAGCTCAAACTCAGGAAGTTGTTTTCACACATTTTTGTGAGGCCTTTGACAATGTCCCACATGGGAGGCTCATCCAGACGATTAAGATGTTGGGGATCCAGGGTGAATTGGATTCAGAACCGGGTTACACATTGAAGACAAAGGGTGGTGGTTGAAGGGAGATATTCTAACTGGAGGTCTGGGTTAGTGGTGTTCTGCGGGGATCTGCCGTCTGTGATGTATGTAGACAACCCGGTTGAAAATATCCATGGGTGTGGATGAAACAGATGACAGTCAAAGAGTACAGTGGGATATCATGTCCATCAGTTGCAGATGTGGGCAGAAAAATGGCCGATGGAGCTTTAAACAGGCCAAATATGAAATTGTGCACCTCAGTAGGACAAATGTAAGCAGACAGTATACTATTAAAAGCAACAGTTTCGATCAGCAGGGAGATTTTGGAGTCATCACTCTCCCTGAAAGATTTAAACAGATTGACAGGGGGTTAAGAAAGCAAATGGCATGCTTGACCTTATTAGCTGAGGCACTGAGTTCAAAAGTCAGGTAGTTATGTTGCAACTTATAAAACTCTAGTGAGACTGCATGTGGAGCATTTCATACAGGTGTGGTTGCCCTATTCTAGGAAGGATTTTGAAGAGTTTAGGAGAGTGCAAGAGATTTCCCAGGATGTTGCCTGGATTAGAGGGTGGGTGTTTCGACAAATTGGGTTGTTTTCAGATTATGAGAGGTAGAGATAGAGTAGGCAGACAGTATCTCTTTTGAGGGGTTGGAATGTCTAATACCAGAGGGCATGCATTCAGTGTGAGAGGGGTAAGTTCAAAGGAGAAAGGCAACCTCTGTGTGAAAGACAAGTTTTTTTAAACACAGTTGTTGGTGCCTGGAATCAGCACCTGGGGTTTGGTAGAGGCAGCTAAAGTAGGGACTTTTAAGAGTCTCTCAGACAGGCACATGAATGTGAGGAAAAATGAGAGATATGGATAATGCATCTCCAAATTGGATTATTTTAGTCGCCTGTTTGATTTTTAATTCACTTGGCCACTTTCAGGGAGCTGAGAACAGAGAGGGCCGAAGGGCCGTTTCCCGCGCTGTGTCTATGTTCTATAACATTGTTCAGCCTACAATGTTTCATTGTGATTCTCAGTTCAGCGTATTGCTTTTGTTATGCACCAGCAGCAATAGAAATGAAATGGAGTCGGTTTTTTATAAATAAACATCGACATTTATCAACCTCTCAAGAACATCGAAAAGTAAACAAACGAGTAACTTAAACGGACGTTTACAGTGTTATGCGTCGAGAGTTATCAAACAGTCGAAGTTAGAGACAATTCTTAACCGACCTTACTCGTGCACAGTCTTAAAGCGGTATTCCAATGTCCATATGATTCATAAAGTGAGAGGAGAGACTTCCCTAACCTGTGATGATTAATTCCTAAAGAAAAGACGAAAACTGTTGACGCAGATCCTAACCATAGAAATGCCTTTTTCTGAAGAGATCCCAAAGAATAAGATTGCTCAAAGTAACTGAACTTTCGCCAGAGGTAGTCAGCACACACCCGAGACCAGACAGGGGTGAACCAAAAGTGTTAGCCACAATCCCTGTCAATCACTTCGACACACAGAACGCTGTTGTTCTTTCTCTCTCTCTCTCTCTCTCTCTCTCTCTCTCTCTCTCTCTCTCTCTCTCTCTCTCTCTCTCTCTCTCTCTCTCTCTCCTCCTCCTCCTCCTCCTCCTCCTCCTCCTCCCTCCCTCCCTCTCTCCCTCCCTCTCTCTCCCTCCCTCTCTCTCTCCCGCCCTCCCCTGAGACCAAACTGCCCTGGTAACTACAGGAATCCCGGTATCCCCAGGGTACCACCACGGTTAAATTGATATATAAAATAATCCAGACTCTGAACTACCTGAGAGTTTAAGAACAACAGAACAGGCCACAGAAGGGAATCACCAGCTAGGCGCACAGAATGACCAAATTTATTAAACTGGCGAACCCCTCCCAAGAAACGCTTCGTAAAATTGCAGCGAATGCGGACGCTTGGGGTAAAGAAACACGATAAACTTTAATTGAACATTTCCAAAGTAGCATACAAGAGTTGGAACTAAAATTTATTAAATCAGATCTGACTGACCGCTTATAAGAAGCAGTTGCCAAAGCCGTAATCTGGAACAAAGGAAACTAAAATAAAATCAAATTGGAGGTCGTCCAAAAGCATTTATTCGATCTGGTCTCAAGACCTGTACCAGAACGACAGGCCGCTGCAGACCACGAGGGACCCCACACTTCCTGGGGTAGCCAGCAGGACCCCACTGACCACAGAAATTGCATCCCAACAGGAAGAGGGGAACAGGCCCTCGACCTCCAGGGACGGCTTCTGGGTCAGCCGTGACCGCACCAGTATCACACCCGAGACCCGGAAGAAGACCGCCCACACTGCTCCTCGTCCGTCTGCGCCGAGTGAAACGAGCCTGTGTCCAGTGATTGTACTGCGGGGCAGTTTGAGACCAGCAGGCCCGGAGATCAACATGTGCAGGGGAGGTTCTGGCGCCGTCCACCAGAGGGCGCTGGAGCATGTTAACCCTCTCGATGCCGATGCGGCCGCATTGCCACAGAGACAGAGCAGAAGCCGAGTGCACCCCTCCCCAAACACGAGGCCCTCTGAAGATACGCAGTCCAACCTAGGAGCATGGGAGCCCCACGCACCCCCGTCACGGCTTGCCCGACCCAGAATTCCGTGGCACCAGCAGCTCCAGCAACCCACTCCACACCATTGGGGATAGGCAGATAGACAGGGGTAGCCAGTACTCAAGGAGCGAGCGAATCTTTCAGCACAGGGAACCACACAGCCCGAGGGTCGCAGGACAAGGGACAGAAAGGAGGATGGGTAAGCCCCATTAGCAACAGCCAGGAGGGTCAAATGACCAGGCATCCTAGCTCTAAACAGAAAAACATAACTTGGGAACTGAGGCCCTTCAAACCTATACTAATTATAGGGGACTCTAACATTTCCAGGATTAAAAGATGCCCTGATAAGGATGTCCAGTTGGACAGCTTTCCAGGAGCCAAATTCATCCATGCCACTGCTGTGCTGGAAAAAGTGAGAGCCACAGCTAGACACTAAGAAGGTTATACTTGCCTTTGGAATAAACAACTGGTCCCATAGACCAACAAAAATGACTAAACAGCTTCAGCAGCTACTGAGAATGGCCAGCATTAAATTTCCCCATGCCAGTATCTGGGTGCCAGAATTAAACTTTAGCCACAGTTTGACAGGGGCAGAACAAGCAACCCTGGGCCAACTAAACGAGGTTATTAGAACTAAGAATCATATCCCTGCAATCCCGGCGAGGCAGTTTAAGATAGACACAGACCATATCCATTGGACAGAGAGCACAGCCCAGACAATAGTCAAGAGGCAGATGCAGTCTTTAAACTAGGGTGGGGACAAAGCCAAGAGAGGTAGGGTCCACGACTGGGAGAGACCATCGTGAACCTCTCCCGTATGTTCACCCCTACAGAAACCCAGCAAAAGGTTCTGAACAGGGGCCTGACTTTTGTACCGGCTGCAAAACTCCATAAGGAGCAGACTGAGAGGGACATGAATAAGTTCTATAGGAGACTGGTACTCGTCGACTATTTTGGTGAGTCAGAACGCAGAAAGACCCCTTTCACCCCTCCCTCAGACTGGATGCCCAAGAGGGGGTTCAGGTCAGAAGTGGTTCTAGAATTTGAGAGCACACTGGATGATATAATAGAGAGGGAGGTAGAAGTACAGGATAAGCCCAATCTAACTAGGAAGGAGAGAGCAACCCTGAAAGAGCTGAGGGAAAACATGGATATTGTTATGAAACCAGCGGATAATGGGAGCATGATAGTTATCATGGACAGGCAGCAATACCTATTTGAGGCACACAGACAATTAAACAACACGGAGCACTACACGAAACTAAAGGAACCCATATACTTGGAAACACACACAGAAATTCGGAATGTTCTGCAAGAACTGGAACGGACAAGATATCATGGTCCGGTCCGTGAAATCTGCATTCCGGTTCACGATCCGGTCCATGCTCCTTATTCCAGGTATTCTGGATTCTTCCCCGGTTTCTGTTGAGGCAGCTGATTCATGTTCGGGCTGGCTTAATGAATAGGTTCCGGATTCAGCCTTCAGCTGCTGGATTGTTCCTATCTTAATCCCCTGTCTGTATCCCTTCCCTTCACCTTCTTGCCTGGTGCCTCGCCTCTGCCAGGAGCCTCGCCTCGCCTCACCTTGTCTCTGCCTGGAGCCTCGCCTCGCCTCGCCTCTGCCTGGAGCCTAACCTCACCTCGTCTTGCCTCTGCCTGGATCCTTGCCTCGCCTCACCCTGCCTCTGCCTGGAGCCTCGCCTCGTCTTCCTTGTGTCTGGAGCCTCACCCTGTTTGGCACTGCCTCACCGTGTCCAGGCCGTCGCGAGGTTGGTCCAGCTGTTTCGTCGCTACCTGGCGTTGGGAACTTCATCTCCGTGTCCACGCCTTCACAAGGTAGGTCCAGCCATTTGCCACCACCTAGCATTAGGAACTGTCTCGTCGACACCACCTAGCATTGGGAACTGTCTCGTCGAGTTCAGTGTTCTGTGTAATGAGTCCCAGCCCTATGTCCTGTATACAAGGAGGGGTTCTGGCTCGGTTTTCCATGTTCCTGTCTCTCCCTTGACACAGGGCTAACCGTTCCTCTTCTCCCTCGACCAAGGCTCAGTGTTCTGTGTTCCTGACTCTCCCTCCTCCAAGGCTCTATGGTCCTGTCCTAGCCATGGCTTTGTGTTCTTGTCTGGTCCATGTGCCTCACCCAGCCCAGGAGTACCTTGCCCAGCCGGGTGCTGGGATATCCTCGTCCTGTGCTGGGGTTCCCTTGTCCTGTCCAGGAGTCTCACATCCAGTCCTGTGCCTCTCCTCGCCCTGTAGCCACGTCTTGTCCTCGCCTGGTTCTGGAGACCGAGCCCGAGTCAAGACCCAGGTTCTGGGTCCTTGTCCAGTCTCTGGCTCGGAGTTCAAACCCAGGCTCCTAGTTCCCAGTTCCATGTCCTGGTTCCGCCATCCTTGTCAAGTCCTCGCCCGGGCCCGGATTCCTTGTCTCGTCCGGGACCTGTGACATGTCCAGCATCCATTCTTCCCCAATTTCCATGCTTCTTTCTCACACCTAGTCCTGTTCCTGGTGGGTCAGTGTCTGTGTCTTGCATTTGGGTCCACTCCTAATGCCCCCCGTATGACGCTAGATACCTCGAAGAGAAGCAAGTGGGGTGCCTGACATGGATACAGCCACGGGCAATAAAGTTTTATATCCTCCGCAAAATACACAAGAGCCCAGACTCATAGACTCTTCCCGGGGAAATACCACCTGGCTGCCCCATCGTGTCAGACGGCAGCAGTGAGTCATACAGGATAGCGGAATTCATTCATGCCTTCCTTAACCCACTATAGCAGAAACACTCCAGCTACATCAAGGACACATATCACTTTGTCCAGACAGTAAGTTCCATGTCAGTGACCCTTGATGCCATACTCTTCACTACAGACATTGAAAGTCTGTACACCAATACAGAAACGGACAGGGGTATGGAGGCAGTGAGGGATATCCTACGTAACAACCCTCATTTAGGGAGACCAGGCGAGGCCTTGTTAGAACTCCTACACCTCAGCCTGACTAAAAATGACTTTGAATTCAATGATGAATTCTATTTACAAGTCAAGGGCACAACGAAGGGAAAGAAGTTTGCTCCAGCCTATGCCAATATATACATGGCAAAGTGGGAGGAAACAGTTTATCCAAAATGCTCCAAAAAACCCATGTGTCTCTATAGATACCTGGATGACATCTGGGGGGTGTGGACAGATTCAGAGGCAGAATTAGAGGAATTTATAGGAATTCAAGGAATCCTAAGCACTCATTATCCATCCATTAAGATTTAGGCCCCCACAAGTAGGGAGAAAAATGACTTCTAGGACACTACAGCATTTAAACTGGCACCAGAAAACGGGAGCCAGAAAGTAGCTGCCAAAGTATTCTTTAAAATCACAGACGCACACTCCCTCCTGCACATAAGGAGCACCATCCCAAACACACCTTCAGAGGCATTGTCAAGGGGTAGCTGACCCGGTTTCACCGCATTTGCACCAGGGTGGAGGACTTCTACCAGGCCACAACCATCCTCTTCTCTGCACTGACACAGGGGCTACAGCAGACAGAGACTCAGACACATCAAATCTGACTTTTTAAAAAGTGTCACAAATCACCCGAACACAGAACAACACAACACGGAAACTACCCCTGATAACAGGATGCAGTGGGATGGCAGTGAGCATGTACAGGACGGTCAAAACTACACTTTGAAGAACTAAAAGTGGAAGAGGAGGCCACTGGGACAATACACCATTGTCTCAGCCAACAAAAATGGTAGAAATCTGGAAGACATACTAGACAGTACCAAATTATGAGCAGCGCCAAACTGCGAGGTGGGAAACTGCAGGGCATGCAAATACCTGCGAATTTCAAAAAGCATACACAACACAGCTGCAGGAAAGTGGGCCGAGATGGAGCAGAGGATCACTTGCAAACAAAAAATGCAGTTTTGTATATGCAACCCAGTGTTAACAACTGCATATTACATACATATGGGAGACAGGCAACAGCGAGAACCAGACTCACAGGGTACATCAGTAATATAACAACCCAGTTAGTTGGCACTTCCTGGAGCATGGAACATATTCACTGGCAATCTTGGGCCTGGAAACTAACATAAACTGGTCAAAACTCCAAAGAGCAGAGAGGAGATGGATGGAAACACTACAGACTTATTCCCCGTACGGCCTAAACAAGGCCTAAAAAGCTTGGCCTGAAAAATAAAATATACCCACTGGAGGCCCAATTAGGAAAATTATTGAAAAAACTGGAGTAAGGAGGAAAAGAAAGATCCCCTTCAGTCACCCACCCAGAAACAAAATTAAGACAGGTGACCAATAAATAGGAAAGGTACGTCTTACTTTGGAAATAGAGCCTAATGACTAGGCCTCAGAACAGAACCTCATTCCCCAAATAGTAGCACCAAAGTGGAATAAAGAGGGTTGAAGACAGAAATTATAACTCCACAAGGGATAACCACTAGGAAGAATGGACTCGTAACGACCAGTTTGATCCAGACACAGCACTCACCCCAAACCCCCTGCTTCCCCCCCCCAATGGGGTAGAGTGCATCCCCACCACATGACCCTGCCCTGAAACCTAGCATCTTCACACCCCTTAAACACAATTCCTCTTCTCACCAGGGGCCAAGCTCACCCCACACCACCAGTTATACCTTCCACCGCCCAGCGGACCTCCCTCGACCCTACTCCACCCAACCTAATCCTAACATCCAAAGGACCACACACCCCAACTAGACTGGACAATGACCCAGTGGACCCTGGCCACCCCACCCCCCCCACAAAGGGGTTTACTTCACACTGGGCCCCAACTATTTTTCTTCTTCACCCCCTATTGGGAGGCCTGCATCCACATTCCTCAACCATATCCCTAAACATAACAACTTCAACCACCCTGGACACCCCCATAATCCTGAGCCCTCCCTCCAGCAGGGGGCCAAGTTCACACCACTTCACCATCGGTTTGGGTACTCTTTCAACCCCTCCCACCACCGCAAGTTTCTGAGGTCCCACTGCCTGGCCATACACCTCCAACTCCCCTACACTCCCCCGTAAACCTGGGATCTCTCCCCACCAGGGAGCCAGGTTCACCCCACATCACCAGTACCATGCCACCCTACAAACATCCCCAACCCTACACTTCACCCTAATCCTAACTTCCAGTGGACCGTGCACCCCAACCAAATTGGACAGCACCCCAAATAACCCAAGCCACATCCACAAAAGGGCTTATGTAACAGTCCTTTGCCCTACCCTTAAACCTTACATGTCCAAACCTCCTACACACCCCCATAAACACAAGCCCTACTGCAAGGTCCTGCAGAAACCCTCCACTCCCTCACCAATGCCACTTGCCACCCCACCACACATCCCTTTGCCGTGAATCCTCCAACCCCATCCCCAAGCCTGTCCCTCCCCACAATACCCCTCAATTAGCCACTGCACAACACCCAAAAAACAGCACCCAGTCCCGATTAAGCCCCCCACCCCCAAAGCACTATCCATAAGCAATAACTCCACCATTTTAGCTTAAACTCCAGAACAGAGGTTAACAAAGTGGAAGATCCCAATAAAGTCAAGCTGGGGACCGAGATGATGACAACGTGGGCCAAAAACAAAGTGGCAGGGTGAAGTGATATTGCCTCTCCAGTTCGAGATCTACTAGCACTAGAGGGACATTTTGCCCACTACACACATACTTGCATCCTAACTCAGTGGACAGTGTTTGATGGTTGTAATGGTTACAAATAGTTTTATAATAAACCCCAAAGTTCCAGAATGTTCTCGCCATTTTCAGTTTCAATAAAATATGTTTAAATCATTTCGCCTGTTATGTTTGCATGTCTTAGGTAAAAAATGTGAAATTATGTGATAGTAGATGTTTTTTTCTCCATAAACGAATGGAGTAAAACCTAAAAACTACACTCTCTCTGCTCTGTGAAACGTTAAAGATTTATCACCCATTTATTTATGTCAGATAGGCTGGTTATACATTCTAAAGAGATCTGTGGTTCAAAATTTGGTATAGACACTTGTTATGAGGGGATTCTTGGGCCGGGTCAAAATTGACTCGGACCATACTGTGAAGGTATAGAATATGTAAGGGTTAAAGATATCGATGTTCATGCCGTCAGGTTGTAAACTACCCGGATGTAATATGAGGTGTTGCTCCTCCAACCCGATAGTGCATAGTTAAACAATGAACCAGAACAGAGAGTGGATTAATAATTTTCCCCTAGGATCCCTATTAAATCAATCCCCTCTCACCTTAAACCGGTGCCCTCTGGTTGTTGATTCCACAAAAGTGGAGAAAGGACTGTACACATTCCCCATTTCTGTACATTCATGGTTTGGAACACCTGCATAATGTTAGCATCAATCTCCTGCACTTCAAGGTGTGAATCCCAGCCTGCCCAACCTCTCTCCAGAACTCAGTCCCTCGAGTACCGGCAGCATTCTCGTAAATCTCCACTGCACTCATTCCAGCTTGACGTCCTCTCTCCTACAGCAGAACGACAAAACTGAATACAACAGTCCATGTGCGTATACTCTAACAATACCCTAACCCTAATGCAACCTCACTAGTCTCTTCTCCAGACCATGAGCCATGAGATATGAGACAGAGGCTGCTCAGCCAATCGAGTCTGCTCCGCCATTCCTTTGTGTCCAGTTGATTATCTCGCTCAACCCCATTCACCTGCCTTTTCCCCTTAATCTTTGAACCTCCATTTAAAATACACTCAATGACTTGGCCTCTACTCCGTCCATGGCAATGAATTCCAAAGATTTACCTCTCCCTGACTACAGAAATTCCTCCTCATCTCTGCTGTCAGTGGATGCCCTATATATTGAGGCTGTGGCCTCTGGTCCCACACTCACACAGTGTAGGGTGCATCTTCTTCATAGCCACTCTGTTGAGGTCTTTCAACATTTGATAGGTTTCAATGAGATCGCTTCCCTTTCTACTGAACCAGGAAGTACAGGGTCAAAGCCATCCATCACTCCTCATACGTTAACACTTTCATTCCTGGAATCATTCTCGTGAACCTTCTCCGGACCCACCCAATACGAGCACATCTTTTTCTCAGAAGAGGTCGGAAACTACTCACAATACACCAAGAGCAATCTGAGCAATGCATTATTAAGCTACAGTATCACATCCTTGATCTTATATGCTAACATTACAATTGTCATCCTTAATCAACTCAATCTGCAAGCAAACCTTTAGAGATTCCTGCTCAAGGACTCCCAAGTACCTATGCTCTTCTGATCTTTGAATTTTTTCCCATTTATCTTTTCTACGCACTTATTCCTTCTACCAATTGTACATGACCGGACACTTGCATACACTGTATTTCATCTGCGACTTTGTTACCTGATCTCCAAACCTATTGAAGTCCTTCTGCAGACTCCTGCTTTGCTCTAAACTACCTGTCCCATATCTACCTTTGTATCAACTGCAAAGTTCGTCACCAAGGTATCAATTTCATCAGCCGTATCATTCGGATTTAACATGAAAAGATGCGGTCTCAATACTGACCCCTACAGAACACCATTAGTTACCGACAGCAAAACAGAATTGCCCACATTGTTCTAACTCTTTCTCCCTTGTCAGTCAGCCACTCTTCGATCCATACAAGTATCTTTCCTGTAATTCCATGAGCTGTGATCTTGTTGAGCAGCCTCACGTGCAGCACCTGAGAAACGTGGAAAACCTGCAGCACAATACAGGAACTTCGGCCCACAAAGCTGTGCCGAACATGTCCGTACCCGAGAACTACCTAGGCTTACCCATAGTCCTCTATTTTTCTAATCTCCATGTACCTATTGAGGAGACTCTTAAAAGACCCTATCGTCCCTGCCTCAACCACTGCCGCTGGCAGGCCATTCCACACACTCACTACTTTCTATGTAAAAAAATCTTACCCCTGATATGCCCTCTGTACCTACTTCCAAGCACCTTGAAACAGTGCCCCCTCGTGTTAGCCATTTCAATCCTGGGTAAAAGCCTCTGACTATCCACACGATCAATGCCTCTCATCATCTTATACACCTCTACCAGGTCACCTGTCATCTTCCTTCGCTCCAATGAGTAAAGGTCAAGTTCACTCAACCAATTCTCATAAGGCATGCTCCCCAATCCAGGCAACATCCTTGTAAATCTCCTCTGCACCCTTTCTATGGTTTCCACATCCTTCCTGTACTGAAGCGACCAGAATTTAGCAAATTATTCCAGGTGGGGTCTGACCAGGGTCCTATATAGCTGCAACATTACCTCTCGGCTCCTAAATTCAATTCCACGATTGATGAAGGCCAATACACTGCACACCTTCTTAACAACAGAGTCAACCTGCATAGCACCTTTGAATGTCCTATGGATTCAGACCCCAGGATCCCTCTGATTCTTCATACTGCCAAGAATCTTACTATTATAATAAAATATTCTGTCATCATACTTGACCTAACAAAATGAACCACCTCACAGTTATCTGGGTTGAACTCCATCTGCCACTTCTCAGCCCAGTTTTGCATCCTACCAATATCCCACTGTAACCTCTGACAGCCCTCCACACTATCCATAACAACAACCTTTGTGTCATCAGCAAACTTACTAACCCATCCCACCACTTCCTCATGCAGGATATTGATAAAAATCACGAAGAGTAGGGGTCCCAGAACAGATCCCTGAGGCACACCACTGGTCACCGACCGTGCAGAATATGACCAGTCTACAACCACTCTGCCTGCTGTGGGCAAGCCAATTCTGGATCCACAAAGCAATGTCCCCTTGGATCCGCACTTCCTTAATGGTACCCCATGTGTCCTTACTTTTTCAATAAGCCTTGCATAGGGTACCTTGTTAAAGATCATCTGAAAATCCAAGCAAACATCCACTGCCTCTGCTTTATCTACCCTGCCTGCTACTTCCACAACGTATTCCAAGAGATTTGTCAGAGACGATTTCCTCTAAAGGAATTCTGCTGACTTTGGCCGACTTCATCATGCGTCCCCAATTACAGAACCCAAAAACTCACCCATGATACACCCTAACATCTTCCTGACCACTGAAGTCAGACTAACTGTCCTATAATGTCCTTCCTTCTGCCTCCCTCTCTACTTAAAGAGTGGAGTGACATTCACAACTTTCTAGTCCACCAGAACCGTTCCAAAATCTAGTGATTTGTGATAGATCATTACTCATTAGTTTACGAGAAAACTAAGGGGGAGCTTCTTCATTCAGAGGCGGGGAGAGAGTACAACCAGCTGCCAGAGCAAGTGGCAGGGACGGTTTCAAACTTTAAGAGAAGTTTGTTTAGGTCCATGGATGAGAAGGATATGGAGGGCTCTGGTCCAGGTGGAAGTTGTTGGAACTCGGCAGATTAATGCTTTGGCACGGACTAGATTGGCCGAATGGCATTTTCCTGTGTTGTAGTGTTCGATGACTCTAATGCCTGCACAATCTCTCAGCTACCTCTTTCTGATTCCTGGGGTGTTCACCTACTGGTCCAGGAGTCTTATCTACCTTCAGGTCTTTCAGCTTCCAAAACATCTTCTCTCCTTGGTATAAGCATGTATCCTCACATCTGCCCCAGATACTCCTGAATGTTTTGCATTTATTAATAAATTTAATGACACAATTGTAGTAGGTGACTTCAATCTGCAGGAGAATTGGGAAAGTCAGATTTGTGTCCGATCGCAAGAGAGGGAATGTATTGAATGCTTACGAAATGTTTTTTTAGAGCAGCTGATGGTTGAGCCTACTCGGGAATTGCTATCTTAGATTGGGTGTTGTGTAATAACCCAGATCTTATTGTGTCAAGAAACCATTAAAAGGCAATGATCATGACTTAATTCTACTGAAATTTGTGAGGGAGAAGCATAGGTCACATGCGTAGTATCACAATGGAATAAAGGTAATTGCAGAGTAATGAGAGAGGTGATTCTCCAAGTGGATTGGAGAAGGGTACGGATGAGGATGACGCCAGAGCAGAAATGGCTGACGTTTCTGGGAACAGTTCATAATGTACAGGATAGATAAGACCCACAGAAGTAGTTCTCAAACAGCGGGCTAGGCTACCGTGACTGACGAGGGAAGTTAAGGACGGTGTAAAAGCCAAGGAAAGTGCATATAAGGTAATAAATGTGACGAGGAAGTTAGATAATTGGGTAGCTTTTAAAATCCAACAGGCGGGGTGCGTATGCATATAGATTAGACGTGTTTGGTCAGATCTCCTTTCCGAAACCTCAATAAAATTACTATTGTACCTTGTTTTATTCATTCATAGGCCACCAGTGTATGTCTAAACTAAGTGTCTGGAAAAGTTTAACAATGCCGAAGGCAAATAAAGCCAAGACGGCCGACTACGAAACTTATGCACTATCCTGCAATTTCAACACTGGTCTCCTTCAAGGTTCGAGGTAATACCCTGCCAGGTCCTGTGGATTTATCTACTCTGATTTGGCTCAAGACAGCAAGCACCTCCTCCTCTTTAATCTGTATAAGTTCCATGACCTCCCGCCTTGTTTCCATAGACTCCATTAGTAAATACAGATGCAAAAAACCCATTTAATATCTCTCCCATTTCTTTTGTTTCCATACATAGCCGACCACTCTGATCTTCAAGAGGACCAATTTTATTCCTTACTATCCTTTTGCTCTTAACATACCTCCAGAAGCTCTTAGGATTATCTTTCACCCTAACTGCCAAAGCTACCTCATGTCTTCTTTTAGCCCCCCTGATTTCTTTCTTAAGTATTTTCTTACTCTTTTTATACTCCTCAAGCATCTTATTTCCTCCTTGTTGTCCATCAAGTGTCACTTCTCCTCAGAATGATATCCTGCTCTAAGAGAGATAAAGTCTTGCCTAGAACATTGTACAAGGCTAATATTTCCTTCATTTTAAAGAAAAGTAAAGAGGAAACAGACCCGACCAGCTAAAGTCTCATTGCACTCCAGAATTTCGATAGAATGGTAATTACTAAAATGCTGGCTAATCGACTAAATAAGCATTTGTCATCTATCATTCATCCTGATCAGACAGGATTTATCCCGGGTAGGTTCTCTTTTTCCAATGACAGATGCCTCCTTAATACTATGTATGTTGATCATGGGACAGCTAGTGGGGCAGCAATTTTATTTTTTGATGTACAGAAAGCTTTTGACCAGATTGATTGGCCTTACATGTTTGAGTCACTGTACAGGTTTGGGTACAGCAAGTCATTTGTGTCCTGGGTAAAACTGATATATGCCAGCCCAATGTGCTTTATTATAACCAATGGTGACAATTCAACGACGTTTCCCCTACATCGTTCAGTTCAGCAGGGTTGCCCTCTCTAGCCGGCTCTTTTTGTCATCGTGGTAGAGTCCCTTGCCCTAAAAATAAGAAGTCACCCAAATATTGTGGGTTTGGAAGTGGGAAGTATTGAAACACTTCTAGTTTATATGCCAACGATGTGATACTCTACTTACAAAACTCAGAAAAGTCAGTCCCTCTTCTTCTAGATTTAATCACCTCCTTTGGCAGACTATCGGGATACTCAATTAATTGGACAAAAAGTGACTTCCTGCCCCTCTCCAACATCTACAGGTGTTTTTTTTTTTTGGAAAGTGTCCCGTTCAAAGTAGTTTAAAGTCACTTTACTTTTCTTGGCTTGGCAAAACCCAAAGATCCTAAATTAATATTTAAATTTTGAGGAGTTTATCTGAAAACTTAAACAGAATATAGAAAGTTGGAAAACCCTACCTCTGTCCATGATCGGTCGTATAAATTCAATTCAAATGGTCTCCCTTCCTAGGTTTCTCTATCTTTGTCAAAATCTCCCCATTTTTCTTACTTCAGCCTTCTTTAAAGATTTGGACTCCATAATTTTGTCTGACATCTGGAATTATAAGAATCATAGGATTTCGAAAATTTATTTACAAAAGCCGAAGTTTGAAGGAGGGCTGGGATTACCAGTATTCAGACACTATTATTGGGCTGTCAATACGAGGGCTTTAATGTTTTGGCAACAGGGGCTCTGGATAACTCAGTTCCTGAGGTTCCCTAGTGGCTATGTATGGAGTCTAACTCGGTTATCAATTCCTCCTTGCCAGCCATGCTGTTCTCTAAGCTAATAAAGCCTGGGACTTCAAAAAGTTTCAGTTTTGTTTTGAAAAATTCCGTCAGAATTCTAAATTGGATTAGGAACGTTCTGAATTTACCAGAGACCTCTGTACAAACACCAATCTGTTTTAATCACTCCTTTCTACCCTTATGGTCTGATAAAACCTACCAAGGTTGGAGGGAAAAAGGTCTAGTTCCTATTGAAAACCTGTACATAGAGGGACGGTTTGCAACATTTAGTTTGCTGAAAGAGAAATTTGAGCTGCCTCATTCGCATTTTTTTCGTTACTTAGAAAATAGACATTACATTCAATTGAAGATTTGTAATTTTGAAATCCTTCCAGGGAAGCATATATTTTTTGATATTTTAAAGAACCCTCTTGACTCTGGTTTGTAAGTTTGTTTGATGATCACACTGTAGCGTCTACTGTAAAGATTAGAGACGCCTGGAGAGAGGAGATGGGTATTGAATTATCTGACGCTGCCTGGAACAAGAGTTTGTCGATTATACAGGCTTGCTCTGTTAACAGCAGACACCAACTGATCCAGTTTAAAGTTGTTCACTGTCCCCACTACTCTAAACTTAGATTGCACAGGATTTACCCTTCTGTCTCGCCAATGTGTGATAGATGCCAAGGGACGGAGGCCACATTGTCACACACCTATTGGTTTTGCCCATTACTGACTGGATTCTGGTCCAAAATATTCAACTAGTACTCAAAGGCCTACAAAAGATCCTTCCCCTTGGAAGCTGGTCTCCCCATCTTTGGCTGCTTGCAATCTACTATTTGTTTCTCTACAGCCAAACAACAGTCTCTGATGCTGGGGATGATTGTTGCCAAAAGACTTATCTTGAGGAAATGGAAATCACTCCCTCCCCATTCCTTTCAGAGATGGATGGCTGATATCATCTCAGTCATACAGATGGAGAAACTTGGGTTACTGAGAACCAATTCAATTAAAAATATTTCAGCTATCTGGGATCCATTTCTTGCCTACCTGGACAAGGACGGGGGCCGACAAACAATTCTCCCCCCACCCCCAAATTGATTTCTCACGGACCTCATTTGCGATTTAATGTTTAGTATTTTTGAGCACTTTGTACAACAGGCGTCCCTCTCATGTATGTTCTTTTTTTTTTGCTTATTTCATTTTTACATGTGTCTGATCTGGTATGTCCTAACGAAGGACCTTGGCCTGAAACGTCGACATTGCTTCTCCCTATGGATGCTGCCTGGCCTGCTGTGTTTCGCAGGCATTTTGTGTGTGTTGCTGGTATGTTCTTGTTGATTTCATTGTTTATGTTTGAAAATAAAGTATTAAAAAATCCAACAACAGGCAACTATTTACTAGAGTGTTACCTGGGTTTCAGCACCTACGTTACAGGGAAAGGTTGAACAAGTTAGGTCTTTATTCTTTGGAGTGCATAAGGTTGAGGGGGGGACTTGATAGAGGTATTTAAAATTATGAGGGGGATAGATCAAGTTGACGTGGATAGGCTTTTTTCCATTGAGAGTAGGGGAGATTCAAACAAGAGGACATGAGTTGAGAGTTAGGGGGCAAAAGTTTAAGGGTAACATGAGGGGGAATTTTTTTACTCAGAGAGTGGTAGCTGTGTGGAATGAGCCAGTAGAAGTGGTAGAGGCAGGTTCGGTATTGTCATTTAAAGTAAAATTGGATAGGTTTATCGACAGGAAAGGAATGGAGGGTTATGGGCTGAGTGTGGGTCAGTGGGACTAGGTGAGAGTAAGCACTCGGCACGGACTAGAAGGGCCGAGATGGCCTATTTCCCTGCTGTAATTGTTATATGGTTATATAACTAAAAAAAAGCTAAAAGAAGGAGAAAGGTGAAATATGAGGCCAAACTAGACAATAATAAATACTAGTTATAAAAAATGCAAAAGCGAGGTGAGAGTTGATATTGGACCACTGGAAAATGATACTTGTGGGGTAGAAATGGGGAAAAGATGGTAGATGAACTTGATAGGTACTTTGCATCAGTCTTCACTGTGGAAGACACTAGCAGTGTGCCAGGGATTCGCGAATGTCAGGGAGTAGGAGTGAGTGTCATTGCTATCACAAAGGAAAATATGCAGGGCAAACTCAGTTTCTTAAAGTGGATAAGTCACCTGGACCAGATGGACTACATCCCAGGGTCCTGAGAGAGGTTGCTGAGGAGATAACAGATGACCTGTCAAGAATCACTTGATTCTGGCATGGTCCCGGAGGACAGGAAGATTGCAAATGTCACTCCACTTTTTGAGAAGGAAGAAAGACAAAATAAAGCAAATTACAGTAGTTAGCCTAACCTCAGTGACTCGGAAAGTGTTGGAGTCTATTATAACAGATGAGGTCCTAGGAGACTCATGATAAATTAAGTCAAAGCCGGCATAGCTTCTGTACAGGGAAATCTTGCCTGACAAACCTGTTAGAGTTCTTCGAGGAAGTGATAAGCAGGATGGACAAAGGAGAGGCGGTGGATATCACTTACTTGCATTTGCAGAAGGCATCTGATAAGGGGTCACACATGAGACTGCTTAACAGGGTAAAAATCAGAAGAGATACTGGCATGGATAGAGGAATGGCTGACAGTCAAGAGGCAGTGAGTAGGAATAAAAGGAGCCTTTTCTGGTTGTCTGGCAGTGACTCATGGTCTTCAGGGGTCAGTATTTGGTCAGCAACTTTTCACATTGTTTGTCAGTGATTTGGATAATGGAACTGATGGCTTTGTGGAAAGGTTTGCGGATGATACAAAGATAGGTGGAGGTGTTGGTAGTGCTGAGGAAGCAATGCGATTGCAGCAGGACGCAGACAAATTTGAAAAACGGACAAAAAAGTGGCAGATGGAATACAATATTGGGAAATGTACATTAATGCATTTTGGCAAAAGGAACAATAGTGAACTATTATCTGATTGGGGAGAAGGTTCAAACAACAGAACTACAGAAGGAAATATGAGTCCTCGGGCAACACTCCCAGAAGGTTAAGTTACCGGTTCAGCCTGTGGTAAAGAAGGCAAATGCAATGCTGACATTTATTTAAAGTGAAGTAGAATATATAAGCAAGGAGATAATGCTGATACTTTATAAGACACTACTTAGGCCGCACTTTGAGTATTTGGGACCCATATTTCAGAAAACGTGTGTTGTCACTGGAGTGCAGAGGATGTTCAAGATGATTCCGGGAATGAAGGGGTTAAGGTATGAGGAACATTTGCCAGCCTTGGGCCTGTAATCCCACATTGACCTACGCTTGATAAATGAGGGTGGGGGGGGGGGTGTAAATCTCACTGAAACCCCCGAATGTGGAAAGGTCTAGATCGGGTGGATGAGGAGAGGACTTTTTGTATGGTGGGGGAAGCCAAAATAGAGGGCATAGTCTCAAAACTGCAGGGCGACCTTTTAGATCAGTTAAGGAGGATTTCATATAGTCAGAGATCAGTGAATCTGTGGAATTCTCTGAAGTAGGCGGCGGAGGCAGCCAAGTCTGTGGGTATGTTTAAGGCAGAAGCTAATAGTTTGCAGATCAGTCACGGCATTGCAGGATATGTCGAGGAGGTGGGTGCATGGGGTTGAGTGAGAACCGGGATCAGCCATGGAAGAACGGCAGAGCAGACTTGATGGGGCTGAATGGCCTAATTCCGCTCCTACATCATATGTCCTTATACTGCTGGTGCCTTACAGTGACGATTGACACAAAATATTTAATACATTCCACCGCTATTTCTTTGCTTTATTACTAACTCGCCAGTATCATCTTCCAGCAGTACAATATCAAGTCTTGCCTCTCTTTTACTCTTTATATATCTGAACAACTTTTGATACTTGATATTATTGGCTCACTTACCTTAATTTTTCATCTTGCCTCTCCCGTATGTTTTTTTTTTAAGTTGTCTCTTGTTGGTTATGCAAAGGCTTTCCAATTCTCTAACTTCCCTCTATTTTCCTGCTTATTGATATGACCCTGCTTTTGTTTTTATCAAAAACAGGAGCAAATCTGTGGATGCTGGAAATCCAAGCAACACATACACAAAATGCTGGAGGAACCTAGGAGGCCAGGCAGCACATATGGGAAATCGTAAACAGTCGACGTTTCGGGCCAAGACCCTTCATCAGGACTGGGAAAAAAAGATGAGACATCAGAGGAAGAGTGTGGGAGTGAAAGGGGTGGAAGAAGTGGAAGGTGATAGGTGAAACTGGGAGAGGGGCGTAGTGAAGGAGAAAACTTCTCAGGATATAACTTCCTTAAGGATTCCCAAAAGATCATTGCTAATGCCTCCACATCTCTTTCAGATCTCTGGGGTGAACACCATCTGGTCCAGGTGACCTATTTACCTTCAGACCATCTCTGTTTCCCAAGAACCTTCTCCTGAGTAACGTAACTTTACACATTCTGACCGCTGACATCTGGGAATTCCATATTCCTGCCAGCGTCTTCCACAGATAAAAGTGATGTACAATACTGATTCAGTTCATCTGCCATCACCTTGTACCCCCTCCCCATTATTACCTGCCCAGCATCATTTTCTGCCTCTCACAACATGTACCTGAAGAAAATTTGGTCTGCTCTCTAATATTACTGGCTAGCTCAACGATGTATTCCATCCTTTCCTTAATTAGTTTAGTTGCATTCTGTTGGTTTTTAAAAGCTTCCCAGTCGTCTAACTTCCGAATAATTTTCGCTCTAAGCCCTCTCTTTGGTTTTCATGTTGTCTTTGGTTTCTCTTATCAGCCACGGTTTTGTCACCTTACCTTTAGAATACTACTTCCTCTTTGTGATCCTGTGCCTTCCGAATCCCTTCCAGAAATTCCAGCCATTCCTGCTTTGTTTTCATCCCTGCCCGTATACTTTTCAAATCAATTTTGACCAATTTTTCTCTCATGCCTCTCTAATTCTCTTTATTCCACATCTGACTTCAGCTTCTCCTTCTCTAATGTCAGGGTGAATTGGATCATATTACGATCACTTGCCCCTCAGGATTCCTTGAACTTAAGTGACCTAATTAATCCCGGTTCATTACAACACCCAATCCCGAATAGCTGATCCCCAAGTGGGCTCAACCACGAGCTGCTCTAAAAAAGCATCTTGCAGGCATTCCAGGAATTCCGCCTCGAGACCAACACCATCCTAATTTTCCTAATCACCCGCATGACAATCCCCCATGACTATTGTAACATTGCCCTTTTGGCACGCATTTTCTATCTCCCATTGCAATTTGTGGACCACATACTACGTTTGGAGGTCTCTATACAATTCCCATCTGGGATTTTTTTTTACATTTGCTGTCCTTAATTCTACCCACAGAATCTACACCTTCCAACCCATGCCACCTCTTTCTAATGATTTTATTTAATATTTTACCAACAGAGCCACACAACCCCACTACCACTTGTTCTTTCAAGAAACGTAAGTATCTGACAAACTAGAGGACCTGCAGCTTCTAGCAACTACACACAAGTGCTGGAGGAGCTCAGCATGTGGGACAGCATCTATGGATGGGAATCAACATCTCAGGCCAAGACCCTTCATCGGGGCTCTTGACACCAACGTATCTGGAATATCAACAAGCAAAGAAAATAGAAAGTAGTGTGAAATAGGGAAAACCTTTGACAGAATTTAGTTCAAAGCTTAAAAAACCTGCCAAACAGAGCTCAATAGTTAGCAAATACAACAAAGACAATAAACACTTTCATCAATACCGACATTCACCATTTTGAATAAAAATATCTTGGTCCCATTTCAATCAGTAAAATTTACAAAGATAAATGAGAACTTCAGAAAATATTAGAACCTACTATTTACATTCAAACCCTACCTTGGACCAGCCTGGACAGAAAGGGGAAGAGAACTAACACATATGAAAAAAAATCACACAGTCAGATAAAATTTCTTCCTTCCAGAATCTATCAAGGCTCGGACATGTCCAAAATATGTGAATTAATGAAGCTTCTCCATTACTGTATTGCATCTTTAACAGAACTGGGATATATCCAAATAGAATCAAGATAGCTTATCTTTAGACACGTGAGCCCGATCAGCCACTTCGAATTGTAGAAGGGAATGACAGGCACATGATGATGAAGTGTTAACCAATTTAAAAATTTCATTCCAAGTTTCCTCAGAAATTGATGTCTGTAAATCTTGTTCCAAAAGAATTTTAATTTTGTCTGTAGGAATGTTTCTCATTCCTAGCAACATACCATAAATATTGGATATTGAACCTTTATAAAAAGGTTTCAAATTAAAAATTACATCTAGTAAGTCCTTATCAGAACTTGTAGGAAATGTATATAGTTGAGAACGCAGAAAGTCTCTAATTTGTAAATAATGAAAAAAATGAGTTTTGGGTAAACTATATTTAGCTGACATTTGCTCAAACAAAAGAAGACTTCCTCCAACAAACAAATCCTGGAATCATTTAATACCCAATCTATCCTCTTTTTATTCCTAATTCTTTTTTATTCTGTCGATTCAATTATATCTTCTCATATATGCACAAACAAACATTCTCAACTAAATAAAATTCATCTTCAAAAATCTAAGAAGAATAGAGGTTTAGCTTTATCAAATTTTAGGTTTTATTATTGTGCAGTCAATATATGAAATCTTACATTTTGGGTACATTATATTAACCATGAGGAATGTCCGATATGGGTTTCTTTAGAAGCTAACCCTGTCAATAAATTTTATATTATTTCTCTTCTCGGATCCTCACTCCCTTTATCTTTTTAGTAAATTAACTGAAAATATGATAGTTAAATGTACTTTGAGGATCTGGGGTACAATTTAGGAAATTCTTTGGTCTATTGATATTTTCTTTGTCTAGTCAGATTTATTCTAAATATTTTTTTAAAACCTTCGATGACCGATTCAGTTTTTAAAGACTGGGATAGATAACATTTCTAAGTATATACTTTCATCAAAAATGAACAGGATTCAGCACTCCATGCAATCGTGGTAAAATACAGACCAGAAAACAGAGGCCAACTCAGAAAAATGAATCATCACTCTGGGAAAAAACATTAACCAGTGGAATGAGCATGACCCTTCATGGGAGACATCCCAACGATCTGAGCAGACTAGATGTTCACAAGGAAACATCGAGCACCTGACAGAGAGTTGGAGACCTCTTCCCAGAAACAGAGGGGTTCCTTACAGAAATACAGGACAAGGTGGTTAACAACAGGAAAAAAAATCGAAAATACATGAAATACAAACAAACAAGGCAGTAATTGCAGAAAATGCCAAGAGAAACCAGACACAATCCAACACATTCCAGGATCCTGCAGCAGTTTAACTCAATCTGGTTACTTACACAGGTACAATCAAGTGGCAAATATCATTCACCAAAATCTTGCTTTAAAATACAGACTCATGGATGCCCTCCATCGCTTCATAAAGGCTCCATAAATGATCAGTTTTGGAGTCAAAATCATACAAATTATATGACAATCAATACATTATTTCAGATAGGACAATCCATAATAACCATCCGGATATAATATTACAGGATAAACAAGCAGGAACGACTCCCTGAATAGCTAAAACCATTCCCAACACACACATGTTCCTCGACCAGTGGAGCACCTCACCACAGGTATTGTTTGTGTCATCAGTCAAGCAAACGAAAGATTTTCTCTGTTAATCAGCTTCCAAATGTTGCAACTCTGTCATTCTTTGCTACGCCCCGCTGCTGATTCCCTTCTCCTCATCATACGTTCTTACCCCGACCACCGTCCAGAGCCACAAACTCTGCCCCGTGCAAACACGCCTCTGGTTTCTGACCCTGCTCCGTTGAACATCCATTTAGAAGCAGAGAAAATGACCCATAATGTGGAAATGTGGCATGATTAAGGAGGTTAACTACCAATGTCATTCTTCCTCAGCCCAGAGATTAGAGGGGAAAAGAACATCTGAAACAGAACTGTAGTCAGCTTGACTTCTTCAGTCTGCAGAGAATTCAAGGGAAACCTCTTCACCCACAGAGTGGTGGCTGTTTGGAACCCGTCACCACAGGGAGTGCGAGAGGGGAACACCACGGGAGGATTTAAAAGGACTGTCGTGGAACTGAATCACTGGTAAGGTCCAGCCGGCCTGAGTTGACTCTTATTAAACTTCAGTTCCATGAAAGGTGAACGTGCAGCAGAAGAAACTCCTCCTGTGCCCAGTGACCAGGGTGCAGAACTGGATGTGGTGAGCAGCAGCAATAATTGCAGAGTTCAGCATCGACAGTCACTCTTGAAATTGCATTCAGCAACGGTGATGGACAAATATCCAGCATGCAGCTTATTGAAACTTTTTCCCCAGTGTGAACCCGGTAGTGTGTCACAAGTTTAGATTACCGAGTGAATCGCTTCCCACATTCACAGCAGGTGAACGGCCTCTCCCCAGTGTGAACTCAATGATGCACATTTGGTGGAGATGGCTGAGAGACTCTCTTCCCAAAGTCTGAGCAGATCGGCCTCTACCCAGAGTGAACTCGCTGGTGTTTCAGTAGAACAGATGAGCGTGTGAATGCCTTCCCACATTCGTAGCAGGTGAATGGTCTCTCCCCAGTGTGAACTCGCTGGTGTGTCTGTAGATGAGATGACCGAGTGAATCTCTTCCCACATTCGTAGCAGGTGAACGGCCTCTCCCCAGTGTGAACTCGTTGGTGTATCTGTAGATGAGATGACCGAGCGAATGCTTTCCCACATTCACAGCAGGTGAATGGTCTCTCCCCAGTGTGAACTCGCTGGTGTATCAATAGGGTGGAAGAGTGAGTGAATCCCTTTCCACAGTCTGAGCAGGTGAACGGCTTCTCTCCAGTGTGAACTCGCTGGTGACTCTGTAATGAGGATAACTGACTGAATCCCTTCCCACAAACTGAGCAGGTGAACGGCTTCTCCCCAGTGTGAACTCGCTGGTGTCTCTGCAGATGAGATGATCGAGTGAATCCCTTCCCACAGTCTAAGCAAGTGTAAGGCCACTCCTCAGTGTGAACTTGCTGGTGTGCCAACAGGGCAGATGACCGAGTGAATCCCTTTCCACAGTCTGAGCAGGTGAAAGGCCACTCCCCACTGTGAACTGACTGGTGTGCCAGTAGTTCGAAAGACTGAGTGAATCCTTTCCCACATTCTGAGCAGGTGAACCGCCACTCCCCAGTGTGAACTGACTGGTGTGCCAATAGGGTGGATGACTGAGCGAATCCCTTTCCACAGTCTGAGCAAGTGAATGGCTTCTCCCCAGTGTGAACTCGCTGGTGTCTCTGTAGGTGGGATGAGCAAGTGAATCCCTTCCCACATACTGAGCAGGTGAACAGCTTCTCCCTACTGTGAACTCGTTGATGTCTCTGTAGAGTGGAAGAGTGAGTGAATCTCTTCCCACAGATTGAGCAGGTGAACGGCCTCTCCCCAGTGTGAACTGACTGATGACTTAGTAGGTCCGATGACTGAGTGAATCCCTTCCCACAGTCTGAGCAGGTGAACGGCCTCTCCCCAGTGTGAACTGACTGGTGTCTCAGTAGCTGAGATGATTTAGTGAATCCCTTCCCACAGTCCGAGCAGGTGAACGGCCGCTCACTGGCATGAACTCTCTGGTCAGCCATTAGGTCAGATGACCGAGTGAATCCTTCTCCACAAATTCAGCAGGTGACCAGCCTCTGCCCAGTGTGAACCACAGGTCGGAAGACCGACTGAATCCCTTCTCACCCACAGAACAGATGAATGGCCTTGTCCCAATGTGAATTTGCTGATGTACCTTCAGCTGAGATGACCGAGTGAATCCTTTCCCACTGTCTGAGCAGGTGAATGGGTCCCCCCTGTGTAAAACTGATGGGTTTGCCAGTCGGTCAGATGATCGAGTGAATCTCTCACTACAGTCTGAGTAGGAAGGATGATCGAGTGAATCCCTTGCTCCACTTCTTAAATATTTGGACAGAGACGGCAAAACTGGCGTGTTGTGTTCGAGATTCCCGTAGACAAATTCTGTGTCATTTTTCACCTGCAAAAGATTTACAAAATCCATCAGTGGGTGAAGAACAACATTTCAGATGAGCTCACTTGAGTTGTCGAGGTGTAATCTGACATCACACTGTTACAATGAGGTTCAACCCAAGTTGGAGAGAGAAATCATCTTGTCTTTGGGCACAGTGCTGGTATCTGGAATGACCATCAAACTCTCTGATGCTCTTCCGGTCTCTATAACAATGGGGCATTTCTGCCATCTCCAATCTGTGACCTGGCTCAGTTTGACTCTCTCCATTGGTATTATTCCCTGTTCCCAATGAGCTGCATGGGTTCCTGGCCCCACAGTAACTGAAACACTCTCATACAAATAGCCTTTGTTAACGCGCAGCTGTGATTTTCATTTATGTACTGTTAATTTAAAGTGCCACAGTTTTAATGCCATGTAAATATCTCCTACTCAGATATATGGTTAGTCAGCACAGCTGTTAAAAGGAATTAGAGTGAATATTAGTATTATTTAAGGTTCTTGTCACAGTCATAGAAAAGTACAACACAGAAACAGACCCTTTGGCCCATCTAGTTGGTGCCGAGCTATTTAAACTTTCTACTCCCATACCCCTACCTTCCAGGTACCCATACAAACCTCCAACATGTTGCAGTTGAGCTCGCCTGCACCACATGTGCCGGCTGCTCATTCCACACCCGGATGACTGTCTGTGTGAAGAAGTTTCCCCTCATGTTCGCCTTAACGTTTCACCTTTCACCCTTAATCCATGACCTCTGGTTGTACTCCCACCCCATCTCAGTGGAAAAAGCCAGCTTGCATTTACCCCATCTATACCACTCATAATTGTGGTAAACATCCATCAAAACTCCTCTTAATCTTCTACCTTCCAAGGAATAAAGCCCCAGACCTGTTCAATCTCTCCTTATAACCCAAGTCCTGCAGAACTGGCAGCATCCTTGTGAATTTCCTCTGAACTCTAACTCTTTTACATCTTTCCTGTAGGCTGGTGACCAAACCTGCACACAACACTCCAAATTAGGCCTCACCGATGTCTTATACAACGTCAACATAACATCCATCTCCTGTACTCAGTACTTTGGTTTATGAAGGCCAATGAGTCAAAATCTTTCTTTCCGTCCCTATCGAACTGTGACACCACTTTCAGTGAAATATAAACCTGTATTCCCAGATCCCTTTCTTCCTAACAAAGTGCAACACCTCACACTTGTCTGTATTAAATTCCATTTCTCAACCCATTTTTCCAGCTGGTTCAGTTCACACTGCAAGCCAGGATAGTCTTCTCACAGTCTGCTAAATCCCCAGTCTTGGTCTCATCCACAAAATTGCTGATCCAGCTAACCATGTTATCATCAGATTACTGATATAGATGAAAAACAACAACAGATCCAGCACTGATTCCTACGGCACACCACGAGTCACAGGCCTCCGGTCAGAGAGGCAACCATCTGCTAGCACACTCTGGCTTCTCCCAAAGACAGTGTCTCATCCAATTTACTGTCTCATCTTGAATGCTGAGTGACTGAACCTTCTTGACCAACCTCCCATATGAGACTTTGTCAAGTGTCTTGCTGAAGTCCATGTAGACAACATCCACTTTCCTGATAGTTAGACATGACCTATCATGCACAAACCTATGCTGCCTATTCTTAGTCAGTCCACATCTATCCAAATACTTACATATCCAGTTCCTGCACAGGCGATCCAAGAACTTTCCCACTGCTGATGTCAAGCTCACCGAGCCATAATTTCCTAGTTTATTCTTACAGCCTTTCTTGAACAGTGGAACAACATTGGCTGTCCTCCGATCCTCCAGTACCTCAGCTATCATGAAGGATGATTTAAATATCTGAGCTTGGGCCTCGACGATTCCTGCACGTCTTCCGCAGGGTCCTAGGGAACAACTTATCAGGGCCTGGGGATTTATCCCCACTAATTTGCCTTAAGACAGCAAACCCCTCCACCTCTGTAATCTGTCCAGGGTCCATGAAATTGATGCTGCTTTGCCTCACTTCTATAGACTCTGTGTCCATCTCCTGTGTAAATACGGATGCAAAAATATATTTAAAATCTCCCCCATCTCTTTTGTCTTCTCATATGGATTACCATTCCGATCTTCTAGAGGAGAGATTTTGTCCTTTGCAATCTTTTTGCTCTTAACATACCTGCAGAATCCCTGAGGATTCTCCTTCAGCTTATCTGCTGGGACATCCTCAACCTTGTCTTTCATAAATGTTCACTTGAATTTCTTATACTTCATAACTGCCTCATTTGTTTCTATCTGTCTGTACCTGGTATGCACCTCCTTGTTTGTAGAAAGGGCTGTAAATTTAGTCAGCTCCATCTTGGGTACAAGCCTACAAAGTATAGGTGTCCCCCGCTTTTCGAACATCCGCTTTACGACATTTCGCTTTTACGAAAGACCTGCAATAGTACCTGTTTTCACTAACTGAAAGAGTATTTTCGCTTTTACGGAAAAAAGATGCTTGCTTTCAACTTGTGTTTACCCTGAGAAAGACTACCATGACCAAGAAGCCTTGCATGGGCAGGTGTGTTTGCATGTGTGTACGTGTGCATGCATGTACATGTGCATGCGTGTACCTGCCCATTTTTGTCTACAAATTGGTTTTGGCTCAATCTTCCAAATTATGGTAAGTGAAACTACACTGTACATACATTATTTCTACTTTATACAGGCTGTGTATTTATATCATTCCTGCTTTTACTGTATGTTAGTGGTATTTTAGGTTTTATGTGCTATTTGGTTTGATTTGGTAGGTTATTTTTTTGGGTCTGGAAATGCTCACCAATTTTTCCCATGAATGGTACTTGCTTCTTTGCTTTACATTTTAGTTTACAAACAGTTTCATAGGAATGCTCCACCTTCAGCAGAGGAAACCTGTACCCAGGACACCCAGGGAGCGGTGTCTCAGAAAGACAGTGTCCTCCAGCACGCAGGGCATGCCCTTTTCTCACTGTTACCATTAGGTAGGAGGTACAAAAGCCTGAAGGCACACAGTCAGTGATTCAGGAACAGCATCTTCCCCTCTGTCTTCTGATTCCTAAATGGACATTGAACCCCCGGACAGTACATCACTTTTTTAATATACATCACATCCGTTTTTTAGCAAAAGATTTAATCAATTATATCTGATAAAGAATAATGAATACAATTGATTTATTTTATTATTATGAATTGGATTGAACTGCTGCTGTTAAGTTAACAAGTTTCAGGACACTTGCCGCTGATATAAACTCGATTCTGATTCTGATTGTATTTTGATCTGGGAGAGGAAAGCCAAAGGGATGATGGAGAATTCGTGAGTTTTGGGAACAAAACATCTGTAGATGTGAACTTACCACTATCCAGGACAATTACTGAGACAGGTGTGTAAAAAGAGTGCAAAGGATCATTGGGGACCAGAGTCATTCCAACCACAAACTGTTCCAGCTGCTACCATCCAGAAAACGGTACTGCAGCATAAAATCCAGGACCAACAGGCTCCTGGACAGCTTCTTCCACCAGGCCAGCAGACTGATTAATTCATGCCAATAGTGGCACTAGCACCTTACCACTAGGATATTAGTCTCCTTCTAGTTCTGTTCCCCTAATAAACAAATCACATATCACCCCTTTGACCTTCCACTGTCAAGTAATCTCCCCACCCCCAAGCAGTGTCTAAAGTGGTCCACCTGTTGTTGTGTGGGATAACCACAAGAGTACTCTGCGATGGCAATTTAACCTCATTCCCCTTCCTGACTCTCACCCACTTTCCTGTGTTCTGCACCTTGGGTGTACCTCACCTCTCTTCATATCATATCTACCTCCACCCTCCAACTCAGAGGCAAATCAGAGTAGATAAATCCCCAAGACCTGATAGGGTGTTCCCTCGAACTCTGAAGGAGACTAGTGTTGAAATTGCAGGGGCCCTGGCAGATACATTTAAAATGTCAGTATCTACGGGTGAGGTGCAGGAGGATTGGAGGATAGCTCACGTTGTTCCATTGTTTAAAAAAGGCTCTAAAAGTAATTTGGGAAATTATAGGCTGGTAAGTTTGACGCCAGTAATAGGTAAATTATTGGAAGGAGTACTAAGAGATAGGATCTACAGGTATTTAGATAGACAGGGACTTATTAGGAAGAGTCAACATGGCTTTGTGTGTGGTAGATAATGTCTAACAAATCTATTAGAGTTTTTCGAGGAGGTTACTAGGAAAGTGGATGAAGGGAAGGCAGTAGATGTTGTCTGCATAGTCTCCAGTAAGGCCTTTGACAAGGTCCCACATGGGAGGTTAGTTAGGAAGATTCAGTGATCTGGATGATAATGTGACAAATTGGATCAGCAAATTTGCTGATGATACAAAGATTGTAGGTGTAGTGGACAGTGAGGAAGGTTTTCAAAGCTTGCTGAGGGATCTGGACCAGCTGGAAAAATGGGCTGAAAGATGGCAGATAGGGTGTAATACAGACAAGTGTGAGATATATATGAGGAAATCTGCAGATGCTCGAAATTCAAACAACACACACAAAATGCTGGCGGAACGCAGCAGGTCAGGCAGCATTTATAGGGAGAAGCGCTGTTGACGTTTCGGGCCGAGACCCTTCGTCAGGACTAACTGAAAGGAAAGATAGTAAGAGATTTGAAGTAGGAGGGGGAGGGGAAAATGCGAAATGATGGGAGAAGACCGGAGGGGGTGGGGTGAAGCTGAGAGCCGGAAAGTGATTGGCAAAAGGGATAACGAGCTACAGAATGGAAAGGATCATGGGATGGGTGGCCTAAGTGTGAGGTACTGCACTTTGGAAGGAAAAAGCAAGGTAGATCATACAAGGTAAATGGTAGGGCACTGAGGAGTGCAGTAGAACAGAGGGATCTGGGAGTACAGGTACATAATTCCCTAAAAGTGGTGTCATAGGTAGATAATGTCGAAAAGAGAGCTTTTGATACATTGGCCTTTATAAATCAAAGTATTGAGTATAAGAGTTGGAATGTTATGGTGAGTTTGTATATGACATTGGTGAGGCTGAATTTGGAGTATTGTGTGCAGTTTTGGTCACCGCATTACAGAAAGGATATTAATAAGGTTGAAGAGTGACAGAAGGTTTACAAGGATGTTGCCGGGACTTGAGAAACTGAGTTACAGAGGAAGGTTGAATAGGTTACGACTTTATTCCCTGGAGTGTAGAAGAATGAGGGGAGACTTGATAGAGGCAGATAAAATTATAATGGGTATGGATAGAGTGAATGCAAGCAGGCTTTTTCCACTGAGGCCAGGGAAGAAAAAAAAACGGAGGACATAGGTTAAGGGTGAAGGGGAAATGTTTAAAGGGAACAATGGGAGGCGGGGGGCTTCTTCACACAGAGAGTGGTGGGAGTGTGGAATGAGCTGCCAGATGAAGTGGTAAATGCTGGATCACTTTTAACATTTAAGAAAAACTTGGACAGGTACATGGATGAGAGGTGTATGGAGGGATATGGTCCAGGTGCAGGTCAGTGGGACTAGGCAGAGAAATGGTTCGGCACAGCCAAGAAGGGCCAAAAGACCTGTTTCTGTGCTGTAATGTTTTATGGTTCTAACTCCTGGATGATCCAGAATTCATCCATTTCCAGCTCCAACTCCTTAAACTGCAGCTGGATGCACATCTTGTAGGTGAGGGCGTCAGGGACACTGGAGGCCTCCCCACCAATGTTCCCTCTAATTTGTAATGACCAATGGGCATAAAATTCTTGTGCTGTGCATTTTTTTTTTGCATGGTGACAACAACATGTGCACTCTGCATTTTATATATACAGGTATTCATTTCAACAGCTAGCAATTCACTTGTCAATAAGAACTTTGATCTCCCCTGGGTTTGATTGAGTTCATCTGCACTCTCACACAACCTATGTAGGAAGTCTGCAGTGGGTTATGAAGGATTTTCTCACCAGAGCTTTTGCACACTGTCCATATCTGATTTGCTTGCTAAATGCCGCTTTAAAAAGTCAAATTTCCAAATATCACTCCACTTCTTCCCACTTGCAAATTCTCCAGCAACTTTTGCATCACCACAATACACATAGGTAAAACCAGTTTCTGTACTGGACATAAATATTTCCCCTGAACCCTCCCCCAGTGACTGACGGTGCTGAACTTATTGATGGCAATACCAATAAATATGAAGGGAAGGGCAGTAGTCTGTCTCATTGGAGTCTGGCACATTTGTGACGTGACAGCTATTTGTTACCCAGGGCAAAGGTGTTTGATATCATTATGTACCCAGACAGAATGGGTCAAAACATGTTCCCACGGGTAGAAAACACCAGAACAAGAGGAGGTAGAACAAGCAACACACACAAAATGCTGGAGAACTCAGGCAGCATCTCTGGAAAAGAGTACTAATGCTGAGTTCCTCCAGCACTTTGTGTGTGTGTGTGTGTTGCTTGGATTTCTCTTGCTTGTGATTGGAGGTAGAAAAAAGGTGATTTTCTCAGCTGGTGATGGAAAAGATTTTGTTCCCTTTATCCGAGTTCCTAATCCTTGCATTTAGACAGCTGGAGCTCAGCTCTGTCTGAGAGACCCATCGGTTCCCATTCCCTCATCAGCCGGAAGCTCCCCGGGGCCCGTGTACGGATCGTCCAGGACTGTCCCGGGATTGCGGGCCACAATACCCGGAGTTCAGAGCAATCGTCCCTCAGTCGGTGTTCAAACCTCCCTTATCGCTAACCGCTACTCGCTTCCCCCTTCCCCTTTCCTTTCCTTTCCCCTCCCCTTCCCCCTGCCCATTCCCCATTCCCCCATTCCCCCTCCCCATTCCCCATTCCCTTGCCCCTCCTCGCAGGAAACCCGTTGTTACCTGCAGACCACATCCTGAGGCCTTTTGTATACTGTGCGCAGGCGTGATATTTGGGAACGTCACAATTCTGACGCCTGCGCATTTGATCGAAGCTTTGGCGACGGCGAACTTTTTAACGCAGAGATTTCTGGGTAATCACGGTACCATTAAAAATTTCAGCAAGCACCGCTTCCATGTACATACCTCAGTTTTCTTTTGTGTGTATAGAAAATCCACCAGCTTTTTTAACGCAGAAAGCGGCTCACATAAACAATATACTCAATATCAACCTGCATCTAATGCCAAAGTACAATCTTCTTACAAATGTAGATATAAAACACAAGAGATTCTGCAGTGGCTGGAAATATAGAGACGCACACACCCAAAATGCTGGAGGAACTCTGCAATTCAGGCAGCATCTAAGCAGAGGAGTACACAGTCTAAGCATGCTGAAGGGGCTTCGGCCTGAACGTTGTCTATTTATCCCTCTCCACATTTGCGACCTGATCTGTTGACTTCCTCCAGTATTTTGCAAAAAATAACCACCTTTTTTTTTACAATCAAACTGTTTCAAAATGTTTATGCTCTTTCATTTGTAGCCACATCCTAATGTTTGATTCCTTTTCCTCCTCCTCCTTGTAAACTCTAGGTCCAATCTCTTTCTGGAGCCCCAAAGCCCTGACTCAGGCTGATAACTCCTTGGCTTCTGATTCTGCTCCATGGAAGATTCACTCACTAGTCTGCTGTCAGACTTTAGGGGTGCATTGCAACAACCCAGCTGTCTGAGGCACAGTCCTTTGAAATGAGCGAAAATGACACAAAACGTTGAAAAGAGCGGGAAAGGAGGAGTTTAACCAACTTCATCCAGAGCCCTGAAGGACGTCAAAACCACAGTCTTATTCAGCCAGGAGAGAAGCATGAAGGAAATTCATGCAGTTGTATAGGATGATAAGAGGCATTGGTCGTGTGCATAGCCAGAGGCTTTTTCCCCAGGGCTGAACCAGCTAACACGAGGGGCATAGTCTTAACCTGCTTGGAAGTAAGTACGGAGGAAACAGAAACATAGAAAACCAAAAGCACATGGAGGCCCTTCTGCCCACAAAGTTGTGCCGAACACCTTAGGAAGTACTAGGCTTACCTATAGCCCTCTATTTAATAAGCTCCATGTTCCTATCTAAAAGCCTCTTAAAAGACACTATCATATCGGCCTCCACCACCATTGCTGGCAGCCTATTCCACGCACTCACCACTCTCTGAGTAAAAAACATACCCCTGACATCTGCTCTGTACCTTCTCCCCAGCACCTTAAACCTGGGTCCTCTTGTGGCAGCCATTTCAGCCCTGGGAGAAAGCCTCTGATTATCCACACTTACATCATCTTGTATTCCTCTAACAGGTCACCTCTCATCCTCCTTCGCTCCAAGGACAAAAGGCCGAGTTCACTCAACCTGTGAGTAAGGCATGCTCCCCAATCCAGGTAACATCCTTGTAAATCTCCTCTGCAACCTTTCCATGGCTTCCACATCCTTCCTGTAGTGAGGCGACCAGAACTGAGCACAATACTCCAAGTGGGGTCTGACCAGGGTCCTATGTAGCCGCAACATTACCTCTCTGCTCCTAAATTCAATTCCATGATTGATAAAGGCCAATGTACCATACGCCATCTTAACCACAGAGTCAACCTGTGCTGCTGCTTTGAGCATCCTATGGACTCAGGCCCCAAGATCCCTCTGATCCTCCATACTGCGAAGAGTCTTACAATTAATGCTATATTCTGCCATCATATTTGACCAACCAAATTGAACCACTTCACACTTAGCTGGTTTGAACTCCATCTGCCACTTCACAGCCCAGTTTTGCATCCTATCAATGTCCCGCTGTAACCTTCGACAGCCCTCCACACTATCCACAACACCTCCAACCTTTGTGTCATCAGCAAACTTACTGACCCATCCCACCACTTCTTCATCCAGGTCATTTATAAAAATCACGAAGAGTAAGGGTCCTAGAACAGATCCCTGAGGCACTCCACTGGTGACTGACCTCCATGCAGAATATGACTCGTCTACAACCACTCTTTGCTTTCTGTGAGTATTGAGAAATATACCTGACATAATCATTATATATACCTGAAATATAATCACTATGTTCTAGCTATTTACTACACTATGTCATCATTATGTAATCACTTCTAGGTACTGAATATTACTATGTATTATTTTACTAGACACATTTTGCTATGTATTATTTTAACTAGATACTTTGTACTCTCTTAGCTGCATACTGTGGCAATTACAGAATACCTGTTTAGCTAGCAGCACTAATTAGCTGAAATGTACTCCATGTATTATACTCAGCCTTTGTTTAGTAAGAGATAGTGGTGGCGGACAGGATGGTACAAGCAGGAAATGTAATGTGAGGGAGGTTGTCTGAAAAAATAACCTTGGCCAGGAATGGGGCCCCAATGCGAACTGGAGAGAAATAATGGTGGCGCACCGAGAGCTGGGCAAGAGCGATTGATTAGCTAATGAATAGATGATATGCAATTAAAAATTGATTGAGTATGCTGATAAAACCAAAAATGTAACTGAGATAAGAAATTACTATAAAGAATGCTGTACACCGGAGCTCGGTGGGCTTTCAGTGACAAGTTCGTTGATTGCCTCAGCCTTCGTTTGCAAATAAAGGTTTAAACTTCTCGAAGAATTGTTAGCATCTCCTGGTAATTTCAACTAACCACGACATGGGCAAGCCAGTTCTGGATCCAGAAAGCAATGTCCCCCTGGATCCCATGCCGCCTTACTTTCTCAGTAAGCCTACATGGGGTACCTTATCAAATGCCTTGCTGAAATCCATACACACTACATCTACTGCTCTTCCTTTATCAATGTGTTTAGTCACATCCTCAAAAAATTCTATCAGGCTTGTAAGGCATGACCTGCCCTGAGAACTTTTCCCTGAGAACATCTGTTTCCAATGTAAGCCAATTTTCTGCCGGATAGCCTCATAATTCCCCTTACTCCAAGTAAACACTTTTCTAACTTGTCTGTTCCTATCTCTGTCCAATGCTCCAATGCTATTGCAAAGGAGATAGAATCATGATCCTTATCTCCAAAATGCTCTCCCACTGAGAGATCTGACACCTGACCACGTTCATTTTCCAATACCAGATCAAGAACAGCCTCTCCTCTTGTAGGCTTATCTACATACTGTGTCAAGAGACCTTACTGAACACATTTTACAAACTCCACCCCATCTATCCCTCTCGCTCTAGGGAGATGCCAATCAATATTTGGAAAATTAAAATCTCCCATCACGACAACTCTATTATTATTACATTTATCCAGGATCTGTTTCAGTATCTGCTCCTCGATATCCCTGTTACCTATGTTATCCCTGTGGCCTATGAAAAACACCCAGTAAAGGTGTTGACCCCATCCTGTCCCTAACCTCCACCCACAGAGACTCCGTAGACAATCCCTCCATGTCGTCCACCTTTTCTGCAGCTGTGACACTATCTCTGATCAATGGTGCCACACCCCCACCTCTTTTGCCTCCCTCCCTGTCCTTTCTGAAACATCTAAAACCCGGCACTTGAAGTAACCATTCATGTCCCTGAGCCATCCAAGTCTCTGTAATGGCCACCACATCATATCTCCAGGTACTGATCCACGCTCTAAGCTCATCCGCCTTGTTCACAACACTCCTTGCATTAAAATAAACGCAGCCTTAAACAGTGGGCAACGTCGTGTGCGGACAGAGAAGTGAGCCGGGAGCAGAGTGAAGGCTTAAGGGCGTTGGCTCAACGGGCTTAGGCAGAAACGGGCGAGGCAAGGTAGGTTTAGGTTTCAGTTTTTCCTGTTATTTGAGGAAAGGGGGAATATAAGCGTGAGGGCAGCTTGTTGTTCTCGGAGTCGGATGTGGGAGATCCTGGAGTCTGCTATCCTCCTGGATGGCCATATCTGCGCCAGGTGCGCCAAGCTGCAGCTCCTAAGGGACCGTGTTAGGGAACTGAGGCTGCAGTTCAATGACCTTCGTCTGGTCAGGGAGAGTGAGGAGTTGATAGAGAGGAGTTACAGGCAGGTGGTCACACTGGGGCCACAGGAAGCAGACAGGTGGGTCACGGTTAGGAGGGGGAAGGAGAAGAGTCATGTACTAGAGAGTACCCCAGTGGCTGTACCCCTTGACAATAAGTACTCCTGTCTGAGTACTGTTGGCGGGCAGCCTACCTGGGGGAAGCGACAGTGGCTGCGCCTCTGGCACAGAATCTGGCCCTGTAGCTCAGAAGGGTAGGGAAAGGAAGAGGAAGGCAGCAGTAATAGGGGACTCGATAGTTAGGGGGTCAGATAGGCGATTCTGTAGATGCGATCAGGAGACCCGGATGGTAGTTTGCTACCCTGGTGCCAGGGTCCGGGATGTTTCTGATCACGTCCAAGATATCCTGAAGTGGGAGGGTGAGGAGCCAGAGGTCATGGTACATATTGGTACCGATGACATAGGTAGGAAAAGGGAAGAGGTCCTGAAAAAAGACTACAGGGAGTTAGAAAGGCAGTTGAGAAGAAGGACCGCAAAGGTAGTAATCTGGGGATTACTGCCTGTGCCACGCGACAGTGAGAATAGGAATGGAATGAGGTGGAGGATAAATGTGTGGCTGAGGGATTGAAGCAGGGGGCAGGGATTCAAGTTTCTGGATCTTTGGGACCTCTTTTGGGGCAGGTGTGACCTGTACAAAAAGGATGGGTTACACTTGAATCCTAGGGGGACCAATATCCTGGAGGGAAGGTTTAATAGAGCTGTTAGAGAGGGTTCAAGCTAAATTGACAGGGGGATGGGAACCGGAATGATGGAGCGGAGGAGAGGGAAAACAGAAATAGATCTAAGGTAGTGAGCAGTAAGGATGTCAGGAAGGACAGGCAGGTGATGGAGCAAATTTGCAGCCATTGCGATGAGTTACAGTGCAATCAATGCAAAACGTACCAAATACTGGACTTAAGGTGTTATACTTAAATGCACGCAGCATAAGGAATAAGGTGGATGATCTCGTTGTACAGCTACAGATTGGTAGGTATGATATTGTGGCCATCACTGAGACGTAGCTAAAGGATGCAGTCCCTGGGAGCTGAATGTCCTAGGATACACGGTGTATCGGAAGGATAGGCAGGTAGGTAGAGGGGGTGGCATGGCATTAATGGTAAGAAATGATATTAAATCATTAGAAAGAGTTGACATAGGATCGGAAGGTACAGAATCTTTATGGGTTGAGCTAAGAAATCACAGGGGTAAAAGGACCCTGATGACAGTTATCCACAGGCCTCCAAACAGCTGCAGTGATGTGGACTACAAATTACAACAGGAAGTAGAAACGGCTTGCCAGAAGGGCAGTGTTATGATAATTGTGGGGGATTTTAACATGCGAGTGGATTGGGAAAATCAGGTCGGTATTGGATTTCAAGTGAGAGAATTTGTAGAATTGTCTATGAGATGGTTTTTGAGAACAGCTTGTTGTTGAGCCCACTAGGGGATCATCTGTACTGGATTGGGTATTGTGTAATGAACCAGAGGTGATTAGGGAGATGGAAGTGAAGGAACCCTTACGAAGCAGTGATCACAACATGATTGAGTTCACTGTGAAATTTGAGAAACAGAAGCCGAAATCCGATGTGTCGGTATTTCAGTGGAGTAAAGGAAATTACAGTGGCATGAGAGAGGAACTGGCCAAGGTTGACTGGAAAGGGAAGGACGGCAGAGCAGCAGTGGCTGGAGTTTATGCAAGAAGTGAGGAAGGTGCAAGACAGATATATTCCAAAGAAGAAGAAATTTTCGAATGCAAAAAGGATGCAACTGTGGCTGATAAGAGAAGTCAAAGCCAAAGTAAAAGCAAAGCAGAGGGCATACAAGGAAGCACAACTTAGTGGGAAGACAGTGGATTGGGAAGTTTTTAAAAACTTACAAAAGGAAACTAAGAAGGTCATTAAGAGGGAAAAGATGTACTATGAAAGGAAGCTAGCAAATAATATCAAAGAGGATACTAAAAGCTTTTTCAAGTATATAAAGAGTAAAAGACAGGTGAGAGAAGATATAGGTCCGATAGCAAATGATGCTGGAGAAATTGTTATAGGATATGAGGAGATGGCAGAGGAACTGAACGAGTATTTTGCATCAGTCTTCTCTGAGGAAGACATCAGCAATATGCCGGACATTCAAGGGTGTCAGGGAAGAGAAATATGCGCAGTCACAATTACGACAGAGAAAGTACTCAGGAAGCTGAATAGCCTATGAGTAGATAAATCTCCTGGACCAGATGGAATGCACCCTTGTGTTCTGAAGGAAGTAGCAGTGGAGATTGCAGAGGCATTAGCAATGATCTTTCAAAAGTCAATAGATTCTGGCATGGTTCCGGAGGACTGGAAGATTGCAAATGTCACTCTGCTATTTAAGAAGGGGGCAAGGAAGCTAAAAGGAAATTATAGACTGTTAGCTTGACATCAGTATTTGGGAAGTTGTTGGAGTCGATTGTCAAGGATGAGGTTACAGAGTACCTGGAGGCATATGACAAGATAGGCAGAACTCAGCATGGTTTCCTTAAAGGAAAATCCTGCCTGACAAACTTAGTGCAATTTTTTGAGGAAATTACAAGTAGGCTAGACAAGGGAGATGCAGTGGAAATTGTGTGTTTGCATTTTCAGAAGGTCTTTGACAAGGTGTCACACATGAGGCTGCTAAACAATATAAGAGCCCATGGAATTACAGGAAAGTTACATATGTGGATAGAGCGTTGGTTGATAGGCAGGAAACAGAGAGTGGGAATAAAGGGATCCCATTCTGGTTGGCTGCCGGTAACCAGTAGTGTTCTGCAGGGGTCCGTGTTGGCGCCGCTTCTTTTTACGTTGTATATCAATGATTTGGATTATGGAAGAGATAGCTTTGTGGCTAAGTTTGCTGATGATACAAAGATAGGTGGAGGGGCCGGTAGTGCTGAGGAAACAGAGAGTCTGCAGAGAAACTTGGATAGATTGGGAGATTGGGCAAAGAAGTGGCAAATGAATTACAATGTCGGAAAGTGTACAGTCATACACTTTGGTAGAAGAAATAAACGGGTAGACTATTATTTAAATGGGGAGAGAATTCAAAGTTCTGAGATGCAATGGGACTTGGGAGTCCTCGTGCAGGATACCCTTAAGGTTAACCTCCAGGTTGAGTCGGTGGTGAAGAAGGCGAATGCAATGTTGGCATTCATTTCTAGAGGAATAGAGTATAGGAGCAGGGATGTGATGTTGAGACTCTTTCAGGCACTGGTAAGACCTCACTTGGGATACTGTGTGCAGTTTTGGGCTCCTTTTTTAAGAAGGGATGTGCTGACATTGGAGAGAGTTCACAGAAGATTCACTGGAATGATTCCAGGAATGAGAGGGTTAACATAATGAGCAATGTTTGACCGCTCTTCGACTGTACTCCTTGGAGTTTAGAAGAATGAAGGAGGCCTCATAGAAACATTTTGAATGTTGAGAGGCGTGGACAGAGTGGATGTGGCAAAGTTGTTTCCCATGGTGGGGGAGTCCAGTACGAGAGGACATGACTTGAGGATTGCAGGGCGCCCATTCAGAACAGAGCTGCAATTTTTTTTAGCCAGAGGGTGGTGAATCTGTGGAATTTGTTGCCACGGGCCGCAGTGGAGGCCAAGTCATTGGGTGTACTTAAGGCAGAGATTGATAGGTATCTGAGTAGTCAGGGCATCAAAGGTTATAGTGAGAAGGCAGAAGAATGAGTCTAAAGGGGAGATTGGATCAACTCATGATGAAATGGCGGAGCAGACTCGATGGGCTGAAAGGCCGACTTCTGCTCCTTTGTCTTATGGTCTTATGGTCTATCTCAAGCCTTCGGTCTGAGTGCGTCCCCTTCTCTATCTGCCAATCCTCCCTCTCGCACTATCTACAAGCTCTATCTATTTGTGAGCCAACCTCCTCTTCCCCAGTCTCTTCAGTTCGGATCCCACCCCCCAACAATTCTAGTTTAAACTCTCCCCAATAGCCTTAGCAAACCTCCCCGCCAGGATATTGGTCCCCCTGGGATTCAAAACCTGTCCTTTTTGTACAGGTCACACTTGCCCCAAAAGTGGTCCCAATGATCCAGAAATCTGAATCCCTGCCCCCTGCTCCAATCCCTCAGCCACGCATTTATCCTCCACCTCATTCCATTCCTACTCTCACTGTCGCGTGGCACAGGCAGTAATCCCCAGATTACTACCTTTGCCGTCCTGCTTCTCAACTTCCTTCCTAACTCCCTGTAGTCTGTTTTCAGGACCTCTTCCCTTTTCCTATCTATGTCATCGGTACCAATATGTACCACAACCTCTGGCTCCTCACCCTCCCACTTCAGGATATCTTGTACACGATCCGAAACAGTCCAGACCCTGGCATCTGGGAGGCAAACTACCATCCGAGTTTCTTTTCTGCATCCACTGAATCACCTGTCAAATCCCCTAACTATAGAGTCCCCTATCACTACTTCCTTCCTCTTCCTTTCCCTACCATTCTGAACCACAGGGCCAGACTCTGTGACAAAGACACGGCCACTGTTGCTTACCCCAGGTAGGCTGTTTCCCCCAACAGTACTCAAACAACAGTACTTATTGTTAAGGGGTACAGCCACAGGGGTACTCTCTAGTACCTGACTTTTCCCTTTCTGCCTCCTGATTGTGACCCACCTATCTGTCTCTTGTGACCCCGGTGTGACCACCTGCCTATAAATCCTCTCTATTACTTCCTCACTCCCTGACCAGGCGAAGGTCATCGAGCTGCATCTCCGGTTCCCTTACTCGATCCCTCAGGAGCTGCAGCTCGACACACCTGGTGCAGATATGGCCGCCTGGGAGGCTGGGAGTCTCCAGGACCCCCCGCATCTGATACCGAGCACAGAAAACTGACCTCACTCTTATACTACCTCTTTTCTGCAATTAAAACAGTTAAACCTACCTCGCCTCGTCCCGTTACTGCCTAAGCCCATTGAGCCAAAGCCCTACCACTCTGCTACCTCTCACTCCAAGGAAATAGGTACCAAGGGTTGTCAGGGGTAAGTTTTTTACACAGAGTGTGTGTGTGGGAATGCACTGCCATCAGCGGTGGAAGAGGCGGATACAATAGTGTCTTTTAAGAGCCTTTTAGACAGGTACATGGAGCTTAGAAAAATAGAGGGCTATGCGCTAAGGAAATTCTCGGCAGTTTCTGGAGTAGGTTACATGGTCAGCACAGCATTATGGGCCGAAGGGCCTGTAGTGTGCTGCAAATATCTCTGTTCTATGTTCGATGTTAAGGAGCAAAACAATTATTCTCCAATCATCTGGTACCTCTCCCTGTCACTAAGGATGAATTAATTATCTCTGCTAGGGCCCCCACAATATCTGCACTTGACTCCCGTAGGGTCCCAGGGAGTACCTTGTCATGCCCTGGATATTTATCCACCCTCATCTGCCTCAGCAAAGGAAACACCTCCTCTTCATTCATCTGTTCAAGTTTCACAATGTTAAAGCCACTTTTTCACACTTCCAAAGATTCTGTGTCTGTCTCCTGAGTAAATAGAGGTGAAAAAAATAGGATCTCCCTGTCTGCTTTAGTTCCACACATGGATTCCCATTCCGGTCTTCCACAAGACCAACTTTGTGCTTTGCAATCCTTTTGCTCTTAATCTATGTCTAGAATCCCTGAGGATTATCCTTCATCTTTTCTGCGAGGGCAATTTTGTGTCTTCTTTTAGCCATCCTGATTTATTTCTTATGTGTTCTCTTGCAAATTCTTATACTCCATAAGAACCTGCCTGCCTGTCCCTGTAATACAACTCCATTTTGTGCTTCACCAGAGTCTCAATGTCTCTTGAAAACCAGTTTCTATCTTTTCTGAGAAGCACATACCCACTTTGTACTTTCTAAATTTCGCTTTGAAGGCCTTCCATTTACCAAGTACACCTTTGCCATAAAGCAGCCTGTCGCAGTCCACAGTTGCCACATCCTAGTGTCATAATTCCAGGTGTTATTCCATGCCTTGAACACATCCGCTTTTCCTACGCTGCTCCTTGTATTGAAATATACAGGGCTCAGCTTTTTCACTGCACCATGCTCAACGTTTTTCATTCCTGACTTTGTCTGAGGTCTGAATAACATCTGTCTCCACAACCTTTCCACTCTCTGTTCTGTTATTCGGGCTCCCATTCCCCCTGCAACTTTAGTTTAACCCTTCCCACCCCAACCTCCCACCATGCAGCTCCATCACCCCTTTGGCTTTCATCTCCCAGATCAATAAAAAGGATGTGCCTAACAGGTACAGGCAAATGGAAACAAATGGGGTACTTAAGAAGTATAGGAAATTCAAGTGAACACTTGAAAAAAAAAAGGCATGAGGTTTCCCCAGCAGGCAAGGTGAAGGGGAATCTTCAGGAACTCTGCAGATATGTTACGAGCAACAAGATTGAAAGGGAACAAATTTATCATCTGGAAGATCAGAATGGTAATCCACATGGGGAGACAAAATAGACGAGGGAGTTTTTTTTTGCATCTGTATTTACTCTGGAGCTAGACACAGTCTATAGAAGCGAGGCAAAGCAGTATCAACTTCATGGGCCCTGTACAGATTACAGAGGAGGAGGTGTTTGCTGTCTTAAGGTAAATTAGCATGGATAAATCCCCAGGGCTTGACAAGTTGTTCCCTAGGACTCTGCAGAAGACAAGTGCAGAAATTGTTAGGGCCCAAGCACAGATATTTAAATCATGTTTAGTGACAGGTGAGGTACTGGAGGATTGGAGGACAGCCAATGTCACTCAGCTGTTCAAGAAAGGCTCTAAAAATGAACTAGGAAATAATATGTTGGTGAGCTTGACATCAGTAGGGGGAAAGTTATTGGAATGTATGTGCAGGAACCAGATATATAAATATTTGGATAGATGTGGAAGATTAAGGATAGGCAGCATGGCTTTGTGCGTGGTAGGTCATGTCTAACTAATCCTATAGAGTCTCTCGAGGAAGTTATCAGGAAAGTGGATGAAGGCAAGGCCGTGGATATTGTCTACATGGACCTTAGCAAGACACTTGAGAAAGTCTCATATGGGAGATTGGTCAAGAAGGTTCAGTCACTCAGCATTCAAGATGAGATAGTAAATTGGATGAGACACTGTCTTTGGGAGAAGCCAGAGTGTGGTAGCAGATGGTGGCCTCTCTGACTGCAGGCCTGTGACTAGTGATGTGTCTCAGGGATCAGTGATGGATCTGTTGTTGTTTGTCATCTATATCAGTCATCTGGATGATAACATGGTTAGCTGAATCAGCAAATTTGTGGATGACATCAAGACTGGGAGTGTAATGGATAGCCAGGGAGACTATTACGGCTTGCAGTACGATCTGAACCCGCTGGAAAAATGGGTTGAGAAATGGATAATGGAAATTAATGCAGACAAGTATGAGGTGTTGCACTTTGGTAGGACCTACCAGAGTGGGTCTTTCACAGTGACTGGCCGGACACTGAGGAGTGTTGTTGAAGAAAGGGATCTGGGAATACGGTCTATATTTTACTGAAAGTGGTGTCACAGTTCGATAGGGATGGAATGAAAGATTTTGGCTTATTAGGCTTCATTAACCAAAGTACTGAGTACAGGAGATGGATGTTATGTTGATTTTGTACAAGACATCGGTGAGGTCTAATTTGCAGTATTGTGTGCAGGTTTGGTCACCAACGTACAGGAAAGATTTAAAAGAGGTTGAAAGATTTCAGAGAAAATTCATAAGATGTTGCCAGGTCTGGAGGACTTGTGTTATAAGGAGAGATTGAACAGGTCTGGGCTATATTCCTTGGAATGTAGAAGACTGAGTGGAGATTTTATGTAGGTGTACCAAAATTATGAGGGTTGTAGATAGGATAAATGCACGCTGGATTTTCCCACTAAGGTTGGGTAGGACTACAACCAGAGGCAATGGGTTAAGGGTGAAAGGTGAAACGTTAAGGGGAACATGAGGGGAAACTTCTTCACACAGATGGTCATTTGGGTGTGGAATGGTGCATACGAGCTCAATTTAAACTGTGCTGTCTTTACGACAGTTATTTAGTTTATAATATTTTCGCTTAGTAATTCATTCAATAGTATTTTCTAGTTAGAATTAGAAGTGTTTAAAGTATATTCATTGCATGTAAAATATATCGGCATGCGATGACGTCACATCCGGTTTCGCCGCGTCTTGTGGGAAAACACCGGTTTCAAATTAGCGCGAGGGTGGGGGCTTTCCACGAGGCTCACCTGAGCAGAAGTTGTTTTGCAGGCATGAGAAATCACAGTGAGAGCAACGCTGTAAGTTAATAGATAATCGATATATTGAACTAAGATGTTAATGCCGATCCTGTTAGAAGTAACGACGGTAGATAATGTTTATGCTTTCGTTAGTTAAAGAGTCGCGGATAGTTTGCATGGAAGTGTATTTAAAGTAGTCAATGGAGCAGGTAAACTCTCCCTGTATACTGCACCTTAGTGTAATGTAGTTATAGTCACCTTTGCAAGTATTTACACTTGAAATGTGATATTAAGGAAGGAACAAATACTGTATCAATCTTGTATTGTTTTATCAACAGTTTTCACCATATGTTAATGTGAAGAGTGAACAGTAAATGGTTAATCTTACTGCGATCTGGTTTCATTGACTGTGGTTTATCCGGACGTTGAATTCGGCGTTATTAGTACACCCGAAGGAGAACGTTACATAAACATTAAGAGGTTTGTATAGGTACCTGGCTGGTGGGGGTAGGGCAGTAGACAGTTTAAATAGTTCAACACAAACTAGATGGGCCGACCGTCCTGTTTCTGTGTTGTTCTTTTGTATGAATCTGTGACAAGAAAATGAAATAATACTAATATTCATTTAATTCCTTTTAACAGCTGTAGACCAACCATTCATCTGGGCAGGAAATGTTTACATGGCTTTAAACTGCGGTGCTCTAAATTAACGGGACATAAAAGAAAATTCCAGCTGCACGTCAACAAAGGGTATTTGCATGAGAATGTTTCAGTTACAGTGGGGCCAGGAACCCATGCAGCTCAGTGGGAGCAGGGAATAATACCAATGGAGAGAGTCAAACTGAGCCAGGTCACAGATTGGAGACAGCAGAAATGCCCCATTGTTACAGATACAGGAAGAGCATCAGAGAGTTTGATGGTCATTCCAGATACCAGCACTGTGCCCACAGACAAGATGATCTCTCTCTCCAACTTGGGTTGAACCTCACAGTAACAGTGTGATGTCAGATCACACCTTTGCAACTAAAGTGATCTCATCTGAATTGTCCTTCACCCATTGATGGATTTTTACAAAATTTTTTTCAGGTTAAAAACGACAAGGAATTTAACTACTGGAATTTCGAACACAGCACGCCAGTTTTGCTGTATCTGTCCACGTATATAAGAAGTGGAGCAAGGGATTCATTCAACCATCCTTCCTGCTCAGACTGTGGGGAGGGATTTACTCAGTCATCTGACCGACTGGCACGCCCGTCATTTTACACAGGGGAGAGGCCGTCACCTTTTCAGACTGTGGGGATTCAAGGTCGTATCATGAAGGTACATCAGCAAGTTCACACTGGGACAAGGTCATTCACCTGTTTTATGTGTGAAAAGGGATCAGTCGGTCTTCCCACCTGTGGACACACCAGTCAGTTCACACTGGGCAGAGGCTGGTCATCTGCTGAATTTGTGGGGAAGGATTCACTCGGTCATCTGACCTAACGGCTCACCAGCGAGTTCACACCGGGGAGCGGATGTTCACCTGCTCAGTCTGTGGGAAGGGATTCACTCGGTCATCTGACCTAACGGCTCACCAGCGAGTTCACACCGGGGAGTTCACCTGATCGGATTATGGGAAGGGATTCACTTGCTTATCTAAGTTGAAGGTACATCAGAGAGTTCGCACTGGAGAGAGGCCGCTCACCTGCTCAGACTGTGGGAAAGGATTCAATGAGTTAACTAACCAACAAGCACATCAGTCAGTTCACACTGGGGAGAGGCCATTCACTTGCTGTGAATGTGGGAAGGGATTCACTGAATCATCATCCCTACAGAGACACCAGTCAGTTCACACTGGGAAGTAGCGGTTCACCTGCTCAAATTGTGGGAAAGGATTCACTTTGTCATTCATCCAAACATAAGGTACATCAGCGAGTTCACACTGGGGAGATGCCATTCACCTGCTTAGGCTGTTGGAAGTGATTCACACAGTTACCTAGCCTACAAGCACACCAGTCAGTTCACACTGGGGAGAGGCCGTTCATCTGCTCAGACTTTGTGAAGAGATTCTCTCAACCAAATCAACCAAATGTGCATCACTGAGTTCACACTGAGGAGAGGCTGTTCACCTGTGGTGAATGTGGGAAGCGATTCACTCAGTCATCTAACGTTATGTAATTCTCGCTTCGGCTAGCAGCTTAATATTGGGAGGTGATAGCCCCACAACCTGGCCAAACTTAAGAAATCTCATTTGGGTGCATGCTGTGTGATGCGTCCCCTGTTACAGATCAGTATCCCAAAATAACAGACAGTACACAATATGTGATTAAATGATTGAGATTTATAATTCTTATTTTGACTATAGGGTTAGTGAAGTAAACAAAAAAAAACCAAAAAGGGCCCACACTCTCCATTCGTGTCTTCTCATCTCTCCCCAGCAAAAGACCATGAAAATCTCTCTTCCAGACTCACAAGGAAGAACATTTCTCTCATTGGATAGTCCTGCACTCCAAAACCCTGTTATCTGTGGGCGTAACCTGAACATTGCTGCTACAGAGAAACCATTACCTCAGCAGTGAAACATTGCAGAGAGGCTGTTACATTAGCAGTGAAACCTTACAGCGTGTTATACTTGTGACACACTACCGGGTTCACACTGGGGATAAAGTTTCAATAAGCTGCATGCTGGATATTTGTCCATCACTGTTGCTGAATGCTATTTCAAGAGTGACTGTCGGTGCTGAACTCTGCAATTATTGCTGCTGCTCACCACACCCAGTTCTTCACCCTGGTCACTGGGCACGGGAGGAGTTTCTTCAGCTGCACACTCACCTTTAATGGGACTGGAGTTTAATATTTTGGGTCTGTGACAAATAAATCAGTTCTATTTTAAACTCTGTCTCCAGTACTTAGTGAATTTCTAACACACCTAGTGTACAGTAGAGAGTCAACTCAGGCTGTCTGGACCCTGCCAGTGATTCTGTTCCATGACAGTCCTTTTACAAACAGTTTGTAAATCCTCCCATGTTGTTCATCTCTCAATCTCCCTGTGGTGACGGGTTCCAAACAGTCACCACTCTGTGGGTGAAGAGGTTTCCCTTGAATTTTCTGCAGACTGAAGAAGTCGAGGAAAAGGGAATCAGCAGCACGCGTGGCAAAGAATGACAGAGAAGCAACAATTGAAAGCAGATTGACAGAGGAAATCTTTCAGTTGTCTGACTGATGACACAAAAATGCCTCTGTTGAGGTGTTCCACTGGTCAAGGAACTTGTACGTTTTGGGAATGGTTTTATCTATTGAGGGAGTTCTTCCTGCTTGTTTATCCTGTAATATTATATCCAGATGGCTATTATGGATTGTCCTATCTGAAATAATGTATTGATTATCATATAATTTGTATGATTTTGACTCTGAAACTGGATCCGGCTTGAATTTGTGGCGTCTTTGTGAAGTGATGGAGGGCATTCACGAGTTTGTATTTTAAAGCAAGAGTTTGGTGAATGATATTTGCCACTTGATTGCACCTTCGCAAGTAATCAGATTGAGTTAAACTCTGCAGGATCCTGAAATGTAAATCATATAACCATGTAACAATAACAACATCAAAACCGGCCATCTCGGCCCTTCTAGTCCGTGCTGAATGCTTACTCTCACTTAGTCCCACCGACCTGCACTCAGCCCATAATCCTCCATTCCTTTCCTGTCCATATACCTATACAATTTTTTTTAAATGACAATATCGAACCTGCCTCTACCACTTCTACTGGAAGCTCGTTCCACACAGCTACCACTCTATGAGTAAATAAGTTTCCCCTCATGTTACCCTTAAACTTTTGCCCCTTAACTCTCAACTCATGTCCTCTTGTTTGAATCTCCCTTACTCTCAAAGGAAAAAAGCCTATCCACGTCAACTCTATATATCTCCCTCATAATTTTAAATACCTCTATCAAGTCCCCCTTCAACGTTCTACACTCCAAAGGATAAAGAACTAACCTGTTCAATCTTTCTCTGTAACTTAGGTGCTGAAACCCAGGTAACATTCTAGTAAATCCCCTCTGTACTCTCTCTATTTTGTTGACATCTTTCTTATAATTCAGTGACCAGAATTGTACACCTTATTCCAAACTTGGCCTCACCAATGTCTTATACAATTTTAACATTACATCCCAATTCCTATACTCAATGCTCTGATTTATAAAGGACAGCATATGAGACTTTACCTTCAGTGAACTACACAGCATTATTCCTAGATCATTCTGTTCTATTGCATTCCTCAATGCCCTACCATTTACCATGTATCTTCTATTTTGATTAGTCCTACAAAAATGTAGCACCTCACACTTACCAGCATTAAACTCCGTCTGCCATCTTTCAGCCCACTCTTCTAACTGGCCTAAATCTCTCTGCAAGCTTTTAGAACCTACTTCATTATCCACAATGCCACTTAACTTAGTATCATCTGTCTACTTACTAATCCAGTTTACCACCCCATCATCCAGATCATTAATGTATTGTCATAATGGGGGCATTGGGAGCAGACCGAAATGCAAGACACAGACACTGAACTACCAGGAACAGGACTAGGCATGAGAAGGAAGCAAGGATGCTGGACATGACACAGGTCCAGGATGAGACAAGGATTCTGGGCCTGGGCTAGGACTTGACAAGAATGGCGGAACCAGGGCATGGAACTGGGAACTGGGAGCCTGGGTTTGGACTTCGAGCCAGACACTGGGCAAGGACCCAGAACCTGGGTCTTGACTCGTGCTCGGACTCCAGAGCTAGGCGGGGACAAGATGTTGCTACAGGATGAGGAGAGGCAACAGGATTGGACGAGAGGCTCCAGAACAGGACGAGGGAAGCCCAGCACCGGGTTGCGGAATGCGGATTTCACGGACCGGACCATGACATGCATATGACAAACAACATTGGACCCATTACAGATCTCTGAGGCACACCGCTAGTCTCCAGTCTCCAAACTGACAAACAGTTATCCACCACAATTCTCTGGAAACTCCCATCCAGCCACTGTTGAATCCATTTTACTACTTCAATATTAATACCTAACGATTGAACCTTCGTAATTAACCTTCCATGTGGAACCTTGTCAAAGGCCTTACTGAAGTCCATATAGACAACATCCACTGCTTTACCCTCATCAACTTTCCTCGTAACCACTTCAACAAATCCAATAAGATTTGTCAAACATGACCTTCCACACACAAATCCATGTTGACTGTTTCTAATCAGATCCTGTCTATCCAGATAATGTGATAGATTGTGTCTAGTTTCTTCTCTTGGCATTTTCTACACTTATCATTTTTCTTTGTATTTCATGTATTTTCAATATTTTTTCCTTTTGTTAACCACCTTGTCCTATATTTCTGTGAGGAACCCCCCTGTTTCTGGGAAGAGGTCTCCAAATCACAGTCAGGTGCTCGATGCTTCCTTGTCACCATCTCGTCTGCTCAGATCGTTGGGATATCTCCCATGGAGGGTCATACTCATTCCATTGGTTAATGTTTTCTTCCATAGTGATGATTCATTTTTCTGAGTTGGTCTCTCATTTCAGTTTTCTGGTCTGTATTTCTTAGCACAATTACATATACACACATGGAGTGCTGAATCCTGGTCATTTTTGATGAAAATATATACCTAGAAGTTTTATCTGACTATTGTGTGATTTTTTTTTCATGTGTGTTATTTCTTTTCCTTCTTCTGTCCAAGGTAATGTTAATCTAAGTGGATTTGAGTGTAAACAGTGTTTTCTATAGTTTTATGAAGTTCTTATTTACCTTTGGAAATTTTACTGATTGAAATGGGACCAAGATATTTTTGTAAAAAAAAGTCAATGTTGGTATTGATGAAAGTGTTTATTGTCTTTGTTGTATTTGTTAACTATTGAGCTCTGTTTGGCAGGTTTTTGTTAAGCCTTGAACTAAATTCTGTCATAGGTTCTCCCTATTTCACACTACTTTCTATTTTCTTTGCTTGTTGATATTCCAGATATCTGGGTGTCAAGAGTCCCGATGAAGGGTCTTGGCCCGAAATGTTGATTCCCATCCATAGATGCTGCCTGACGTGCTGAGCTCCTCCAGCACTTTGTTTTCAGTTATCTAGACTTCTAGCATCTGCAAGTCATCTTGTTTCCCAGATACTTTTATGTTTCCTGAAGAACAAGCTGGTAGTGTGGTTGTGTGGCTTTGTTGGTATTAACTAAAATCATTAGAAAGAGGTGGCATAGGGTTGCAAGGTGTAGAATCTGTGGGTAGAATTAAGGAATAGCAAATGTAAAAAAAAAATCATTGATGGGAATTGTATAGAGACCTCGAAACAGTAGTAAGTATGTGGTCCACAAATTCCAGTGGGAGATAGAAAATGCGTGCCAAAAGGGCAATGTTACAATAGCCATGGGGGATTGTCATGCGGGTGATTAGGAAAATTAGGACGGTGTTGGTCTCGAGGAGGAATTCCTAGAATGCCTACAAGATGCTTTTTTAGAGCAGCTCGCGGTTGAGCCCACTTGGGGATCAGCTATTCTGGATTGGGTATTGTAATGAACCGGGATTAATTAGGTCACTTAAATTCAAGGAATCCTGAGGGACAAGTGATCGTAATATGATCCAATTCACCCTGACATTAGAGAAGGAGAAGCTAAAGTCAGATGTGGAATAAAGAGAATTAGAAAGGCATGAGAGAAAAATTGGTCAAAATTGATTTGAAAAGAAACACGGGCAGGGATGAAAACAGAGCTGCAATGGCTGGAATTTGAGGAAGCAATTCGGAAGGCACAGGATATGCACATCACAAAGAGGAAGTAGTATTCTAAAGGTAGGGTGACAAAACCGTGGCTGATAAGAGAAACCAAAGACAACATAAAAACCGAAGAGATGGCGAAGAGAAAAAATTACTCGTAAGTTAGAGGATTGGGAAACTTTTAAAAAGCAACAGAATGCAACTCAGATAATTAAGAAGGGAAGAATGGAAAAATAGATGAGCTAGCCAGTAATATTAAAGAGGATACCAATTTTTTCTTCAGGTACATATAATGTAAAAGAGAGGCGAAAGTATATATCAAACTACTGGAAAATGACGCTGGAAAGGTAATAATGGGGAGGGAGTGCAAGGTGATGGCAGATGAACTGAATAAGTATTGTACATCACTCTTATCTGTCGAAGACGCTGGCAGGAATATGGAATTCCCAGATGTCAGTGGTCAGAATGTGTAAAGTGATGTTACTCAGGAGAAGTTTCTTGGAAAACAGAGATGGTCTGAAGGTAAATGGGTCACCTGGACCTGAAAGTGGTGGCTGAAGAGATGTGGAAGCATTATCAATGATCTTTCAAGTATTGTTAAGGGAATTATATCCTAAGAAGTTTCTTCCTTTGCTCCTCCCCTCTCCCAATTTTACCTATCATCTACCACTTCTTCCCCCCTTTCACCCCCACACTCTTCCTCTGACTTCACATCTTTTCTTCCCAGTCCTGATGAAAGGTCTCGGCCCGAAATGTTGACTGTTTACTATTTCCCATATGTGCTGCCTGGCCTCCTAGGTTCCTCCAGCATTTGTGTATGTGTTGCTTGGATTTCCAGCATCCACAGATTGTCTCCTGTTTTTGAAAAAAAAACAAAAGCTTGGTCATATAATATAGCAAGAAAATACTATTAGAATAGTATTATTCCAATAGTATTCCAATATTATTCCAATATTATTATTCCAATTATTAAAATCTATTAAAATAGTATTGGAAAGATTTACATAACAAACAGGACCAAGTCAAGTCACTTTTATTGTCATTTCGACCATAACTGCTGGTACAGTGCATAGTAAAAATGAGACAACGTTTTTCAGGACGATTGTGTTACATGACACAGTACAAAAGTGAGACTGAACTACATAATAAAAAAAACAACACAGAGAAAGGTATACTAGACTACAGACCTACACTGGACTGCATAAAGTACACAAAACAGTGCAGGCATTACAATAAATAATAAACAGGACAGTAGAGCAAGGTGTCAGTCCAGGCTTCAGGTATTGAGGAGTCTGATAGCTTGGGGGAAGAAGCTGTTACATAGTCTGGTCATGAGAGCCCAAATGCTTCAGAGCCTTTTCCCAGACGGCAGGAGGGAGAAGAGATTGTTTGAGGGGTGTTTGGGGTCCTTCATAATGCTGTTTCCTTTGCGGATGCAGCGTGTAGTTAAATGTCTGTAATGGCAGGAAGAGAGACCCCGATGATCTTCTCAGCTGACCTCACTATCCGCTGCAGGGTCTTGCGATCCAAGATGGTGCAATTTCTGAACCAGGCAGTGATGCAGCTGCTCAGGATGCTCTCAATACAACCCCTGTAGAATGTGATGAGGATGGGGGGGGGTGGGAGATGGACTTTCCTCAGCCTTCGCAAAAAGTAAAGACGCTGCTGGGCTTTCTTTGCTATGGAGCTGGTGTTGATGGATCAGGTGAGCTTCTCCGTCAGGTGAACACCAAGAAATTTGGTGCTCTTACGATCTCTACTGAGGAGCCGTCGATGTTCAGCGGGGAGTGGTCAGTCCGTGCCCTCCTGAAGTCAGCAATCATCTCTTTTGTTTTGCTCACATTCACAGACAGGTTGTTGGATCCACACCAGTCCGTTAGCCGCTGCACCTCCTCTCTGTCAGCTGACTCGTCGTTCTTGCTGATGAGACCCACCAGGGTCATGTCATCGGCGAACTTGATGATGTGGTTCGAGCTGTGTGTTGCAGCACAGTCGTGGGTCAGCAGAGTGAACAGCAGTGGACTGAGCACAGGGCCCTGGGGGCCACCGTGCTCAGTGTGATGGTGTTGGAGATGCTGCTTCCGATCCGGACTGACTGAGGTCTCCCAGTCAGGAAGTCTAGGATCCAGTTGCATAGGGAGATGTTCAGGCCCAGTAGGCTCAGCTTTCCAATCAGTTTCTGAGGGATGATTATGTTGAATGCTGAACTGAAGTCTATGAACAGCATCTGAACGTATGTGTCTTTTTTGTCCAGGTGGGTTAGGGCCAGGTGGAGGGTGGTGGCAATGGCGTCATCCGTTGAGCCGTTGGGACGGTACGCAAACTGCAGGGAGTCCAGTGAGGGGGGCAGCGGGGTCTTGATATGCCTCATGACAAGCCTCTTGAAACACTTCATGATGATGGATATGAGTGCAAAAGGACGGTAGTCACTAGGCAGGACACTGAAGACTTCGTCGGCACGGGGACGATGGTGGCGGCCTTGAAGCGCGTTGGAACGGTGACAACTGAAAGAACACAGAGGAGAGGCAAGATGAAAAATTAAGGTAAGTGAACCAATAATATCAAGTATCAGAAGTTGTTCAGATATATAAAGAGTAAAAGAGAGGCAAGACTTGATATTGTACTGCTGGAAGATGATGCAGGCGAGTTAGTAATGGAACAAAGAAACAGCGGCCGAATGTAACAAGTATTTTCTGTCAATTGTCACTGTGCAAGACACTAGCAGCATAAGGCCATGAGACATAGGAGCAGAATTAGGCCATTCAGCTCCATTGAGTCTGCTCCGTCGTTCTATCATGACTGATTCCGATTCTCACTCAACCCCATGCACCTGCCTCCTTGGCATATCCTGTAATGCTGTGACGCCCCACCGCTGTCAGAGTCAGAGAATACCATTGATTTCTCTGATTGAACATCCTCTGGACTCTTTCGAATGACAACACACGTTTTCTGAGATATTGGTCCCAAATACCCAAATGCGGCCTAAGTAGTGTCTTATAAAGTATCATCATTATCTCCTTGCTTATAGATTCTAATTCACTTTAAATAAATGTCAGCATCACATTTGCCTTCTTTACACAGGCTCAACCGGTAATTTAACCTTCTGGGAGTGTTGCCCGAGGACTCATATTTCCTTCTGTATTTCTGTTGTTTGAACCTTCTCCCCAATCAGATAATAGTTCACTATTGTTCCTTTTGCCAAAATGCATTAATGTACATTTCCCAATATTGTATTGCATCTGCCACTTTTTTGCCCGTTTTTCAAATTTGTCTGTGTCCTGCTGCAATCGCATTGCTTCCTCAGCACTACCAACGCCTCCACCTATCTTTGTATCATCCACATACCTTTCCACAAAGCCATCAGTTCCATTATCCAAATCACTGACAAACAATGTGAAAAGTAACGGACCAATTACTGACCCCTGAAGACCATGAGTCACTGCTAGACAACCAGAAAAGGCTCCTTTTATTCCCACTCGCTGCCTCTTGGCTGTCAGCCATTCCTCTATCCATGCCAGTATTTCTTCTGATTTTTACCCTGTTAAGCAGTCTCATGTGTGACCCCTTATCAGATGCCTTCTGAAAATCCAAGTAAACTCCATCCACAGCCTCTCGTTTGTCCATCCTGTTTATCACTTCCTCGAAGAACTCTAACTGGTTTGTCAAGCAAGATTTCCCTGTACAGAAGCTATGCTGGCTTTGACTTAATTTATCATGAGTCTCCTAATACCCCAAATCCTCATCTGTTATAATAGACTCCAACACTTTTCCAGCCACTGAGGTTAGGCTAACCGGACTATAATTTGCTTTATTTTGTCTTTCTTCCTTCTCAAAGAGTGGAGTGACATTTGCAATCTTCCAGTCCTTTGGGACCATGCCAGGATCAAGTGATTCTTGACCGGTCATGACCAATGCATCTGTTATCTCTTCAGCAACCTGTCTCAGGACTCTGGGATGTAGTCCATCGGTCCAGGTGACTTATCCACTTTAAGAACCTGAGTTTGCCTTGCATGTTTTCCTTTGTAATAGCAATGGCATTCACTCCTGCTCCCTGACACTCGTGAATCTCTAGCGCACTGCTAGTTTCTTCCATGGAGAAGACGGGTGAAAAGGAGCTATCAAGTTCATCTACCATCTCTTCTCCATTTCCCCACGAGCATAATTTTCCAGTGGTCCAATAAACTCTTGACTCCCGTTTGCATTTTTGTAATGGTTTATATCATTTTCTAGTTTTCTCTCATATTTCAGCTTTCCACTTCATATAGCTTTTTTTTAGTTGCCTGTTGTTGGATTTTAAAATCCACTCAATTATCTAACCTCCTACTCATCTTTGCTACCTTATGTGCACTTTCCTTGGCTTTTATACAGTCCTTAACTTCCTTTGACAGCCACGGTAGCCTAGCCCTGCCGTCTGAGAACTACTTCTGCGGGACATATCTATCCTGCACATTATGAACTATTCCCAGAAACGTCAGCTGTTCCTGCTCTGGCATCATCCCCACCAGCACCCTTCTCCAATCCACCTGGGGAATCACCTCTCTTGTGCCTCTGTTATTCCCATTTTTCCATTACGATACCACACATGTGACCTCTGCTTCTCCCTCACATATTGCAGTAGGAATTCAATCATATTATAATCACTGCCTTCTGATGGTTCCTTTACATTAACCTCCGTAATAAAATCTGGGTTATTACACAACACCCAATCTAAGATAGCGGTTCCCCGAGTAGACTCAACCATCAGCTGCTCTAAAAAAACATTTCATAAGCATTCAATACATTCCCTCTCTTGCGATCAGAAACAAATCTGACTTTCCCAATTCTCCTGCAGACTGAAGTCACCCACTACAATTGTGTCTTTAAATGTATTACATAAATGTCAAACACTCTGGAGTATCTGGGACAGAAGTGAGGATACATGCTTTCACTGTATCAGAGTGAAGGTGTCTTGGAAGTTGAAAAGCCTGAAGGTAGATAAGACTCCTGGACCAGTAGGTGAACACCACAGGGTTCAGAAAGAGGTGGCTGAGGAGATTGTGCAGGCATTAGAGTCATCGGACACTACAACTCAGGAAAATGCCACTCGGCCAATCTAATCCATGCCAAAGCATTAATCTGCCAAGTTCCAACAACTTCCACCTGGACCATAGCCCTCCATATCCTTCTCATCCATGGACCTAAGGTTCATGTTGTACTCATCCATGGACCTAAGGTTACTCGTTGTACACTCTCCCCGCCTCCGAATGAAGAAGCTCCCCCTTAATTTTCTCTTAAATTATGAGTAATGATCTATCACAAATCATTAGATTTTGGGACGGCTCTGGCAGACTGGAAAGTTGCAAATGTCACTCCACTCTTTAAGTAGAGAGGGAGGCAGAAGGAAGGACATTATAGGACAGTTAGTCTGACCTCTGTTGTCAGGAAGGCGTTAGAGTGTATTATGGGTGAGTTTTTGGGTACTGTAATTGGGGACACATGATGAAGTAGGCCAAAGTCAGCAGGATTCCTTCAGAGGAAGCCGTGTCTGACAAGTCTCTTGGAATACTTTGAGGAAATAACATGCAGGATAGATAAAGCAGAGGCAGTGGATGTTGTTTGCTTGGATTTTCAGATGATCTTCAACAAGGTACCCCATTCAGGGCTTATTGAGAAAATAAAGAGGCATGGGATCAAAGGGGACATTGCTTTGTGGATCCAAAACTGGTTTGCCTACAGAAGGCAATGAGTGGTTGTATCTGGGTCATATTCTGCATGGAGGTCGGTCACCAGTGGTGTACCTCAGGGATCTGTTCTGGGACACTTACTCTTCATGATTTTTATAAATGATGTGGATGAGGAAGTGGTGGGATGGGTTAGTAAATTTGTTGCTGACACAAAGGTTGGGGTGTTGTGGATAGTGTGGAGGGCTGTCAGAGGTTACAGCGGGATATTGATGGGATGCAAAACTGGGCTGAGAAGTGGCAAATAAAGTTCAACCCAGATAAGTGTGAGGTGGTTCATTTTGGCAGGTCAAATATGATGGCAGAATATAGCATTAATGGTAAGACTCTTGGCAGTGTGGACGATCAGAGGGATCTTGGGGTCTGACTCCAGTGGATATTGAATGCTGATACACAGGTGACTCTATGGTTAAGAAGGCATACAGTGCTTTGGCCTTCCATGGGATTGAGCTTAAGAGCCAAGAGGTAATGCTGTAGCTATATAGGTCCCTGGTCCCTGGTACTTGGAGTAACTTGCTAAATTGTGTTCGCCTCACTAGAGGAAGGATGTGGAAATGGTAGAAAGTGTGCACAGAGGATATACAAGGATGTTGCCTGGATTGGGAAGCATGCGTTATGACTGAACTTTGCCTTTTCTCCGCAGAGTGATGGAGGATGAGAGGTGACCTGATAGAGGTGTATAAGATGATGAGAGGCATTGATCGTGTGGATAGTCAGAGTCTTTTTCCCAGGGCTGAACTGGCTAACACGAGAGGGCAGAGTTTTAGGGTGTTTGGAAGTAGGTACAGAGAGGATATGATGGGAGTTTTATACGTAGAGAGTGGTGAGTGCGTGGAATGGGCTGCCAGCGGCATTGGTTGAGGTGGAGATGATAGGGTCTTTTAAGAGTCCCCTGAATAGTTACATGGAGCTTAGGAAAATAGAGGACTATGGGTAAGCCTAGATAGTTCTAGGGGAAGGCACAGCTTTGTGGGCTGAAAGGCCTGTATTGTGTTGCAGTTTTCTATGTTTCTATGTTTCTAAGTTGCTGCATGTGAGGATGCTTAAAAAGATCACTGTTCATGGAATTACAGGAAAGATACTTGTATGGATCTAAGAGTGGCTGACTGACAAGGGAGAAAGAGTCAGAATAATGTGGGCAATTCTGTTTTGCTGTCGGTAACTAATGGTGTTCTGTAGGGATCAGTATTGAGACTGCATCTTTTCATGTAAAATCTGAATGATATGGATGACACAATTGATACCTTGGTGACGAACTTTGCAGTGGATACAAAGATAGGTACGGGACAGGTAGTTTAGAGGAAAGTGGAAGTCTGCAGAAGGATTTCAATAGGCTTGGATAACAGGCAACGGAGTAACAGATGAAATACAGTGTATGCAAGTGTACGGTCCTGTTGGTAGAGGGAATAAGGGCGTAGAAAAAAAGTAAATGGGAGAAAATTCAAAAATCAGAGGTGCATAGGTACTTGGGAGTCCTTGAGTAGGAGTCCTGAAGGTTTGCTTGCAGATTGAGTTGATTAAGGATGACATCTGTAATGTTAGCATATAAGAGCAAGAAAGTGATACTGTAGCTTTATAACACATTAGTCAGATCGCTCTTGGTGTATTGTGAGCAGTTTCCGACCTCTTATCTCAGAAAGACTTGCTTGTATTGGAGAAGGTTGACGAGAATGATTCCAGGAATTAAAGGGTTAACATATGAGGAGCGTTAGACGGCTTTGACTCTGTACTCACTGGTCCAAAAGAAAGAGAGGGGATCTCATTGAAACCAATTAAACATTGAAAGGCCTTGACAGAGTGGCGATGAAGAAGATGCGCCCTACACAGATGCGCCATGGCCTCAATATATAGGGTATCCACTGAGACCAGAGATGAGGAGGAATTTCTGTAGTCAGGGAGAGGTAAATCTTTGGAATTCATCGCCACAGACAGAGTGGAGGCTGTCATTGAGTGTATTTTAAATGGAGGTTCAAAGATTAAGGGGAGAAGGCAGGAGAATGGGGTTGAGAGATAATCAACTGGACACAAAGGAATGGCGGAGCAGACTGGATTGGCTGAGCAGCCTCTGTCTCATATCTCATGGCTCATGGTCTGGAGAAGAGACTAGTGAGGTTGCATTAGGGTTAGGGTATTGTTAGAGTATACGCACATGGACTGTTGTATTCAGTTTTGTCGTTCTGCTGTAGGAGAGAGGACGTCGAGCTGGAATGAGTGCAGTGGAGATTTACGAGAATGCTGCCGGTACTCGAGGGACTGAGTTCTGGAGAGAGGTTGGGCAGGTTGGGATTCACACCTTGAAGTGCAGGAGATTGAGGCTGACATTATGCATGTGTTCCAAACCATGAATGTACAGAAACGGAGAATGTGCTCAGTCCTTTTCCCCACTTTTGTGGAATCAACAACGAGAGGGCACTGGTTTAAGGTGACGCTGCAGCCTGCTGAAATGTTTATTCAAGATTCAAGGTTGTTTAATTCCATTTCCAGCAGACAAGTGTAAATGAGAAAGAAATAATCATTACTGCGGCTGCAATGCAGCAGGAAAACACAATAGTAAAAACATATATTCACAGCTTATATACTGTGCACGGATTCATTGTCTGTCCATAAAGTGACGCTCGGCGTAAGATGACTGCAAATAAGATGACAGACAGGAGCTTATAAAGCAGAGGTGTTAGGTGGTGTGGAAGGGTGGGTTATTGGGAGAGATATTTATCAGCCTCACTGCTTGGGAAAAGTAGCTGTCCCAAAGGCTGTTTGTCCTGGTGAGGATGCTGTGTAGTCTACCCCCTGATCGGAGTGGGGCAAACAGTCCATGAGCGGGATGGGTGGAGGTAGATTATGAAAATCAGGTTGGTGGTTCATCTCAAAAGAGGGAATTTGGAAAATACCAGTGAGATGCCTTTTAGAATAGCTTGTAATATTGCCCACTAGGGAAAAAGATATTTCTGGATTGGGTGTTGTGTGATCAACCACATTTGATTATGGAGCTTATAGTAAAGGAAACGTGGACGCAGTGTTCATAACATGTTAGAATTCACCTTGCACTTTGCGAGGGGAAAGGTACAGCAAGATGAATCATTATTAGTGGAGTGAGGGGAACTACGGAGGCACGGGGGAAGAGCTCACCAAAGTTTATTGGAAGGGGACACCAGCAGGGATGATGGCAGAATAGCAATGGCTGGAGGTGCTCAACTTGACAGCCTCAGGGTTGAAGAGAAACACATCATATTCCACCTGCGTAGCTCCAACCTGAAGGCATGAATATCGATTTCTCCTTCCAGTTAAAAAAAATCACTGCCCATCGTCTTTCCTTCTGCTCTCCTCTTTGGCCATTCACCTTTAAAGTTATGTAAATGTGATGTTACCATTCATTACGAGAGGACTATTCGTAAGGATACAATGTTGAGACATTATAGGGCATTGATTCAACCACGTGGACTATCATGAGCAGTGCAGGGACTCATCTCAGGAAACGTGCTGATATTGGACAGAGTCCAGAGGAGGTTCATAAAAATGATTCCGAGACTGACAGAGTTAACGCATTTGGAGCATTTGATGTCTCTGGGCCTGTACCTAATAGCGTTTAGTAAAAAAAAAGTGAAGGAGGCTCTCTAATACCGAAAAGCTGAGAGATAGAGTTCATATAGAGAGGATTTTCCTGTAGTCGGGGAACAGGAGAACACGCCCTCAGAATAGAGGGACCTCCATTTTGAACAGACATGAGGAGAAATTCTCTTGCTGTGTATTATGATCTTGTGCTTATTCAACAAGACCATGTATGATCTAAGCTCCTGTGTCCATTCCCCTCGCTCCCCTTAATTAATTATCTATCTCCACCTCAAGAATACCCAGCCAACTGGCCTTCACACCAGCTGGTTGTAAACTCAAATAGATAGATACCTCATTGATCACAAAGTGAAATTAAACAGGAGATATAAAATTCCAGGCATTTTCACACATCCACATTTGAAATGAGCATCCCTTATCGAACACCCTGTCAGGCTCTATAATATGAGAGATTATTTCTCCTATTGATAGCAGTGATGCACTATCTAGATGCTCCACAAATACCCTATCGCTTGTAAATATGTTCTAAATTCAGGGCCAAAGTATCTCACCTCTGCTGGTAAATCAACCCATGTATTACACTGGTAAAACTGCTCTGTCTGGGTCCATAGCTACTCTTAAGATTTCATTCGGGATGGGCATAAAAACTGTGCATAGAATTCCAGGTCTGGCCTCACTAACACCCTGTACAATGGTGGCTACACCAGTCCATTATATAATCTCCACTTCCTGTGCGGTGATGGCCAGAATACAATCTGCCTTTTGAACTATTTGATGTAGAATCACAACGTCGTCATTAGATTTCCGTCCTCTGTTTCTGTGTTATCAGCAGATCTGGACACCTCACATCTCGTTCCCTCCTCCAGGCGATTAAGCAGTGAACATGTTTACTGAGCATATAAACATGTACCATAGCATGTCTGTAGGGTTAGTACTTTGCTCTGGGTGTAAGATGTGGGAATCCTGGGAATCTTCCAGTCTCCCCGATGGCCGTATCTGTGCCAGGTGCACCGAGATGCAGCTTCTGAGAGAACATGTTTGGGATCTGGAGCTGCGGCTTGATGACCTGTAGCTTATAATGGAACGTGAGCAGGAGGTAGATAGGAGCTACAAGGAGTCAGTCACCCTGAGGCTGCAGGAGTTAGATAAGTGGGTGACTGTCAGGGAGGGGAAGAGCTCAGATAGTAGAGAGCACCCCTGTGGCCATCCCCCTCAGTAATCGTTATCTCGTTTTGGATGCTGTTGTGGGGGATGACCTGACAGAAGATGAAAACGGCGATCCAGTCTCTGGAATTGAGTCTGGTTCCGTGGAGCAGAAGGGAAAGAGGAAGACGAGGAATGTAGTTGATATAGGGGATCCCATAGTGAGGGGAACAGACAGCATGTTCTGTTAGCCTGATAGAGATACCCGCATGGTGTGTGTGTTGCCCTTAAGACATTTGTTTAGCTTTATTACATTTTCACTTTAGTAATTTGTTTGTAATTATTTTCTAGTTAAAGTTAAGGTTGTTGAAAGTAAATTCATTGTGATGTAGCGCGGCGTGCGATGACGTCACACCCGGTTTCACCGCGTCCTGTGGGAAAATACCGGTTTGGAGAAACAGGAAGGAGGGGGCTTCTGTGCGCAGGATCAGCGCGAGAAAAGTTTCTTTCTACGCACTAAGAAACATCACAGAAGCAATGCCATAAGTTCATAAGATAATCGATATGTTGAAGTGAAAATGTTGAAGTTAACGCTGATTCTGTTAAAAATAATGACGGTTGATAAAGTTTATTTTCTTTGCTATTGAAAATGTTGCTGGATAGTTTTTGTGAAGTGCATTTAAAACCAGTTGATGGGGTAGGTAAATTCTGACTGTATGTTGTACTATAATGTAATATAGTTTGTTGTAGTTTTACTTTTACAAGTCTTTATGATGTAAATGTGATGCCAAGAAGGAAAAAAAAGTACTGTATGTATTATGTATTGTTTTATCAACAGTTTTCACCATATGTTAATGTGGAAGAGTGAACAGTAAATACTTAATCTTACTGGGATCCTGCCTCAACATCTACAGTTTACCTCCGTGTTTAGTTCAGAGTTTTTACACCTGCACGAGAACACTACAGTGAAAAGGCGGCATTACCAGGTATTTCAACAAGTGGTACGATGGCATCGTGATCTAATGTCAAGTCGTTGCCATCCAGAACCAGGAACAGTAGGGCATCAACAACTAAGGCTGCCCACGCAAGAGCTAAAGCAGAAACCGCCAAAGTGCAAACGTCATTTGCTGAACAGGAAATAAAACTGAAAGTGGACAAGGCTGCCAGAGAAGCCGAAAACCAGTTGGAAAGGGTAAAGATAGAAGCAGAGTTAGAAGTGCTGATGCTACACTGAGAAGCCGAAGCTGCCAGGGTGGAAGCAGACATATTAGAAAGTGCTGAAGAAATGCACGTTCTAGATGAAGTAAAATCTACTACAGAAAGGACCAGATTGGAACGCACTAGCGACTACGTCCGATCTCAAATGGTCCTGAACATTCGTTCTTCCTCTCCATACTAATTGGCTAATGTCCCATTTCATGAGGAGTCAAAGGGAAGTCCAATTGCATCGCATTCATCTGAGGAAGGCAAATTACCCTTGCAACTTTGCGACAAACTCGAGAATGAAAGGGCTGACGACAAATACTTCTCGACACCAAATTTACCAGATTTGGCGAGAGAAGAGGCAGAGGCTGTAGTCAGAACAGCAAATCCCATAATGAACGTACACCCTCAGTCATATACCCGCCGACATATTCCCCCAGCCAGGGTGCCACTTGCAGTTGACCCATGGCACAGTATTTAGCACGACGAGATCTCGTCACTTCAGGACCATACCAGTTTGACGATAGGCCTGAAACTTACCAAGCATGGTACTCCTCATTCGCCAGCGCTATAGGTGGAGTCCAGATCGAAGCAACCCAAGAGTTGGATCTTATGACAAAATGGCTGGGAAAAGATTCATGCGAACAGATGAGATGCATACGTTCAGTGTACATCAACAACCCCAAGCTAGCCTTATGCAAAGCATGGGAGAGACTTCGGGAGTGCTATGCAGCCCCTGAAATTATTGAAACGGCACTATTTCGACGGCTGGAATATTTTCCTAGGCGTCAGCCAAGGACCATTCTAAATTAAGAGAACTCTGAGATCTACTCATGGAGATTGAAGGTGCTAAAGAAGACAGCTATTTAACTGGCTTGTCATATCTAGATACTTCATACGGGATTAGACAAATCGTGGACAAACTTCCATTTGGGCTGCAGGAAAGGTGGGTGTTTGTTGGCTCAGAGTACAAGGAAGAGAAAGATGGTTGATTTCCTCCCTTTAAGTATTTCACTAGGTTTGCGTGCAAGGAGGTGAAGAAGAGAAATGGCCCTAGCTTCATGAGTCAAGGTAGCAGTACAATTCACACCAAGCCAGTCAAATCCAGTTCAAATAATTTCAACATCAATAAACCTGTCTCGGTGCGTAAAACTGAAGTCTCTACAACAAACAGTGATCCTAGCAAGAATTGTCCATTGCACAACAAACCTCACCCCCTCAAAAATGCAGAACATTTAGAAAAAAATCCTTTGACAAGAGAATGGCTCTTCGTAAAGGAAAAAAAAATGTTTTAAATGTTGTTTCTCTACTTCTCACCTTGCTAGAGAGTGTACGAACCCCGTGAAGTGCTCAGAATGCAAAAACACTAATCACGAAGGGGCCATGCATCCTGGCCCGTTATCACAAACTGACAAAGTTCCTTCACCCTCTCAAGAGGAAGGTGGGGAGGGAGAATATCACTCCAAGACAACTGTTGTCAGCTCAAGCTGCACAGAAGTTTGTGGTCAAGGTCAGCCAAGCCATTCTTGTTCCAAGATCTGCCTCACTAAGGTGTACCCTAAGGGAGCCAAAGACAAGGCCATCAAAGCCTATGTAATTCTGGATGACCAGAGCAATTGCTCACTAGTCAGTCCAGAGTTCTTCGACTTGTTCAACGTAGAGAGTAATCAGTTCCCATACTACCTTAGAACTTGCTCAGGCAGTGTAGAAACATATTGCAGGAAGGCAGAAGGTTTCAAGCTCGAGACGCTGGATGGTAAAATTGTCATCTTTCTCCCTCCGCTCTTAGGGTGCAGTGAAATTTTGAATAACCACACCGGGATCCCGATGCCAAGTGCAGTGCCACACCAGCCGCATCTCCACCAATTGCCAGGCACATCCCAGAACTGGATCCAAAAGCAGAAATACCCCTGCTACTTGGAAGAGACGTTCTCAGGGTGCACAAGGTCAGGCAGCAGATTAATGGACCACACGACGCCCCCTTTGCCCAATGCCTGGATCTGGGCTGGGTGGTGATAGGAGAGGTGTGCCTTGGCAATGTACACAAACCAACAGTTAACACACTGAGAGTCGCCACCATTCCATTTTTCAACCCTGCACAAGCTTTATGTGTATCAAGGAAGCACAACAGGGCTTTAGCAAGCGTAGTAAAGTAACCAAGAAGACACTGGGACAGACAGACAGACATGCTCAAACTGACCATGATAATAAACTTGCTCCATCAGCAGAAGACGATATCTTCTTAAAAATAATGGACACCAAGGTCTTCAGAGACAAAGCAAATAACTGGGTCGCCCCACTACCTTTCAGAGAACCACACCAGTGCTTGCCAAACAACAAAGAGCAGGTAGTCAAGCGGTTCACATCTTTACAATGAACACTGAAAAGGAAACCTGAGATGCAGCAACAATACGTAGCATTCATGGAGAAGATCTTCACTAATGGACATGCTGAAGTAGCACCACCACTGAGAGAAGGTGAGGAGTGCTGGTACCTCCCAACGTTTGGGGTTTACCACCCACAAAAGCCCAATCAGATCAGGGTGGTCTTTGACTCCAGTGCTCAGTGCGCTGGTATCTCCCTTAATGACGTGCTCCTTACAGGCCCCGACCTCAACAATACCCTTCTCGGGGTCCTGCTGCGCCTCCGGAAGGAGAAGGTCGCAATCTTAGCGGACATCCAGCAGATGTTCTATTGCTTCTTAGTACAGGAAGACCATCGCAACTTCCTCCGTTTCTTATGGCACAAGGACAATGACATTAACAAGAAAGTCATTGAGTACCGGATGAAGGTCCATGTTTTCGGCAATAGTCCATCACCTGCCGTGGCCATCTATGGGCTGCGAAGAACCATCAGAGAGGGCACACAGGAGCACGGCGATGACACCGTTAAGTTTGTAGAAAGGCACTTCTATGTAGATGACGGCTTGATATCGCTACAGAAAGAAGACGAAGCAATCGATCTGCTCCGACGTACACAAGCCTCACTCGCTGAGTCAAACCTCCGCTTGCATAAGTTCGCATCAAACTGTCAGGCAGTAATGGAGGCCTTTCCACGCGATGACTGTGCTCCGGCAATCAAAGACCTAGATCTAGATGGAGAAATCACACCCATACAAGGGAGCTTGGGCCTCCTTTGGGAGTTTACAACTGACACATTCATGTTCTCCGTGCTGATCGTGATCAAGCCACTCACCTGCCGTGGAGTTCTCTCCACTGTCAACAGTGTTTTCGGTCCCTTGGGTCTACTGGTGCTGGTTACGATCCAGGGAAGTGACCTTCTCAGAGAACTTACCTCAGAGCTCTCCGACTGGGATACTCCCCTACCAGAAGATAAGCTAAACAGATGGGAGGCTTGGAGAGATTCACTTCAAGATCTCAAACAGCTTCATATCCGATGTGGGTACACTGCGACCTCACTCACCGAGGCAGTGCACAGAGAATTGTGCGTGTTTTCGGATGCATCAACCAAGGCCATCGGTGCTGTGGCTTACTTGAAAGTAGTCGGGAAGGATGGTCAAGTTGAAGTAGAATTTGTAACTGGTAAGGCGAAGCTCACTCCTCAGTCCGAGCCGACAATTCCAAGGCTTGGACTGTGCACAGCTGTCCTGGCTGTGGAAATGGCGGATCTTATCCAGGACGAGCTAGACCTAGAGCTGGACGATATCAAGTTCTACACAGATAGCAAAGTAGTGCTTGGTTATATTTAGAATGAATCAAAACGTTTCCATGTGTTCATTCATAATAGAGTTCAACGTATCCTCCTGTCATCAAAGCCTGAACAATGGCATTATGTACGTACCGAGGATAACCCTGCAGACCACGCATCGAGATCCTTACCTGCGTCCCGTCTGGCGCAGACTTCCTGATTCACCAGACCCTCCTACCTGCATCAGCCACCAAAGGTTAAAACTCAAACGAGCGAGACATTTGAGGTGATTGAACCCGAAAATGACTCGGAAATTCGGACGCAAATACAAACAGGAGTTGCCTACAGCGGTTCTCCACCTTGAATTCCTTAGTGAGAGGATTTGCATTCCTTATTCACGTGGCCAGATCCCACAAACACTCATCCCGAAATAGTAAGTGCAAGGGATGGCACAAATGTGACTTACCTCGCACTGCGGATGAATTGGCCCAGGCAAAGGACGTCATCCTTAAAGCAACTCAAAGAACAGCTTTTGCAAGGGGGTTTTAGGCCCTCCAAGCAAATAGCCCTTAGAGGAAACTCAGCTCGATCCTGAAGAACGATATCATCTGCATTGGAGGCCGGATAATACACTCTCACCTTTCAGCTGCAGAGAAGAGCCCAGTAATCCTGCCCAAAGACAGCCATGTGTCCTTACTGCTCACTCACCATCACCATGAACAGGTAAGACATCAGTGCCGCCACCTGATGGAAGGAGCAATCAGGGCAGCGGGACTGTGGATCTTGGGAGGCAAAACACTGATCAATTCAGTACTCCACAGATGTGTAACCTGCAGGAAATTGCGAGGGAAGATGGAAGCTCAACATATGGTGGACCTCCCACCAGAACGCCTCAATGCCTGCCCTCATTTTACATATGTGGGGCTCGATGTATTTGGTCCCTGGACAATCACCACTAGGCGCACTAGAGGAGGACAAGCAGAGAGCTAATGGTGGGCCATCATGTTCAGCTGCATGAGTTCAAGAGCGGTACACATTGAAGTAATCGAATCTTTGGATACATCCAGCCGCATTAACGCTCTCAGGCGCTTCTTTGCACTAAGAGGCCCTGCAAAACAGTTAAGGTCTGATTGTGGAACAAACTTTGTTGGAGCGTCCAAGGATGGACAAAACAGTGCAGAGGTACCTCAGTCAGCAGGGATGCAACTGGGAGTTCATCTAACCACACGCCTCTCACATGGGAGGCTCATGGGAGTGGATGTTTGGCATCGCCAGAAGGATCCTTGATTCAATGTTTCTGCAACAACGCACCTGAATGTCTTGCATAATTTCCCTTTGTCCACACTCTAGCCTTTCCCCTCACCTATTACCTGCCCGCTTGTACGCCTTTCCTTCCCACACCATTCTTATTTTTGCTTCTGCCCCCTTCCTTTCCAGTCCGCAAGGAGGGTCTTGACCATAACCATCATCTCATTATTCATCTCCTTAGATGCTGCCTAGTCTGCTGAGTTCCTCCAGCATTTTGTGTGCATTATGCCATTATAAACATCACCAAGAGCAATGATCCAGTGCAGATCCCTGCAGAACGCCATGTGTCACTGATGTCCACACAGAATACCCTCTACCTACAACCACCCTCTGCTTTCTATGGACAAGCCAATTGTGTATCCACACAGCCTTGTCCCCCTGCATCCCGTGCCTCCTGACTCTCTGAATGAGCTAACCATGAGGAACCTTATCAAATGCCTTCCAATGTCCATATACACCACATCCACTGCTCTCACTTCATCAATACATTTTGTCACATCCTCCAAGAGTTCAATCCAGATGTTTACAAAGCAGTTAATGACACCTGAAGACCTTGGTTATCGGGAAAGATTGCATGGGTTAATTTCAGGTTGAATAATGAGAGGAGACTTGATAGACGCATTTTGTTTATGAGGGGTATAGATAGGGTGACTAAAATTTTCCACTGAGCTTGGGTAAGTCTACAAGTAGAGATGATAGGTTAAGGGTGAAAGGTGAAATATTTAAGGGAACATTGTCACTGAGAGGATGGTGGGTGTGTGGAACGAGCTGCCAACAGAAGTTCAATATCAGCATTGATGAGAGGTTTGGAAGACTACATTTGTGGGAGAGGTATGGTCCAGTACAGGTCGGTGGGATGAGGCAAAATAATAGTCCAGCAAAGTCTAGATGGTCTGAATGGTCTGTTTTGTGTTGTGCTGTGCAGTAATGTGATGGGAGACTGCAGGTAAAGTGTAGAAGCAGAGACATGGATTGTAGTAGTGACAACACCCAAGTTTCAGGAACTTCACCAATGATATTACAGTGTGCGCTGGTTGTTACCATAGAGAATTAGTTTTGCTGCTAGACTTCTGCATAATTATTATATTCAATGATCAGGACCTAGTCTGTTACTTCATGAAATCTTTCTGTGATCAAAATAGAGCTTTTAGTGGTAATTTTGTCAACTGGGAATGAAAAGCTATTCTAACTTCATACTCGGGTAGATCAGCTGTCACTGTTCTCCTGGTGTGCTATGGTCTGCATGAGGGACCCTTCCCATTCCCACAGTACTTCGCAGGCTCCCTGTTTTCCACCAACACCATTCCTTACAGTGTCTGCAATTCCAGATTCACGTGCCTGTGTCTCAAATAAAGTTCGCTAGGTAATTGATTTCCAAAGTCAATTAGACTACAAGACCACAAGACATAGGAACAGAATGAGGCCAATTGGTCCATCATTTCTACTCCGCCATTCCATCATGGCTGACTTATTATCACTCTCAATGACATTCTCCTGCCTGCTGTCCACGGAAAAGCTTGAGCATGTAGATATTACAGAAAAGGACAGGCTGGAACTTTTGAAAAGCATCAAGTTGGATACGTCGCAAACACGAGGAAATCTTCAGGTGCTGGAAATTGAAGCAACACACACAAAATGTTGGTGGAATGCAGCTGGCCATGCAGCATCTATAGGAAGAAACACAGTCGACGTTTTGGGCCGAGACCCTCCGTCAGGACTCAGGACTTCGTCCTGACGAAGGGTCTCGGCGGAAATGTCGACAGTGCAATTTGCAATTCTGGAGGATTGCGGATGTTGTTTCCTTATTGAAGAAAGGGAGTATGGATAGCCCAGAAAGTTATAGACCAGTGAGTCTTACTTCAGTGGTTGGTAAGTTGATGGGGAAGATCCTGAGAGGCAGGATTTATGAACATTTGGAAGGTATAATATGATTAGGAATAGTCAGCATGGCTTTGTCAAAGGCATTTTTTAAGGATGTGACTAAACACATTGATGAATGGAGAGCTGTAGATGTAGTGTGTATCGAATTCAGCAAGGCATTTGACAAGGTACCCCATGCAAGGCTTATTCAGAAAGTAAGGAGGCATGGGATCCAAGGGGACATTGCTTTGTGGATCCAGAACCGGCTTGCCAACAGAAGGCAAAGTTGTAGATGGGTCATATTCTGCATGGATGTCAGTGACCAGTTGAGTGCCTCAGGGATCTGTTCTGGGACTCCTACTCTTCGTGATTTTTATAAATGACCTGGACGAGGAAGTGAGAGATGAATTACTAAATTTACTGATGACAGAAAGTTTGGGGGAGTTGTGGATAGTATGGAGGGCTGTCAGAAGTTACAGCGGGATATTGATAGGATGCAAAATAGGCCTGAGAAGTAGCAGATGGAGTTCAGCCCAGATAAGTGTGAGGTGGTTCATCTTGGTGGGTCAAATATGATGGCAGAATATAACATTAATGGTAAGAGTCCTGGCAGCATGGAGGATCAGAAGGACGTTGGGTTCCGAGTCCTGTGCAGGTTGACTCTGTGGTTAAGAAGGCATACGGGATTGAGTTTAAGAGCCGAGAGGTAATGTTGCAACTATGTTGTACCCTGGTCAGACCCCACTTGGAGTACTGTGCTCAATTCTGGTCGCCTCACTGCAGGAAAGATGTGGAAACCATAGAAAGGGGGCAGAGGGGATATACAAGGATGTTTCCTGGATTGGGGAGCATGCCTCATGAGAATAGGTTCAGTGAACTCGGCCTTTTCTCCTTGGAGCGACGGAAGATGAGAGGTGACTTGATAGAGGTGTACAAGATAATGAGAGTCATTGATCATGTGGATAGTCAGAGGCTTTTTCCCATGGCTGAAATGGCTAACACAAGAGGGCACAGTCTTAAGGTGCTTGGAAGTCGGTATAAACGAGATGTCAGGGATAAGTTTTTTCTTACGCAGAGATTGGTGAGTGCGTGGAATGGGCTGGCGATGGTGGTGGAGGCGGATACGATAGGGTCTTTTAAGAGACTCCCAGATAGGTACATGTAGCTTAGAAAAATAAAGGGTAAAGCCTAGGCAATTTCTAAGGTAAGGACGTTTTTTGGGCCGAAGGGCCTGTATTGTGCTGTAAGTTTTCTATGTTTCTATAATCCTTCGCACATTGACCAATTGAGAAACTGTCAGCCTCACGAATCTCCTGTCCAATTGTATTTCTAAATGATGACCTGAAAGAGCTAAATGTTTAGAAATACTCTAACCGAATAATCCCCAGTTCTGACAGAGGGTTGGACCGAAATGTCGACTGTACTTTCTTTGCATAGGTTCTGCCTGGTCTGCTGAGTTCCTCCAGCATTTTGTGTGTGTTGCTTTGATTTCCAGCATCTGCAGATTCTCCTTACAATTTCCCCTTACAATTCTCCTTGTTTCCCCTTACAATTGCTCAAGCAGACTCTGAGTAAACACAGCAAGCCGGTATCCTAGCAACAGTGAGTACTTGCACTGAAGCAGAGTGACAGGTTTTGGAAAACAATGCTGAGGTTTGCTGGGGGTAGGGCAGAACACTCCGGGAGGGAGAGGCACAGTAGCCCACCTTCAAATGGAGCCTGTCTGCAGATTCCCTTGAAAAAGCCACAGAACCGGGCAAAACTATGGAGGTTCTCCCAGTTCATTAGTAATAACCCCACTACCTGAACTTACTGATAACTTTAAACTTTAAAATGGGTTTCCCGAGGAGGAAGATATCAACAGAGGCAAGTGGGGGACCTGGATAATGAAGACGTGGGTCAAAACAAGTGGCAGGGTGAAGTGATACGGAATCTCCAGTACGTGATCGACAAACACTGGAGGGGTATTTCCCCATTGTCCGCACAATCACATCCTTATAATGAAGTTGGAAGGGTGGTTAAGAATGCGTCTGCAGTCGGGGCTTTTATCTGAAGGGCCAGGAGTTCATATTGACGCTCTCTAAATGTCTACATGGACAGGACTGAGAATTTTGCGTCAGGTGTTTTACGAGAAGGTGCATAGGAAATTTACCAGGGCATGTTTCGTTCTCGGTGTCCGGCAAACTGGAACTTGAATTTGAAGCGCTCACGGAAAGGCTGCTGGAATGTAACATCCCTCACTGTAAACAGGCCAGCTCTGCATTAACCTTCCTTCTCCGTCAGCAGATTCCAACACTCCTGAACGTGAAGACATTGGAGGATTCTGTACCATGGGGCCGTGTCCGTATAGTGATGCTGTGGATAATGAGATGGATTGTTGCTCCCTGTGAGACCGGCCACACTCAGGGTGGTGGACTGGTCATCAGCAGACATCCCACCATCGTGATGTAGGAGTCACACAACGTGGTTAAATGACAAAAACGCAAAGTACAAAGCAAATGAAAATAGTCAAATTGCTACTACATGTTGGTTACTGATTCATATCCGCTTACCTTGGGCAAATCACCGTGAGGGGACAGAACTGCGGGACCCACAGTTAGGGAGCTGCTGCTGACCGTGAACATAGAATCACAGAACCCAAACAGGCCATTCAGCCCATCAATCTGAGGCCAGACTGCCATCCTGCCTTGACCCATCATCCCCAGTAACTCTACAAACCCCTCCCCTCCATGTACCTGTGCAGATTACACTGAAATGTTGAAATCGAAGTCACATCTACCACTTGCGCTGGCAGCTCGTTCCACACTCTCACCACCAGAGTGAAGCCTCCCCCCTCACTTTCCTCTTCAGCATTTCAATGGAAAAAGAATGGCTGAAATCGCTTCTCACATTTATGCAAGATCGACAAGCCCAATTTATTGGGCACAGGACACAGCATCTTTAATTAGCCACAAAGTTAACTTAAAACCACACATGTTAGAATATCAAACAACGCACACAAAATGCTGGAGGAACGCAACAGGCCAGGCAGCATCTATAGGAAGAAGTACAGTCGAAGTTTCAGGCCGAGACCCTTCGTCAGGTCTATCTGAAAGATATTAAGAGATTTGAAAGTGGGAGGTGTAGGGGGAGTTCAGAAATTATAGGATAAGACAGGAGGGGGGATGAAGCTAAGAGCTGGAAAGGTGATTGGCAAAAGGGATAGAGAGCTGGAGAAGGGAGAGGATCATGGGATGGGAGGCCTAGGGAGAAAGAAAGGGGGAGGGGAGCACCAGAGGGAGAAGGAGAACAGGCAAGGTGTGATTGTGAGAGGGACAGATGGAGAAAAAGAGAGAGAAAGAAAGGGGAAAATGAATAAATAAATAAACAAACTGATGAATGAATAAATGAATGAATGAATAAGATAGATATATATATATAGATAGATAGATAGATAGATAGATAAATAAGGGCTGGGTTAAGACGGGGAGGAGGAGCATTAACAGATGTTAGAGAAGTCAATGTTGATCGACAGTGCTTCTTCCTATAGATACAGCCTGGCTTCCTGCGTTCCACCAGCATTTTGTGTGTGTTGCTTGAATTTCCAGAATCTGCAGATTTTCTCTTGTTTGCATATTAGAATATGATGCACCCAACAATGCAGTCGCAATCATATTACAAAATAAACAAATCTAATATCTATCTGCATCCAGTATACAAACAGCAAATACACATTTACACATCCCCATCACCAGAGACATTGAATATTCCATCATGCATGTTGGGAAAGGCTCCAGAAAGTCAATGCGAGCATATCAACCCGGTGAAAATATACAGGGGAAGACAATGACGTGTGCACATTCAGCCGATCGACAACAGAACGACAAGACAATGTCTGTGTTTGTGAGGAGTATATTTACCGAGCACATTCCATCACAATGGCTGAATCCTCCACCTGTATCTTATGGTCTCCTCTGGTCATAGGTCCTTCAGGACAGCTGCGGAAGCAGATAGACCAAAAGACCATGAGACACAGGAGCATAATCAGGCCATTAGGCTTATCGAGGCTGCCCTGCCATCCCTTCATGACTGATTTCTTCTCCTGTTGCAACTCTGTTTAATTTCTGATCCTTTGGGCTCTGTCAAAGGTCAAAAATAACGAGTGACCTTAATCCCAAGATTTCAGTTTATCTCAGAGTACAAACAAACAAACAAATATTAAGTAAACAGAACAAATAGCTGAGAAACAATGCCAAGAGGGGAATTAATTCTCCAAGGTCTTAGGCAAAGTAATTAAAGGGAGCGCTTCTGAAAAATCTATCACTTTTATAAGATAAAGGAAATAATCTCGATAATGAAGAATTAATTAATAAGCTAATAAATTCCTCTCCTGATTCCAGCTTTGTACAGGTATCGACTTTAACTGATGCTTCAATTAGAAACTCTGCCATCTTCATCGATGTCTGGCCATGTCTAGTCCAGTGGTATATACTTTGGCATACAAATGCTTGGGCATTGCTGGTCAAAATGTCTGTTACTGTGAATAGTTAAGTGAGTAGAAGGTGAATGGATCTCCAAAAGTCACAAAGTTAAAGATGGAACATAATTTTCAACATTTTAAGCAAGATTAGTGTATTATTTTTGTTTTGTACAATTTGAGAGTGAAAAAAGAAAAGGAGCACTATGCAAAGGTTTGGGCATCCCAATAGATTTGAGCTCTCAGATAACTTTTACCAAGGTCTCAGAACATAATTAGCTTGTTAGGGCTATGGTTTGTTCACAGTCATTGTTAGGAAAGCCCGGGCGATGATTCAAAGATTTATAAATACCCTGACTCCTCAAACCTTGTCCCAACAATCAGCAGCCATGGGCCCCTCTAGGCAGCTGCCTAGCACTCTGAAAATTAAAATAAATGATGCCCACAAAGCAGGAGAAGGCTATAAGAAGATAGCAAACTGCCGGTGATGTCAACGTTGAGAACGGCAGCTTAAGTCACTAGCTCCTCTGGAAAAATGCATTTTAAGCCCCGTTAACCCATCAAATATAATATTTTTCAAAAAAAATATTTGAACAGAAAAGAGGGACAAGAATGGGGAAAAGGAATGGAAATAAAAAAAAGTGACACTGCGGAGCCTGCGTCCGAGAAGAGTGCAGTGAGCGGCTCTCCTACACGACCGCGCGCCAGGGAGGTGGACGCTGGGCCTCGTTCAGGCAAAACGGCGAATACCTTCGAAATCCTGAAAGAGATAGGGGAGTTCCGGAAAGAAATCAAGCAGCAGCTCCGTGATATTAAGTCAGAGCTCTCCAGCATTAATCAAAAAATGACACATTGACAGATAAACACAGATGGCTAAGGACAAGGTAAAATTCATTTCTTTTAATGTAAATGGGCTATTAAATCCAATCAAACGTAAGAGAATTTTATCCAAAATGAAAAAAAAAGAACAAGCCCATGTAGTATATTTACTGGAAACTCATTTAAGTGATAACAACCATAAACAACTAAAGAGAATGGGCTTCACTAATCTGTTTTTCTCCTCATATAAACCAGGACATAGGAGAGGAGTTGCTATTCTTCTCTAGTCAGCTAAATTTTGAAAAAAACATTCGAAATGGGAGATTAGGAGGGCAGATATATTCTGGTAGGGGGGAAAATAGATGGCAATTCAGTTACTCTGTTGAATATATATGCACCCCAGGAAGCGATATTAGTTTCTTTCAGAAAATTACTAATGTTATGGCTACAGAACCAGAAGGTCTTCTGATATGTGGGGGAGACTTAAATTTACAATTACAACCAAACTTAGACTCTTCCAATAGAAAAACCTATGAAACAAAATCTTTATAAAAGAAAGTTAATACACTTTTTGAGGATGTTGTTTTAATTGATATATGGAAGGACCTTTTCCCTGACAGAAGGGATTACACTCATTATTCTGCTCCCCATTCTGTATATACAAGAATAGACTATTTCATAACATTTGGAAAAGACAAAGACAAAATAAACACCTGTGGAATTAGGACAATAGATGTAAGTGACCATGCACCTATGTATTTATCTGTTGATTTTGACCGACAACTGAAGGATACTATTTGGAAACTAAATTCAAGTTTACTCAATGATCCGTACTTTAAGGAACAAATTAAAAAAGAAATTGGTCTCTACTTCGAATTTAATGATAATGGAGAGGTTTCACCTCCCATTTTATGGGATACTCTGAAGGCGGTCTTAAGAAGGAAAGTTATAGCAATATCTGCATATTAGAAAAAAAATAAGGAATAAAACATTAGAGGAATTACAAAATAGGCTGAAGGGACTAGGGAAAAACATAAATTGAATTTGGCACAGGATCATCAGGGGAAATAAAAAGAATTAGGAATGAAATAATTAATTTGGCTATGCAAGAAATCAGGAAAAACTTAATGTTTCTGAAACAGAGACATTATGAAAATGGATCCAAATCTATAAAAATACTGGCGTGGAAACTGAAACAAAAAAGATAGCAGAAAATACAATTCATAGAATTAGGGACCCAAGAACGAAATTGATAAAAAAAATAAGCTAAGTGAAATTCAAGAAGCTTTTGTAGTGTTTTACAAAACTCTATATTCCAAAGTTCCAGGGGGAAGCATAACCCAAATTGACACCTTCTTTAATTCTCTAGAGTTACCCACTTTAAGCGAAGAACAAAATAGAACGATGACTGCTGACATAACTGAAGTTGAATAAAAAGCTGCAATTAGTAGGCTTAAATTAAGCAAGTCACCAGGATCAGATGGGTATATGGCAGAGTGGTACAAAGAATTTAAAAATGAGTTAGTTCCTGTTTTACTCCCCACACTGAACTGGGCTCTAAAAAAGGCAGAAATGCCACCCAATTGGAAGGAAGCGATAATCTCAGCTGTACCGAAAGAAAGCAAGGATAAAATGGAATGCAGGTCATCTAGACCAATATCCGTTCTTAATATAGATTATAGTTTATTTACCTCCATCATGTTCAAATGAATAGAGGAGTTTCTACCCATACTGATACGTAACGATCAGACAGGTTTTATACGACAACGCCAGACACAAGACAATATACGAAGGACTCTTCACATTATGGATCATAAACAAAAAAATAAAATCGAAGCAATAGTGATAATTGTGGACGCTGAAAAAGCATTTGATTTGGTTAATTGGAATTTTCTTTGCAGAGTTTTACATAGATTTGGTTTCCAAGACACAGTTATTAAAACTATACAGACACTATATGACAATCCTACTGCTAGGATTAAAATCAATAGATACTTATCAAATAGTCTTACGCTGGAAAGGGGCACAAGACAGGGTTGTGCATGGTCACCACTACCCTTTGTGTTATGTCTGGAAATATTAGCTCAATACATCAGACAAAATGAAAATATCAGGGGAATTACTATTAAAGGGACAGAGTCTAAATTGGCTTGTTATGCGGATGACATTTGATCTATCTAGGGCAACCAACATACTCTTTACCTAAATTGATGCAATCCTTTGAACAATATGGTCAATTATCAGGATACAAGATCAGCATAGATAAAAGCCAATTACTTTCATATTACTACAGCCCAACAAGAGAAATTGAAAGTCAATACCACTGGACATGGCACATAGAGTCTTTCAAATATTTGGACATCATTATGCCAAAAGATTTGGCAAAATTATCAGAATGTAATTATTAGCCATGATATAAAAAATTAAGGAAGATGTGGCAAGATGGAACCTGATTCCTTTCTTCAGTCTCAGTTCAAGGATTGTCTATTAAAATGAATATACTGCCCAGACTGTTACATCTCTTTCAGACCCTACCAATAGAGATTAATCATAATAAATTCAATGAATGGACCAAGATGCTATCAAGGTATATTTGGCAGGGAAAAAGGCCTAGAATTCGTCTCAAAACTTTGCAATTAGCAAAGGAAAAGGGGTTATTTTTGCAGCACAGTTGAGAGATGTGATATGTTGGTGTAACCCATCATATGACAAGCAATGGAAGAAACTTTGAGGAGCGGGTACTTCCCATCCCCATACAAGCAATTTTGGCTGATAACAACCTACAAAAGTACATGAATACTATTGATAACACATGGGTGAAATTGACTCTTAAAGTATGGAAAACTACTATAAAAGAATATAATCTAGAGGGAGATATTGCAATTCTTAAATGGTGTGCGTATGATTCGGATTTTACACCGAATAAATTGGATGCTAGATTTAAGGACTAGACAGCTAAAGGAATAAAGGAATAAGTTCTTTGCAACATAATGAAAGAAGGAATACTGTTCAGTTTTGAAATGCTTGAAGATAAACACATTGAAAAAACAGGATTTTATCGGTATTTACAGATGCGACAATGTTAATAAGACGCTTAAAAATGTAACCAAGGCAAATACATGCTTGATAGAGCTCTTTAGAAAAGCACATAATTCAGATAATGGTAGCAGAATCATTTCAAGCATGTATAAGGGGTTGTCAAATCTTAAAACACATTCGACTTCATACATTAAAACAAAATGGGAGAAGGAAGGGGGGATAATTATATCTGAGGAAGAATGGACAACAATATGGAGATATCAATGGAAGTGTACCAGTTCACAGAAATGGAGGGAGTTTGGATGGAAAAACTTGATAAGATATTTTATTACACCCTCTCAGAAATCCCATTATGATAGTAACCTCCCTGTTTGCTGGAGAAATTGTGGAAATCAAAATGCAAATCATTATCATATTTTTTGGGACTGCCCTGTTATCAAAAACTATTGGAGGGGGATACACAATGCCCTACATGGCATTTTTAAATGTGAAATACCCTTCGAGAGTAGGACCATGTATTTTGGATATATACCTCAAGAATGGTTGAAAAGAGATAAATATTTAATGAATATATTGTTGGTGGCTGGTAAAAAGATTCTTACTATGAAAGGGTTATCACAGGAAAGCACAACTTTAAATACATGGATGGAAATTACAAAGGACACTTACAAAATGGAGAAGATAAACAGCATCTGTTAATCATAAGGTGGAACAATTTGATTTTTACGGAGAAAAATGGGTTAACTACATAATGCCTCATAGGCCTGATTTTGTTCTCACAAATCAATGAATCTGTTGCAAAAAAAAAAAGATCACTCCCTACTTGTACATAGTTCTTTCCTTTTCCTTGGTTTTTTTCTTTCCACTCTTTTCTATAAGTGTATACCTCAGATAAATACTTTGTGGAGATTTGTGATATATATGATTATATGATATATATTTACAATGTCTGAAATACATCTTATGGAAATGGTTGATTGATGATTGACTTCAATAAAAAAATAAATTACAAAAAGAAGAACATAGCAAAGCTGTCTCCTCAGTACATAATGTAATTAAGAAATGGCAGTTAACCAGAACCGTGGAGGTCATGTTCATGTCTGGCAGACTAAGAAAACTTTCTGAGAGAACTGTTCGTAGGATTGCTAGAAAGGCAAACCATATCTCCCGTTTGTCTGCAAAAGACCTTCAGGAAGATTTAGCAGACTCTGGAGTGGTAGTGCACTGGTCTACTGTGCAGCGACACCTGCACAAATATGACCTTCATGGAAGAGTCATCAGAAGAAAACCTTTCCTGCATCCTCACAACAATATTCCGTGTCAGAAGTTTACAGATAACCTGATTTCCAAAAGGAATAAAGTTAAGGATGACACATTTCTTTAATATTTTAAGCAAGATGACTTCTCTATTTCCATCTTTTACAGTTTCAAAATCACAAAAAAGGAAAAGGGCCAGAAGCAAAAGTTTGGGCACCCTGCATGGTCAGTACTCAGTAACACCCCTTTTGGCAAGTATCACAGCTACAGAAAATAGCGTTTTCTTTAGCCAGCTAAGAGTCTTTCAATTCTTGTTTTGGGGATTTTAGCCTTTTCATCATTCCAAAAGGCTTCTAGTTCTGTGATATTCTTGGGCCATCTTACATGCACTGCTCTTCTGCTCTTCTGAGGTGTATCCTCAGATTTTCGATGAGATTGTTTCAGGAGACTGTGTCATTCCCACAAATTCCCTGGTGAATACTGAAGCAAAGTATTCATTTAGTACCTCCGTTACTTCCTCTGATTCCTGATCTACCTGATTGGCCCTCTTCTCCTCTTGCTCTTCACATACTCGTGGATAGCCTTGAGGTTTTGCTTCATCCTGACTGCCAAGGATCCCTCATGGCCTCTGTTGGCTCTCCTAATTTCATTCTTATGCTCTGTCCTAGCAACCTTGTCATTTTCGAGAGCTCTGACAGTATCTAGTTTCTTGAAACTTTCAAAAGCTTTTCTTATCTTCGCAACAAAATTTTAACATACGCCATGGTTCTCTAACCCTACCATCAATTCCCTCTCTCAATGGAACATACCTATGCAGAACTCCATCCAAATGTTCCCTGAAAATTTGCCACATGACTGTCGTGCATTTCCCAGGGAACATCTGCTCTCAATTTATACTGCCAAGTTCTTGCCTAATAGCATTATATTTCACCTGACGCAAATTAAATGTTTTCCAAAATTGTCTGCTCCTATTCCTCTCCAGCGCTATGGTGAAGGAGATAGAGGCCACTACCTCCAAAAAACTCTGCCACCGAGTGATCTAACACCTGACTAGTTTCATTTCCCAATACCAGATCAAGTACAGCCTCTCCTCTAGTTGCTTTAGACCATAAGACCATAAGATTTAAGTGCAAAAGTAGGTTATTCGGTCCATCGAGTCTGCTCCACCTTCCCCGCCATTCAATCGTGAGCTGATCCAATTCTTCCAGTCATCCCCACTCCCCTGCCTTCTCCCTATTCTCTTTGATGCCCTGGCTAATCAAGAACCTATTTAGATGCACTCTATCACTTAGCCCCCAGAGTCGCTCATGCCAACAAATTCCGTAGATTTACCACCCTCTGACTAAAGTAGTTTCTCCGCACCTCTGTTCTAAATGGACGTCCTTCAATCCTGAAGTCCCACCCTTTTGTTCCAGGCTCACCTACCATGGGAAATAACTTTGCCATATTTCATCTGTTCAGGCGTTTTAACATTTGGAATGTTTCTATGAGAATCATCCTCATTCTCCTGAACTCCAGGGAATACAGCCCAAGAGCTGCCAGACGTTACTCACATGGTAACCCTTTCATTCCTGGAATCATTCTCGTGATTCTTCTCTGAACCTTCTCCAATGTCAGTGTATCCTTACTAAAACAAGGAGCACACAACTGCACACAATACTGCAAGTGTGGTCTCACAGTGCCTGAGAGACTCAACATCACATCCCTGCTCTTACATTCTATACCTCTAGACATGAATGCTAACATTGCATTCGCCTTCTTCACGACCAATTCAAGCTGGAGGTTAACCTTTAGGGTATCCTGCACAAGGAATCCCAAGTCACTTTATATCTCTGCATTTTGAAATTTCTAAATATATTAGCTGTTTAGCTCATCACCAAAGTTCATGCCCATACACTTTCCAACATGGTCTTGTATTTGCCACGTCTTCGCCCATTCCCCTAAACTATCTAAGTCTCACAGCAGGCTCTCTGTTTACTCAACCCTACCCACTCCTCACCTACTTTTGTATCCTCGGCACATTTAGCCGCAAATTCATTAATCCCATACTCCAATTTATTGACATACATCATAAAAAGCAGCTGTCCTAACACCCTAGTAATGGCAACAACACTCTTCTGCCCCTAGACACTCTCGAACTTCTGGCATACATCTAGTATCTTCCACTATGTCTCCTAAATGTTGCAAATGAACCTGGATCCACCAGCTCCTCGGGCAACTCACTCCACACTCACACTGCTGTCTGAGTGAAGAAGTTCCCTCTCAAACACTTAACCTTTCACCTTTAACCTATTACCTCTTGTATTCTCATCCAACCTGAGGATGAAAAGCCTCTGTTTGGGTGAGATTGAGCCGATTGAATCTTTCTGTGGAACTCAGATCCACAAGTCCTGAGAACATTATCATAAATATTCTCTGAAACTTTTAAAGCTTACTGATATCTTTCCCGCTGATAGGTAATCAGAACTGCACGCAATCCTCCAAGTGAAACCTCACTAACGTTCTTTACAAGGTCAACGTTACATCACAATTTGTGTACTCAATAATGTGATTAAAAGGGAAGTGGGAGCGAATCTCGGACCACTGGAAAATGATGTCAGATAGGTATTAGTGGTGGAGAAGGTTATGGCGGTCGAACTGGAACAGTATTTTGAATCAGGCATTTAATAGGTAGATGGACAGGAGGGATATGAAAGGGTATGGCCCTGGTGCAAGTCGAAGAGACATGTCCAGAAAATAGTTTGGTGCAGATCGGATAAGCCAAGAGGTTGCGTTTATGCTTGTGGTGTTCGATACCTCTACATCCTATTCTTAAGAATCGTCTCCAGTAACTATATACCCCTGACGTGAGTCTCGTCAGTCCATATTTTCCAGGATTACCCGTCTTCTTCTTAAATAACGGAATAACATTTATCATCGCTTTTCTTCGATTTTGCGTTTCTGCTCTGTTGATAGATGCGCCGAAGGAGTTAAAACTAATGGATCGATAATTCTCATCTCGAGTTTATTTCACTCTCCAAACATTTATTTTTACAGATTTTACTTCTGACGCCGGTCCCGGGACCCGATCCGCCTACGGACCCGGAACAGAAGCGGAGCAGATTCTCAGACATTGGTTTCTATTACCAATCGCGAAGAACGGATAGTTTCTCCGCGAATTTATTCCCAGTGAAGTTGTGGAGATGGGACTTTGTCTCCGCATTGTAATGAAATTGTCCCGGACTCCTACTTGAGATAAACTCCCACCCACCCGGGAATGGAACCAGCAGGGAGATGGCACACTGGGGAGGTGCGAACACTGACACGTCATAATCCCGCTGGATTACATCATAAACCTGCCTGATGATCCAGAATCCGGTCTCCGGACTCAGTTCTACCGCTCTCTTCCTCTCCGCAGACTCTGCTGCGACACCCGGACTCCAGTACTGAATCCGCACCAACTTCACCTCCCAGTAATGTCTCCCCGATGTGAATCCCTCCGATCCCAGCACACAAGCCCAGTCTTTGAATCTCTTTCCGATGTCTGGGAGATTCCTCCGGGTCCCAGTACATCTCACACTCTTCTGATCCTCAGACACCTCGTGCTCCGGATTCACCGTTTCCACATCAGGGTGACACAGACTGGGGGGAGAAGCAGAGAATTAGCGATTGGGGATAGACTCGTACAAGGCGGCCGCGGGAAATGGGGGGAGACTCGGGCAGCGTGGCCCCGGGATCGGGGTAGTGGGTGGAGACTCAGGCAGCGCGGCCAGGGAACAGGGCGTCTGGGCGGATCTCGGGCGGCACGTCGCGGCCCCGGAACCTCGTGGAAAGTCTAGTCCCATTTGCCCATTGTTCCTTTGCACCTTCTTATCCTCGTACCTGCCAAGACGTATTTTTAAAAAAATTGTCAGTGTTCTGACCCGTACCCCGTGACGGGTTAAAGGACCAGCAGAAATGGAAAACAGTTTGGAGTCTGGTATTGCTATTAACTAATACTGTTCATTAGTAACTACGCAATACAGTACTATAAATGCAGATATATCAAACAGGTTAGCAATGATTACATATATACATGTGTGTGCGTAAGTTTGAAATAGGAAAACCGAGCTTCTTCAAGTCTAGGAGTAAATGGATACAGTCTTACGAGTGATGAGTAAAGTTCAGTTCAGTTCGTCGTATTGAGTCTAGTAGAGTTGGAGAGCGAGAGAGATTTGTAATCCAGAGGCGTATGGTGTGAGAACGCAATTATGTCGATATTCCAAAATAACAATAACAGTAGGTTTTATTTCCGAAGTTGTTCCACTCTACACACAAAGTCTCACCGACAGTGATCTTCAACGACTATCCTTTCAAGCCAAGTGGTACCACACCCAAGTTCAGCTACGGGACATCCCAAAGTATCCCACAGGATACTCAAACAGAATCCACGTATGGATTATCACCAACAGTAGCTTATCACTGAGGTACCCGTCTTCAAGGGAACTACCAGCTATCACACACAGGTAGTTTCCACACAAGGAAACACACAACTGTGATAGCCAGTTATCCAGTTCCACGACGTATGAAATAATTTGCCACAGGGGTGCCTTTCTTCAGTGTACTAGCACACCCAAACAAAGGGTAAATACACACGTAGCATTCACAAATGTTTTCTCCTCACCAGAGAACTCACTCCTGTGAATTAACTACGTGACAATCACACCCTCCTATTCGAATGGAACTCAAACTCAACCCTACGGGCTACAGAGGAGAGAGTCCAAACAGTGACCTCGTTGTCATTAGATTTCTGCTGTTTCAAACTTTCCTCTCCCCTCCTCTCTTCCTTTAAAGTCACTGAATGTGACCATAGCAAAGGTGACCGTTCTTCTGTGGTAAAGTTATCAACCCAGGTCAGGGTTGGACACATAAATAACTCCCCACCGGTCACATCTTTTCCACATTGCAAGAGCTAATGATCGATCCCCGAAAACCCACCTTTCCTGTGGGCACAACAAAGTTCATTCAGTGTCCAAAACCATATGTATCCGGGTCCAGCAGCTGCCCTGGTACTTATTTCAGCATACTGAACACCAGCTGTCCATTAAACCTCTCCACCCCGCGCTCTCTGTGAGAACTTACAAGCAGGCTGTGTCCTTGTGGAAATATAAACAAACTGCCGAGAAACCATAACATCAATCTTCCGAGCATTCTTCGCCTTTCTCTCTCCTAATAACAAGGTCTCTGCGTTGGACACCTCCCTCTCTCTGTAACAATTCAAACACTGTCCAAAAGCCAGTCTCATTCCCCCAACATTTTAAAGTGTAATTCCACAGAAAATATGAACCCTAGGGGTACATAACAGTACCGACCTCTACAGTTGATCAAAGGCTTGGTGTAAACGTACATAATCCACTATGCCACGAATTTCAGTGTCACCCACAAACCAAATAATTATGTCAACTACACTATCATACAAATCATTATTATGAATGACAAACAACCGGGACCCCAGCACCGACCTCTGTCGGTCACAGGCCTCCAGTCCTCTGTGTTTTACAGACACTTTGACGGACACTTCCATAGGCAAGGCACAGAAGGAGATTGACCTAATTCGGCTCAATGGGATGAATATAGATGGGTAAATAGGTCAGCACAGAAATGATAGGTCGAAGGGCATATTTCTAAGCTGTATGACGATGGCTCTGTGACTTTCAATGAACTGAATGACTGAGAACAACCCCCCCCCCCCCCACGGCTGATAAGAATTCCAAATGGACAGTGACCCCTGACCCTTGATTTCTCAGACAGGGGAACATCCACCCTGTACCCTGCCTGTTGACACCTGAACGGATTTTGTGTTTCCCTGAGCTCTCCGCCCATTCTTCTAAACAGGGAACAGAGAACGTTAAACAATACAGCACAGGAACAGGCCCTTCAGTCAATGTTAACTTTCATTTGTGAGTATGAAGTAGGGGAGTGTGAAGGTTTGAGACAGTAAAAGAGGTGATAATAGGAACCAGCAGGGGAGTGATGAACGGCAGATTGAACCAGAACCAGGTGTGCAAGGGGTGGAAAGCTTGTGGGTGAACTGCGTGTGTAGATGTAATGAGAATCTGGAGAGAGGCAAAGATGGAGCTGAAGATCCCTTTGTCCCCTTTCCCACAACCCCATCACCCAGAGCTCCTCATTAGGACAGGAGATGAATTTGCACGGACCTTTAAGCAACACGGGTCCTGATGAAGGGTTTCAGTCCGAACTGTCCACTGTTTACTCTTTTCCATAGATGCTTGCTGACCAGTGAGTTCATACAGCCTTCTGTGTGTGAGGCTCCACTTTAAATACACTCAGTTAGTTGTTCCCCACAGCTGCCTGTGGCGGGTTCCCTAACCTGTGGCTAAAGGAATTCTTCTTCATCTCTGTTCCAAATGGCTGAGAGATTGGTGCAGAGGGCAGGACTTCAGGTTCCTGGATCACTGGGGCCTCTTCTGGGGGAGGTACAACCTGTACAAAAAGGACAGGTTACATCTGAACCCTAATAGGTTCAATATCCGAGAGGACACATTTAATAGAGCTGTTAGGGAGGGTTTAAACTAATTTGGCAGGGAGAAGGGAAACTGAGTGATAGGGCTGAGGAAGGCAAAACAGAAATAAATCAATGATAGCATGCAACAGAGATTAGAGAAAGAACAGGCAGGAGATAAAGCTTAATCAAATCCAATGGCATGAATTACAGGGCAATAGAGAAATACAGGGCAACAGAAAGCAAGAAATACTGGACTGAGGGTGTTGTATTTGAAAGCACACAGCATAAGGAATAAAATGGGCGATCTTGAATTTCAGCTAGAGCTTGGTAATTATGATGTTGTGGCCATCTCTGAAACTTGGCTTAAGAATGGCTGCCATTGGGAGCTGAAAGTCCAATGATATATGCTATATTGGAAAGATAGGTTAGTAGGCAGAGGAGGTGGCGTTACTCTGTGTATAAGAAATAATATTTAATCATTGGAAAGAGATGACAGAGGATTGGAAGGTGAAAAGACTCTGGGTTGACTTAAGAAATGGCAAGGGTAAAAGGACCATGATGACAGTTGTGTACAGGCCTCCAAACAGCAGTCTGGAGGTCGTTTACAAATTACAGCAGGAGATAGAAAAGTCGTGTCAGAAAGGCAATATCATGTTAATCGTTGGGGATTTTAACATAATAGTGGATTGGGAAAACCAGGCCAGTGCTATACCACAAGACAGAGAAATTGTGGAATGTCTAAGGGATGGCATTTTAGAGCAGCTTGTTGTTCAGCCCACAAGGGGATCGACTGTGCTGATTTGGGTGTTGTGCAATGATCCAGAGTGATAAGAGAGCTTAATGTTAAGGAACGCTGAGGGAACAGTGATCACAATATGATCGAGTTCACTTTGAAATTTGGGAGGGAAAAAATAAAATCCAATGTGTCATTATTTCAGTGAACTAAAGGAAATTACAATGGCATGAGAGGAGAACTGGCTGAAGGTGACTAGAAAGGGACATTTGCAGGAAGGACAGCAGGGCAGCAATGGCTTGAGTTTCTGCAAAAGCAATGAGGGAAGTGCAAGACAGATATATTCCAATTAAGAAATAAAAAATCCAAAGGGAAGAAGGACATGATCGCCGCTGACAAGTGAAGTCAGAGCCAAAGTAAAAGCAAAAGAGAAGATATACAAGAAAGCCAGAGCTAGTGGGAAGATAGAGGATTTGGGAGCTTTTAAATACTTGCAGAAGGAAACTCAAGAAGGTTATTCGGAAAGAAAAGATGAATTATAAAAAGTTGGCGACTAATATCAAAGAAGATTCTAAAAGCTTTTTTAAGTATATAAAGTGTAAAAGAGAGTGGAGGGTAGATATAGGACCACGACAAAATGACGCTGAAGATATTGTAATAAGAGATGCAGAGATGGCAGAGGAACTGAATGCATATTTTGCATTAGTCTTCACAGTGGAATATCTCAGTCTACAATATAACGGACATTCAAGAGTGTCAGGGAAGTGAAGTTTGTACAGTGAACATTATGACTGAGAAGGTGCTCAGGAAGATTAATGGTCTGAGTGTTGATAAATCTCCTGTACCTGATGGATTGTATGTTGCTGATAAAGGATCGAATATCTACCTCCGACATTTTAGAATGTTATTAGCGCAGTGATTGGAGGTGCATCATGCAAGAAGAACACTCTGTGTGAGGACATCAGCAGCAGTAATTGATTTGGTAGAATTGGCCGCTGTGCTGTGTTTATTTCAAATAGACCACTGTTCATTTAGTTCAATTTGCCAGAAATCAATTGAAATGTAATCCCTCACCTTGATAAATATCACACTGTCTTTTTGATCCATTTGTTCACTTAACTTTGAGATTTCCTCCTGAATTAGCATTATATTGTCTGAAATATCTCAAAAATTTTCTTAATTGGATTTAGAATCCTCTTCTTTTCTTCCCTGAGATCCCTGAGTAAGCTCTGCTCTTCTTAAAGAGTGGAGTGACATTTGCAAACTATACAATTCTATATTGATAATGACAGAAAATTGCATAATGTATGGTATGTGTGTTATCGAAGTGTACTTGCCTGTGATGCTCCTGCAACCCAGTGCTTCTCATGACCTGTGCTGTCCCGTACTTGTGCACTTGACAATAAATTCAACTCAGAGAGATTTGAGTAGTGATGATCATCTTGGCATCTTGTCAAATGTAAAGAGATAGTACACTGTTAAATGCAAGACCTTTAAGAGTGTTGATGAGCAGAGGCAACTTGGAGTCCAAGTTCATCGCTCCCTGAATGTCACACCCACGGATTCAGCAGCACAGTAAATACGGCAATTGTGCAAGTGAATTTGCATGTGTCAGGTAATTATTGTTTAATCGTGATAGTATTTAACAACTTACTTGTCGTGGTAGTGCTTGTCGAGACTTGGGCAGAGCATGGCAACGTTTCGCTGCTGTTTTGCATTCGGCCTTCCCTGAGACAGTGTTCTTTCCAAATCGACTGGCTCTGAAGCCTGGCAGTATTCGTTTAACGCTTAGATATTCCTCTCGCCGCAGTGTAGGCTTCGTTTCCCTTTTGAGAGCTTTAGTTAACGGCCCTGTTTGGCCTTGCGTTTATTATTTTATTTTCCCTTTTTCGAATTAAAGTCTGTGAACTACCCATCAGCTTCGGCGTCTCTGACTAGCACTTGGGCCATATCCGAACCGTGGTGACAGCAAATCTCGACCAGAAAAATGGATCCAGCAGGGAGAGAGCAACTCAACTTGTCCGTGAGATTCATTGCTCAGGTAAGCGATAAGCTACAGGCAATAGGATCTGTTCTCATTGACGTTATGGATATGTAAAGAGGGTTTCTTCCTTTTTTGTTAACTAGCAGGAATGCTAATTTACTGATAACGAGAATGGTATTCCTTTGTAAACCAAATGGGGATTAATGTTCTTTCTTCTGAGTCTGTAAGCTTTTGTTGACGGGCTTTTGGGCAGATCGGCGTGAGGGGGTCCGAGGCCGGGAGATTCTCCGAGGATGGGGGGGGGGGGGGGATGAAGCTAGATGTGCTTGGTTGACCACTCGGAGGGTCCTGAGCTGTTTGGAGAGTCCGAGGAGTTCGGAGGGTCCTGAGCTGCGAGTCGAGGAGTTCGGAGGGGATCGAATGGTGGCCAGAAGACTTCAGAAATTGAGCTCCAACGGCTGTGCACGAAGTGGTTTGGACTTTGATAAGTTTGGCGCCTTTTCTTTAATTTTCTCTTCATATATACTGTATCGTTATTAATCACTTAGTTATAGTAACCTTTATAAATTGTACTCATTTAATCGCATATGGTGTACTGTCTGTTTTTGGGTGAGGCGGGGACATCACACAGCATCCACACCAGCTGATTACCCAGTTTGGCGGGGCCGAAGGCTGCTCCCCCTAGACAAGAACGAGCTGAGCGAGCCTGAGGCGACCCAGGGGGTTACATTGTGGGGTGCTTGTCCGGGATGTTTCAGCAGTGGTGAGCTCCGCCCGGTTATTGGAATAATGTCCAGCCCTAAAGGGGCGGAGGCGTGGGCGGAGCGGACCTCTCAGTTGTTGGGTGAGTGGCAGTGCTTGGCTGAGGAAAAGCGACAGGGACGGGCTGGTGACTTTGTTAGAACTGTCGGGCGCAATTGCCTCGAAGTGACCGCTGCCAGTTCTGGGAAAGTGTGGGAAAATGCGTGTGGTTCGACTGGAAGTCAAATGCCGCAGCTGGGGGGCTTATCATATCCGTGGCAGGAGATTGGTGGGAAGTTTTTAGGGTATCCCTTTTTGCCTAGGGGGGCAGATAAATTGCTTGTGGTGCCAAGGGGATCTGTCAAGGGGATCAGTTGTTCCGTTGATTCGAGAGATGTCGGGAAACTTAGAGGAGGCCCAGTGGGGGAACGGCTTGGGGTCTCTGGGGGAGCACGTTCCCAGCAATGTACCAAGGAACTCCCGAAAGGAGCAGACTCTATTCCTGAAGGCTTAGAGGGGCCATGCGCACAGGTGTTGTTACGGATGGATGGAAGTCAAGTTAAAGCCATCCTCGGCACCGGGGCGCCGGTTAAGTTGCTGTACAGTTTGTTTCATAACCGTTATTGGAAGCATTCACCCTTGACAACATTGAGGACACTGGAGATTCGGGGTACCAGTGCCGGTGATTATCCAGACAACGGTTGTTGGTTAGTGAAAATGGAGTTCTTAGAGGCAAATGTGGAGGAGACTGAGGTTCATGAATCGTTAATGCTGATGTGTCCGGACCCTGTTGAGACGGGCAGCGTTTCTGTTCTAGAGACAACCAAAATCCTGCTGGTGCGCTTGGGAGCCTGCCCGGAGGAGGCGGGTGAGCGCTGTTTGGAGGCATTGTCGATGCACCCAGGATTTCGAGCTGCTTGTGTGGACATGTGTAGCAGCATTGGGCCGATATTGAATTCAACCAAGAGCCAGTGGTGGTACGGCCTGGGGGAAGTATCTGAGGGTGAGACCCTCTTAGTGGACGCTGCGAAATACCACGAGGGAGCGGAGTTGACTGCTGAAGACACCTCGGAGAGAGAAGGTTGCGGCGACTGGCCCCTACAGCCGTGGAAGATGTAGGTAGCGTGTGTATGGATTATATTGCGTTGAAGAGGCGCACTGTCAGTGACCAGAATATGGCCCTGAGGGCCGGAGAGGCGATGGCCTGTCTGAGTGGTGCGACATGGTTTAAGGTGCTGGATCTGAGGAGTGGATGTTGCCAGATCCCGATGAGTGGGGCCGACAAGGAGAAGACGGCCGTTATAAATTCCCTAGGAGTCTTCGGGTCCGAAAAGATGCCACAGGGCATATCTGGAGCCCTTGCAACCTTCCTGCGGGGCAGGTGGAAGACCATACGGGATGTGGAGGCGTTTGGAGTTTTGGTGTATGTGGATGATCTCTTGGTGTTTGGATTTGCCTCAGGAGAATTTGAAGTGAGGCCGTTGCAGGAGCAGCTGAGAACTACCGAGTTAAAGTGTTTTTGGGACACGTGCCATGGCTGGCGAAGGTCGCAGCTCGTGAGTGACTGTCTCTACGGAATCAAGTTTGAAATGAAGACGGAGAGACTGGAGAAAGCGATCTGGAACCAGTCGGAAGACTTACAAGTTGGAGAGAATGAAGAAAGTTGTCTGACTGAGGGTAATAGCAAACTGAGAACCCGGAGAGGGGAGTTTGCGGAGGTGAAGAAATTACAGACGAATCTCAGCAGAGAGAAGCGGAAGCTTGAAGGGAACCTGAAGATGACCATCGACAGTTCAAATGAAGTGCAAAACCTGAAAGTTGATCTGGAAGAAGTCATGAGGAAGAAAAAGCTGGAGAGAAGTGCAGTGAATACTGAACAGGAGGCTGAAGAGACTGCGGGAGCAGTGCAGGCCACGTGTTTCCGTTTGGAGAAGATCAAACAGCAGCTACCGATCACAGGAATGAGGAAGAATACAGATTCGATGGATGATGTGCTGGATGTGTGGTACATGCTGCCTTTTGCTGACTTTCCCTCGATTGAGGAAGAGACCTTTGGCCCTTCTCCCATTGAGTCAGGTGTAGCGGGGAGGGTTAGCTGTGTGCAGTGTGGGGCATGAGTGAGAGGTTGAGAGAGGAGTTGGTAGTGGGCCCAAGGTATCCCCAGTTGTGTCCGAGCCTGAAGGGTTTAGGTGAGGGGGTACGGAGGCCTCAGAAGGGTTAGGGAACTCCCAGATAGTTGGCCTAAGTAGCGCCTGAGGAACAGGGCGTGAGGGTTACTGTGTGGGGAGGAGATGTCACTGTTTGTGCTTGGGTTACGGTGTGCTGGCAGGAAAGGTGGCGAGTTATTTAGTAGTCATGAGGACATGACTTTTATTTGGTGGAGGGAGAGTGTAAAGAGGGTTTCTTCCTTTTTTGTTAACTAGCAGGAATGCTAATTTACTGATAACGAGAATGGTATTCCTTTGTAAACCAAATGGGGATTAATGTTCTTTCTTCTGAGTCTGTAAGCTTTTGTTGACGGGCTTTTGGGCAGATCGGCGTGAGGGGGTCCGAGGCCGGGAGATTCTCCGAGGATGGGGGGGGGGGGGGATGAAGCTAGATGTGCTTGGTTGACCACTCGGAGGGTCCTGAGCTGTTTGGAGAGTCCGAGGAGTTCGGAGGGTCCTGAGCTGCGAGTCGAGGAGTTCGGAGGGGATCGAATGGTGGCCAGAAGACTTCAGAAATTGAGCTCCAACGGCTGTGCACGAAGTGGTTTGGACTTTGATAAGTTTGGCGCCTTTTCTTTAATTTTCTCTTCATATATACTGTATCGTTATTAATCACTTAGTTATAGTAACCTTTATAAATTGTACTCATTTAATCGCATATGGTGTACTGTCTGTTTTTGGGTGAGGCGGGGACATCACACAGCATCCACACCAGCTGATTACCCAGTTTGGCGGGGCCGAAGGCTGCTCCCCCTAGACAAGAACGAGCTGAGCGAGCCTGAGGCGACCCAGGGGGTTACAGATACAATAAGGCAGATAACCTCGTGCCAACAAGCACAGTCTCACTTGAAGGGACAGGTATCGCCCTGTTACATACCCGTGGGTATCTCGTGCCTGTCACATGACCCTGATGTAGTTGTGGTTATAATAGCATGATGTAATGGTCTTGTGATGGTGGAGTGACGTCATTTCCCGCCAGGAGAGGTCATGTGATAGTTTTTTCAGTAGGGTATAAAAGGAGAACCCCTCCCTTTGACGTTGGGAAGTTTATGGTTGAATTCCCCAGTGACTCCGTTCCGCTGCGTATTCGATGTTATGACGCAGTTTTGTTTTAAAGTGGAGTTTTGCCTTAAATCTCAAAGGTTATTGCTGGCAGTTTTGCGACAATACTGTCAATTCAGTTCAGTTCAGTCGGAGAGTGGAGATTTATCGAAGTTCGGGAAGCTGGAAGAATCGCGGGAAGTTGGTGTTGTCGGCTGTGAAGCAGGTTTGACCTTTATTTAATCTTTGTACGATGAATTAGTACCCTGCTTTTCCAAAAAAGAGCAAAAAGAGTTGAATGCAGAGTTTTGCCAAGGAAATGTCAGTGCCTTTAAGCCTTTTTATTTCCTTCAATTGTAAATCCCTCGGTAAAGCATAGTTAAGCAGGGATCAGCAGTAACGTCGTGAAAGAGGATTTTATTATTCCAAGGAAAGTGTCTCCTAACTATAAATCATTTTGGACTTTTTTGCATTACTCCTTTAACGAACTACTACTTTCTAAAGAAAGCAGTAAAAGAAAGCATTACTACTTTCAGACTTCAGATTAGGTTTGGGAACAGACATGTGGGGTGTTAGAGATCAGATTATATTAGGGGACAGAAGCAGTGATGTAGGGTGTTAGATATCAGAATACGTTTAGCGACAAGAATATGGGAATTTACATTAGGATTCAATGGCTATGATGCGATGTTGTGAGGTTTATGCTTGGGGACAGGGGTCTGGGTCTAAGGAATCAGCTTTGTTTAGGGACAGGCATGTGGGTGAGTTAGAGTTCTTTTGGGTTTAGGGACAAGCATGTGGGTCACGTAGAGATCAGTTTGGGTTTCGTGGGAAGCATGTGTGTCAGTTATAGATTAGGTAATGACGGCTACTCCTTTGCTTGCATCTTCGTAAACAGCTCTATTTTCATCTTTAATATGTCTCTTTTTTCCCATTTCAGGGTTCTTTTGAAAACTCATACCTGGCGTTACATGCTGACTAAAGGGTTTTTGCAGGAATGGGACCCACTCTCGGGCTTCCGTAACTGGCAGTTGTTCGGCACGCCAAAGGCTCCGCCGAAGAGTCTGGCACGAATTCGGAAGCCTAGGCTTCCGGAACTCTGGGGACGGGCGGATTGAGGGACTGTGCCACGACAAGAGACCCGTGTGTCGTCGGCGGTGTCTCAAGATCTGTTGCGTGGTTGGAGACCCGGGATCTTAGCGATCTTCAAGCACAGAGATCGAAAAAAGCGAAGTTTTGTGGTGACCCGTTTTCTGTGCTCCCAGCTTGGGTTAAACTTACTGGTTCGCTGTCTTTTCTTGCTATCTCCTCTTTTTCATCGGCATTTCGTGAACCGGGAAAACAAAAACTGTGTCACTGTTAGGTCAGGTTGAGACTACGCTGGCAAAGGGAAAATCATCCTTCTTGTGCTTCTTGATTTCTTCACTCGAGATTCAGTATCACGCAATCCAGTCACTTTGATCTGACCCATGCATTACTGCTTGCACAGATTAGGATTTAGGGACAAGGATGCGGGGAGTTTGTTTTCAGATTATAGTTAGGGTCAATATGTGGGAGGTTAGAGGTCACACTAGCGTTTTAAGACATGTTGAGGTCAGGGATTGAGGTCAAAGCAGGGTCTAGGTTCGGGGATGTGGGGTATTGGAGGTCATATTAGATGAGAGTTTAGGTTTAGAGATGTCGGGTGTTTGAGGTCAAATTAAGCTTTATGAACATTGGCGTGGAGATTTAGAGGTGAGATTAGGGTCTCGGGTCAGGGAAATGGAGAGGTAGAGGTAGAATGGCGTTTAGCGACATGGATATGGTGGGTTAAAACCTAGTTAGTGTTTAGGGGCAGGAATGTGCAGTGCAAGAGGTCAGACGAACTCTTAGGGACAGTGATGAGGGGTTTCAGTGTTCAAGTTAGGATTTAGGGAAAGGGATGTAGGAAAATTAGCATTCAAATGAGAATAAGGGGCAGGGATGCGATGTTGCGAAAGCTCACATTTACATTTGGGGACAGGGATATCGGGGGGTGCGTAGAAGACAGGTTAGGGTTTAGGGACTGGGATGTCGAGTAGCAAGGTTCAAATGATGCTTTAGGAGCAAGGATGTGGGGTGTTAGTGATCAGATTAGACTAGGCAGGGGAGAGATATGGGGTGGGTTAGATATCAGATTACATTAGGGACGGTGATGTGGGGTCTTAGAGATCAGATTACATTAGGGACGGTGATGTGGGGTCTTAGAGATCAGATTACATTAGGGATTAGGGTCAGTGATCTAGGGTGTTAGAAATCAAATTAGGTTGATGGACTGACATGTCGGGAGTTAGACATCAGATTACATTAGGTTTAGGGACAGTGATGTGGAGCCTTAGAGATCAGATTAGGCTTGGGTTCAGACATGTGAGGTGTTAGAGATCAGTGTGAATTTCGGGACACGCAAGTGGGTGAGTTAGAAATCGGATTAGAGTTTCGTGACAAGCATGTGGGTAAATTGCAGATCCGATCAGTGTAATGGGATAGGGTTGTGTGGAGTGAGAAGTCAGAATGTTTCAAGTTCCTGAGGATCTAACTTGGACCCAACATAATGATATAATTATAAAGAAGACAAGGCAGCGGCCATACTTCATTAGGAGTATGAAGAGATTTGGCATGTCAACAAACACATTCAAAAACTTCTATAGATGTACCGTGGATAGTATTCTGACAGGTTGCATCACTGTCTGGTATGGGGTGGGGCGCTTGTACAGGAACGAAAGAAGCTGCAGAGGGCTGCAAATCTAGTGAGATCCTTCTTGGGTACTACCTGCAAAGGACCCTCGACATCTTCAAGGAGTGGTGTCTCAGAAAGGCCGCGTCCATTATTATGCACCTCCAGCACCCAGGGAGCGGTGTCTCAGAAAGACAGTGTCCTCCAGCACCCAGGGAGCGGTGTCTCAGAAAGACAGTGTCCTGCAGCACCCAGGACATGCCCTTTGCTCACTGTTACCATCAGGTAGGAGGAGCAGAAGCCTGAAGGAACACACTCAATGATTCAGGAACAGTTTCTTCCCCTCTGCAGTCCAATCCCCGAATGAACTTTGAAGTCTTGCACAGTGCCTGACTTTTTTCATATACAGTGTTTCTGTTTTTTGCACGTTTTAAATCTATTCAATATATGTATACTGTAATTTACTTATTTTTTCTCTTCTATATTATGTATTGCATTGAACTGCTGCCGCTAAGTTAAAACTAAATCACGACACATGCCGGTGACAATAAATCTGATTCTGATTCTGATGTGGTTTAGGGACAACTATGTTTGGGTATTGGGCGTCAGAATTGGGTTTGGGACAAAGGGTTCAGGCGATGATTTACGGTGATAGATGCGGGATGCGGGCTGACTGGGCTCTGCACTCTCTCTCAATCACACACACACACACACACACACACACACACACACACACACACACACACACACACACACACACACACAATCTTTCTCGTTCTCCCAATCAACCCTTCCCCAGCCCCCACGCATGCATCTCACTCAGTCAAACTCTGACATCTCACCGTCGCAAGCACTTTTCTATCTCCGTCCATCCGCCTGTGGTCCAGACCACTGCTGCTCCCAATGTCCCGGTCAATAGGAGAACCTCCCTGGAATAATAGCTTGGAGACTAGATGGGTGAATGAGAAGATCTGGAGACCGGGCTGGATAGAATGAAGAAGCATCAGGGCGCGTCTTTATTAATGAATTGAGCCATCGTGGAGATCGGGTATTTGACCAAGCTGACTACCTGTTCCCTGAATTTCGACTGAGTCACCGCGTAAATAAATGTGTTCGTGCACAAGCTGAAATTCCTGAGCAAAACCCCCAAACGGTGAAAGATCCATTCAGAATCATTGAAATTGAAACCATTTCCTTTGACCTGATAATATATGAAATTTACAACGTTTGTCAACCACAGGAGGATGAAGCTGCCGGAGAGGGTGAAGAGTAAAACCACAGACCTCCTCCTGCTCTCCATCTCCGGGTCACTGCGGTTCTCCGCCTTTCTCTGACCCTTCAGCCCGTTACGGACCCGACTGGACACTAAAATGTGCCTGACTGTCAGAGCGTTGAGCAACAGGATCACAGTGAAAGCGAGGAACGGAGTTAAAACCGTATCCAGCCAAGCTCGTGCTACCCACGCAGGCTCAGTGGTGATATTGTCCATGAGTTTACAGAACCACGGGACATTGTCGATGATTACTTTGGGTTTCCAGAGGAAGTAGCGGGGAACGTTTATCAGACAGGACAGCACGCCGATTGTTGTTAGAACCACAGCCGCAGTTTTCCCGGTGCAATATTTTGTTTTCAGCTTCTGGCAACAAATGGTGACAAACCGATCAAAGGTAAAAGTGACGGTGAACCAGACAGACCAGTATGTGACTATAAACCTCAATACCTCGATAACCCTGCACACGGGAGTAATGTTCATGAAACTTGACAGAAGGTAATATTTTTTCATTCGGAATAAAATGACCTCGATGACAATCGTCAATAGATCGGCCACTGCCATGGCCAGCAGGTAGCGAATGGTGCAGGTAGAGAGGCCGCAGTTTCTTCTGGACAGAATCACAATCGTCAAAAGATTCACTGTATATATAGGGGGGGGGGGAGAGGGGAGAGAGAGAGAGAGAGAGAGAGAGAGAGAGAGAGAGAGAGAGAGAGAGAGAGAGAGAGAGAGAGAGAGGGGGAGGAGGGGGTGGAGGAGGAAGGGGGGCGTGGGGAGAGAGAGAGAGGGGGAGGAGGGGAGAGGGAGGGGAGAGGAGGGGAGAGGGAGGGGAAAGGGGAGAGGGAGAGAAAGAGAGAGAGACACACATTACTGAACATGTTCTTCGGGAAATAACACCAAAATCGGTTTCCGCTCAACATCGTCGGTGATACAGTTTGTGAACTGACACGGGTCACACTGTCTCTGGCCTGCCCTCTTCAGTGTGGGGATAAGACAATGTGTGGGTCATCGTCGGTGCTAAGAACGAGCTGCATGAGCGACCGCGATCGGTGATGATCCCGATTATAGTCGCTAATAGGGCCGGTTTCACTAATATAGTCGTGACTGAGCAGGCCACGAGAAGCTCAGCATCTGTGAATTATGTGAATAAATGTGAAGTTATCCACTTTGGAAGCTGGAACAAGAGGGCAGAGTATTGTCTGAACGGTGTAGAGTTAGGTAAGGGAGAAATGCAAAGAGACCTAGGAGTCCTAGTTCACCTGTCAATGAAGGTGAATGAGCAAGTGCAACGGGCAGTGAAGAGGGCAAATGGAATGTTGGCCTTTGTTACAAGGGGAATTGAATACAAGAGCAAGGATGTTCTTTTGCATTTGTACAGGGCCCTGGTGAGACCACACCTGGAATATTGTGTACAGTTTTGGTCTCCAGGTTTAAGGAAGGACATTCTGGCAATTGAGGACGTGCAGCGTAGATTCACTAGGTTGATTCCTGGGATGGCAGGGCTGTCTTACGCAGAGAGATTGGAGAGATTGGGCTTGTACACGCTGGAACTGAGGAGATTGAGAGGGGATCTGATTGAAACGTTTAAGATAATTAAAGGATTTGATAGGATTGAGGCAGGAAATATGTTCCAGATGTTGGGAGAGTCCAGTACCAGAGGGCATGGATTGAGAATAAGAGGTCAGTTATTTAAAACAGAGTTGAGGAAGAACTTCTTCTCCCAGAGAGTTGTGGAGGTGTGGAATGCACTGCCTCGGAAGACGGTGGAGGCCAATTCTCTGGATGCTTTCAAGAAGGAGCTAGATAGATATCTGATGGATAGGGGAATCAAGGGATATGGGGACAAGGCAGGGACTGGGTATTGATAGTGAATGATCAGCCATGATCTCAGAATGGCGGTGCAGACTCGAGGGGCCGAATGGTCTACTTCTGCACCTATTGTCTATTGTCATCTGGTGGGGCTGAGGAGGGAAGCAACACACACAAAGCACTGGGACACTCAGTAACTGGAGAATTGAAGAAACACTGAAAGCTGCAGGGTGACACCCTGCTTCCGGACGAGCCGAAGACCTATTTCACCAAGGGTCTCAGAGGGAAGGCCGGGTCTGTTGAGTAAACAGAACCTGGATGTCACCATTAATGGATTCATTCCATAGCACAGGTTAATGCGATAACGCACGTCAGCATTTCCGTGGACACTGGTTCAGGTGATCAGATCCAATTACTGACCGACAGAAAGTGGCATCCGACTATGGCTGAATACAGAGGGTGAGGGAAAGCAGAGGACCGGGTGTTCAGTCTGATCAATTACTCAGAATAGTGAACATCACAAAATAAAACCCTCCCAGTCACACCTTCGGGGAAGTGCCTTTCCAGCACGGGTATAAATCTGGAGGAATTCCGATGACAACCCTTCCAGTCACACCTTCTCCGAGAGCTGCTCTGACACGACTCTGGAATAGGTGTCATTAAAGGCATGACCCACGTTCAGGTCGATCCCTCATGGTGGAGGAGAGACAGGCGTTTTGCTTCACTGCTCTTTAAATATGAAAAATCAGTATATCCAATTGACAGGATCGACATCTCTGACGGATATTTGTTCAATGGTTATCAATAGCCAATAGACAGTAGGTGCAGGAGTAGGTCATTCGGCCCTTCGAGCCAGCACCACCATTCTCTGTGATCATGGTTGACCAAACACAATTAGTACCCCGTTCCTGCCCTCTCCCCATATCCCTTGACCCCGCTATCTATAAGAGCTCTATCTAACTCTCTCTTTAATGCATCCAGAGACGGCTTCCACTGCCATCTGGGGCAGAGCATTCCATATATCCACGACTCTCTGGGTGAAAAAGTTTTTCTGCATCTCTGTTCTAAATGGCCTACCCCTTATTCTTAAACTGTGGCCTTTAGTTCTGGACTCACCCATCAGTGGGAACATGCTTCCTGCCTCCAGTGTGTCCAATCCCTTAATAATCTTATATGTTTCGATCAGATCCCCTCTCATCCTTCTAAATTCCAGTGTATACAAGCCCAGTCGCTCCAATCTTTCAACATATGACATTCCCGCCAGTCCAGGAATTAACCTTGTGAACCTATGCTGCACTCCCTCAATAGCAAGAATGTCCTTCCTCAAATTTGGAGACCAAAACTGCACATAATACTCCAGGTGGGGTCTCACCAGGGCCCTGTACAGCTGCAGAAGGACCTCTTTACTCCTATACTCAGTTCCTCTTGTTATAAAAGCCAGCATACCATTAGCTTTCTTCACTGCCTGCTGTTCCTGCATGCTTGCTTTCATTGACTGATGTACAAGAACACCTAGATCTCGTTGTACTTCCCCTTTTCCTAACTTGACTTCATTTAGATAGTAATCTACCTTCCTGTTCTTGCCACCAAAGTGGATAACCTCACATTTATCCACATTAAACTGCACCTGCCATATATTTGCCCACTTACCCAACCTGTCCAAGTCACCCTGCATTCTCATAACATCCTCCTGACATTTCACTCTGCCACCCAGCTTTGTGTCATCGGCAAATTTGCTAATGTTACTTTTAATCCCTTCATCTAAATCATTAATGTATATTGTAAACAGCTGCGGTCCCAGCACTGCACCTTGCGGTACACCCACTGGTCACAGCCTGCCATTCCGAAAGAGACCCGTTAATCGCTATGCTTTGTTTCCTGTCAGCCAGTCAATTTTCAATCCATGTCAGTACTCTGCCCCCAATAACATGTGCCCTAATTTTGCCCACTAATCTCCTATGTGGGACTTTATCAAAAGCTTTCTGAAGTCCAGGTACACTACATCCCTTGTCCATTTTCAAAGTTACATCCTCAAAAACACTCCAGAAGATTAGTCAAGCATGATTTTCCCTTCAGAAATCCATGCTGACTTGGACTGATCATTCTACTGCTATCCAAATGTGTCGTAATTTTCTCTTTTATAATTGACTCCAGAATCTTTCCCACCACTGACGTCAGGCTAACTGGACTATAATTCCCTATTTTCTCTCTCCCTCCTTTCTTGAAAAGTGGCTCAACATTAGCCACCCTCCAATCAGCAGGAACTGTTCCTGAATCTATAGAACATTGAAAAATTATTACCAATGCGTCCACGATTTCTAGAGCCACCTCTTTAAGTACCCTGAGATGCAGACCATCAGGTTCTGGGGACTTATCAGCCTTCAGACTCAACAGTTTATCCAACACCGTTTCTTGCCTAATATAAATTTCCTTCAATTCATCCTTTACACTAGTTCCTTTGGCCACTATTACATCTGGGAGATTGCTTGTGTCTTCCCTAGTGAAGACAGATCCAAAGTACCTGTTCAACTCATCTGCCATTTCCTTGTTCCCCATAATAAATTCACCCGTCTCTGTCTTCAATGGCCCAACTGTTTTTTTTTGCTATTCACATACCTAAAGAAGCTTTTACTATCCTCCTTTATATTCTTGGCTAGTTTACCTTCGTACCTCATTTTTTTCTTGGCGTATTGCCTTTTTTGTTATCTTCTGTTGCTCTTTAAAAGCTTCCCAGTCCTCCGGTTTCCAGCTCATCTTTGTTATGTTATACTTCTCTTTTATTTTTATACTGTCCTTTACTTCCCTCGTCAGCCACGGCCGCCCCTTACTCCCCTTAGGATCTTTCTTCCTCTTTGGAATGAACCGATCCTGCACCTTCTGCATTTACCCAGAAATACCTGCCATTGTTAGGGTATTGTTCCATTGAACTTTGGCCAGCTCCTCCCTCATAGCTCCATAGCTCTCTTTGTTCAACTGTAATACTGCCACATCCGATTTTCCCTTCTCCTTCTCAAATTGTAGGTTAAAACATATCATATTATGGTCACTACCTCCTAATGGTTCCTTTACCTCGAGGTCCCTGATCAAATCCAGTTCATTGCACAACACTAAATCTAGAATTGACTTCTCCCTGGTAGGCTCCAGTACAAGCTGTTCTAAGAATCCATCTCGGAGGCACTCCACAAACTCCCTTTCTTGCGGTCCAGTACCATTCTGATTCTCCCAGTCTACCTGCATGTTGAAATCCCCCATGACATCTGTATCAGTACCTTTGCAACATGCCAATTTTAACTCTTCATTCAACTTACACCCTACATCCAGACAGCTACATCCCGACTGCATCCAGCTTGCTGACATCAAACTGGAAGCTTGTCAAATGATAATAAACAGGTTCACACTGGTTAACACTCAGAAACACCAAACATGAATTGCTCTGCTCACTCACCAGGAACTCCAGTGACGGCAATGAACACGTATAGTATTTTCTGTATGCTCTCGTACCTATCCAATACTGAAGACATTTTCTTTGTTCAGTGATTCTGTGCTTCAGGCGATCTCTCAGAATGAAATGTTAAGGCAGCGTAAGCCTAGGGTTTTTAATACCATTTATCGACTCCACAGGGACCGACTGAAACAAATTTAGAAATAAAGATTTTCAAATTATTTCCAAACAGATTAAGCCAGACATGTTCAATCCCTGCGGTGACAAAGAGTGATTAATTTAGTGAATTATTGTGAAACTGCAAACAATGGAAATGTGATGGCACTAAAGGCTGGAAATTGGGAGTGGCATTCATCCAGCAAAGGGAACATTGTTTCAAACAGCATCAGACCCAACGCGCAAGCTCTTATTTGTTTTGGTGTGACTTTCGTCTATCAGTTGGGAGAATCGTATAGAAGATCTTCTGGAGTAAAACTACCTCTCACTCTTATTCTGCACCAAGTCTGATCGCACCTCATCTGAATGCAACCTCAAACACGGGAAAAATGCAGATGCTGTAAATCAAATCAACACACACATTTCAATTCTACTTCACATTCTCGTACTGGCACCTCATCCGTGGCCTCCTCCACTGCGCGATGAGGCTGCACTCAGGTTAGAGGAGCGACACGCTATGTTTCCTTTGTGTTGGCACCAACCTAATTGCCTGAACATCGGTTACCTCGAATTTTCGACAATGCACACCCAGCCTCCTTCACTATTCCCTCACTCCCATTTCCCTCTCTCGCCTTATCTCCCTACCTGCACATCAACTCTCTGTGGTTCTTCTCACTCTTATCTTTCTTCCATGATCTGCTATCCTCTCCCATCAGATTTTGCTTTCTCCAGCCATTTATCTCTTTCACAAATTAGCTTACCATCTCCTAACTTCACCCCCTCCCCACTACCGCTTTCACCTTTCTCCTACCATATTGCACGTTTTCTTCACTCATCCCACCCCGCCTTCTTGCTCTGAATTCTCTTTCTTTTCGAGTCCTGATCAAGGGCTTCGGCCCGAAACGTAGACAGTACTCTTTTCCATAGAAGCTGTCTGGCCTGCTGAGTTCCTTCAGTATTTTGTACGTGTTGCTTTGAATGTAATCTCATTCCTCTTTCCTGATTATCATAATCCACCCTCAGGTATACCAAACTTTGTCCTGTGTCTATGTACATCACCATTGAAGCAAATGTTTGCTCTGAGAAACAAAAAAACACTACTATTTGTCTCACTTCTACATGGAACAGCGAAAGATAAAGCACAGGAACAGACCCTCCGGCCCACAGTGTCTGTGCCAACCATGATGCCGCATTAACCGGATCCTAACTACTATATATGACCCGTTTCACTACATTCCTTGTCTGTCCCTGTGTAAGCGCTAATTATATACTCGTGATGTAGTTTGTGTCGAGAGGGCTCTACCGAGAGGATCTCCAAGAAAACGTCTGTCTTTGGTGATGGCCACTAAACACCGCTAACTCACCAGGACCTACCCCGAACCCTACGCCATTGCTTACAAACTCACCAGGAACAACCGCGAACACTATTCCATGCCTTGTAAGCTCAGCTCTCAACACTCATACCACAATTCATTCTGTGTTATTACGAGTGTTTATGCTTCTGTCAATGTTGTTTGTGAGTATGGGTGTTTGCATCTGAGTGTCTGAATATGACTGTTGGTGTCTGAAAATGTTTGATCGTGTGTGAAAATATTTGAGTACTTATCTATGTGTGTGTGCGTCAGCGGTGTGTATCTCACGAGTCTGTGTGTCTACGTGCGCGACTGTGTCCGTGTTTGTTCGTGCGTTTGTGTCAGTGTCTGTGTGTATGTGCGTGCGTCTGTGTCTACGTACAGTAGTCTGTGTATGTACGCATCTATAACTGTAGCAAGGACTGCCTTTAAAGGAGTATGTGAGCACGTACGCGTGCGCGCGCGCGTGTGTGTGTGTGTGTGTGTGTGTGTGTGTGTGTGTATGTGAGAGAGAGAGAGAGAGAAAGAGAGAGAGAGAGAGATTTTGTGTGTCTGTTACTTGTGTCTGTTTGTATCTGCTGTTGCTTATTTTTGGTTTCTGTGTCTGTGTTTCTCTGTTTTCTGTGCCTGTTTGTGAGTGAGTTTCAGTGTACGTTAGTCTGTGTGTGTTAATGTGTATCACAGTGCGGTAGGCTGTGTGTGTTCATGTGCAGCACAGTGTGCGTTAGTCGGTGTGTGTTCATGTGTAGCACAGTGTGCGTTAGTCGGAGTGTGTTCATGTGTATCACAGTGTGCGTTAGTCTCTGATTTGTATATGGGTATGTCTGTCTGTGTATCTCGATGTGTGCGTACATGTATGCCTGTGCAAACGCGTGTGTAGACCTGTATGTGTAACTCTGCACGTGTGTCTGGTGCTGAGTATTTCTGTGGTTTTGTCGGTGTCTGTTGTTATATATGTAGGCGTGAGTATCTGTATCTACGTGAGTGTGTCTGTGTATCTATGCTTGTCTGTGTATGCATCTGCGATGCTGTGTGCATGTGTGTCTATATGCGTGCCTCTGCGTCTGTCGGCGTATGTGCGTGTGTATGTGTGTTCGACCTTGATTTTCTGTGCGTTTGTGTGTGTGTGTGTGTGTGTGTGTGTCTGTCTGTGCGCGCGCGCGCCCGTGCGCGTGTATGTGGCGGGGGTGGGGGGGGGGGCAGGAGTGCGTTCTCCGTGCGTGCCTATGGATGTCTGTTTGTGTTTCGTGGCTCCCTCTGCAGTCTCCGTGCGTGCAGGTGGCTGTGTGTTCGTGTCAGAGTCTGTGTGCATGTATGTGCGTCTCTGTCTATGAGTAGGAGTCCCTGTCTGCCCGCCTCAATAGTTGTCTGTGCCTAGGTCTGCCTCTGTGTGGTATCTGTGTGTGATTGTGTGTGATACTATGTCTTTGTTTGTGTGTCAGTGTGTGTCTGTGTGTTTGTGTTTCTATTCAAATATGAAATTAACTTCATTTTAAAAGTTAACTTCTACATGTCACCTTATACCAGCTTGAGGTGCACGTTCTTGTCAGCATTCACATTGGAGCAGAGAATTGCAATAAAATCAGTCATAATCCATACACAGAGATGTGACAAACTAATGATATGCACACGGATTTGAGAGTAACAATGGACGCGGTGAGTAGGTCAACAAGGGGTTCTACACGCATTTCGGTGTTCTGGCAGATTTGTGGTGACTGCGATTTTGGAGCTGTGACGAATCTCAAGGTTATTTCAATTACAGCATAGATAATTTCATAATAAATGCACTTTCAACTTTGTTTTTTGCTGTTTTTTTAAGGTGGAGGCAGTCATTCTGTGAAGTCGTTGAAATAATTATTGTTTTGGTATAATCTAATTTGTACCTGGGTGTATCAGCGGATTTCGGAACGTGCATAGATATGGGGTGCATATGGATTTGGAAGTGCGCCCAGATTTCGGTGACTCACGGATGCGGGGGTCTGAAGATTTGGAGGTGTGACGAATCTCAAATTTCTTTAATTTGTAGATACGTTAATAATAAATTTAATTTGAACTTTGAGCTCAGCTCGTTTTTTTCCTTGTTCAGATTCTGAACTGTCTGAATTTTTACTTACTCTGGGATAATCTAATGTACATGTGGGGTTGTCAGCCGGTTGGGATGCGCTCTAATTTGGCCATCTGCGTACATTTGGGAATGAGCCTGGATTTACGGCTGGGTAGGCGAATATGGGGTGCACATGGATTTTTAGTTACCCACAGATTTGTGTGTCTCCGGGTATCAAGACTTGCACACAAATGTTGGACTACGTGCGGATTTTTAATGCCAAGGCAGCCATTTTATGAACTTTTTAATGATACTTGTTCAGGGAATATCTAATGTGCATGTGTGGCGTTGGGGGGGGGGGCAGCGGATGGGATGCGTACTGCTTTGGGGATGCACACAGATTTAGAGGCATTATCTTGAATTTTGGGTTCACACGGATTTGGTGTGCCCATATTTATGGGTGTGTTGCCGAACATGGCAGGGCACGCAGATGTGAAACTGGTTTACATACATTCTTTTTCTGGGTCCCGGAACCCAACGTTGTTGAGGGTCATGGGGCGGTTGATAGTTCAGTGAAAGAAAAAGCTGTTAAAAGTTCAACAGTGGACATAAACATTCTGCTTGGCAAATCAGAAGCTGGGGTGTAGGTACGGTGAAGAATTAGTGGGTTATGGCACGTCTTATGGGATAATGGGCATAAGGGGACACAACTCTGCAGAATAAAAAAAAACTTTGTTGAGTCACAGATAATGGACTGAGAGGAATGAGTGCTCTATGAAAAAAAAAGATTTGGCGCTTCCAAAGGCTGTGGATATGTGTAGCACAGCAGAGACCACACTAGCACAAGCTGAGGAACTGCACAGGCCGACGGCAAAGCGCATGGCATGAAAGCAGTGGTGCATGTGGCAGAGCGCAAGTTATATCCCAAAGCAACAGAAAAGCAATCAATCAATCAGTCAATCAATGAATACATAAGGGAGGAATTAAGTTGGCAGCAAGTGGCTGCCTCTTCGAGAACATTTACGTTAAAAGATTAATTACTCTTTTTATTATCCCATTTTCCCTTTTCAGGGTGATTCGAGGTCCAGATCTGCCAGTAGCACTCGAAACGCGATTTCTTTTACGGCGGATGAGTTCCGGGGTCCTGGCGCTCGTCGGCTGAACGATTTTTGACAGCCTCCAGGCGGGGCTGGGAAGATGGCGCTTCCGGGGTGCGGACCTGGGCCCTGTGGATGCCCGATATTAGGCTGGGGTTGCCAACTGAGGCATCACTGGTTATCGAACATCCGGATTTCGCTGCAGTGGATGTATGGAAGTTTGACTTGGCAGACTGCAATAGCTGAACAGCGATTGTCAGTCTCCCCTTTCGCTGTGAAAATGAGTCATATCTCTCTGTGCCTTGTCCATGAGAAACGGAGCCTGTGGCATGTCGAGCTGTCGGGTAAATAATAGATTTTGCTGACTGCATAAATGCTGCCTGACCAGCTGAGTTCCTCTAACATTGTGTGTGTGCTGCTATGGTCTCTGTTTGGGTGTTTTCCTGTTGCTTGTTGGGGGGAGGGAAGGGGTTGAAGCGTTGATGTTCGCTGCTGCTTGTGCAGAGGAGCGGAGAGAGAAAGCTTTGGGGTTCTGACGTTTTTCTGTCTTTCACTCTTTTGGGTTCTGTTTTCCGTGGATGTCTGTGAAGACAAGTATTTCGGGTTGTATTCTGTATACATGCTCTGATAATCAACGGAACCATTTGAACAGAAAATGCGGCAAACGTGAAGGTAGGCACACTCCAGAGACGTGTACTGCTTATGGAAAGCCCTGTGATAATTCTGGAAAGAAGAATGATTTTGCAAAGTGCTGCAAAGCTGCGGCTGCAAGTGGAAGGTTCACATGGTCTTCTGGATTTTTGAAGATTTCTGCTGCATATACATGCGATAGGTGCTATCTATGGGCAAGCGTTTTAATTGGAAACAGGTCATAAACCATTGACCTTAATTATGGTCAAACCACTGAATGACTGTCCCAGCGTAAGGCTACAGAAATATGACGTGAAGGTGATCTACACATCCAAACATATATTTGCTACTAATGCAATGTCTCGAGGAGATAAAGTATTTACCAAGAGATTAATGCTGATATGTTGGCTGATGTGGACATGATCGTTACCTTCATCAAATATCTCCGGATAGAACACAGACGATTGGGATACCAATAGGGATGGCTGAATCAATGAAGGTGACAGGACAGAAAAGATGGCCTGCTACAATATTTATTCAGGATTATTTGGAACTGATAGCAATGGAAGATATGTTCCTCAAAGGGAACAGGCTTGTGATTTCAGTGTCGTTAAGCAAGGAAATGCCCCAGAAGGTGATGAAGAGCATCCCAATGATGAGGAACAAACATAAGCAACGAGCTGGTGACGTGACGTAATGTCCAAGAATGAACCGAGACATCAGGCAGACCACTGCTTCATGAGAGCTATGTCTTACCCACAGACCACAGCAGCAAGCAAATCGCTTCACTCCACACCCTGTACCAGACAGGCCGTCCTTCGAATTAGCAGAGCATTTGTTTAATTGTAATAGGAAGAGTCATATTGTTGCGACAGACTACTTTCCCAGAGTTTGCAACAACAAAATCAATATCCAGGAAAGCAATCATCACCTTCTCAGAAACAGTGTTTGTGCGGCATGGAGTTCCATCGAATCATGGAAACATTGAAAACTACAGCACATTATAGGCGCTTCGACCCTCAATGTTCCTCCGACCTACTCTGGAAGCTGCCGAGCATTTCCCCAGCGCTTGGCCCACTATTTTTCTAAGCTCCGTGTACCAATCTAAGAATCTCTTAAAAGACCTTATTGTACCCACCTTTACCACTGCCGCTGGCAGTGCACTCCACACACCCACCACACTCTGGATAAAAACTTACCTCTGACATCCCCCTTGAAGCTAGTTCCAAGCACCTTAAACTATGCCCGCTTGTGTTAGCCATATCAGCCCTGGAAAATAGCCTCGGGCTGTCCACACAAACAATGCCTCTCATCAGCTGATACACATCGATCAGGACACCTCTCATCATCCGTCGCTTCATGGAGAAAAGGCCAAGTTTATTGCATCTATTCTCATAAGACATGCTCTCCACTATCCCTGTGAATCTCCACTGCACACTCTCGATAGCATCTACATTCTTCCTGTAGTGAGGTGACCAGAACTGAAAACAGTAGTCCAGGTGCGTTCTTAGCAAGGTCTCTATGGACTTAACATTACCTCACGGCTCTTGAACTAAATGCCACAGTTGATGAAGTCTATCACACCATACGCCTTCCTAACACATAAACAGACACAGACCCCAAGATCTCATTGATTCTTCACACTGCCAAGAGTCTTAACATTAATACTGTGTTTTGTCTGCAAATGTGACATACAGAAATGATTCATTGATGTGTAACTGGGTTGAACACCCCCTGCCACTTCTCAGCCTAATTCTGTCTCCTAATGTTGTCCCGCTTTAACCTCTGACAAACCTGAATGGGAATCAGGATTAAAACGTTTGGTGCTGTGAAGTTCTACTTGTGGCAGATGGTGAAAAGTGTTCCGCTAGTTGATGAGGGAAGATGAGGATGGAGGAGCAACACGTTGCATTCTGTCTTGGTACACTCCAGCCTGTTCAGCTGAACCATAGCACCAGTCTTCTCTTTTGAATCCAGAGACCCAACGGAAACCAGCACCAGTTCACTGCAAGATGACAGAAAGAAGTTACAGCAGAACTCAGCTCAAACAAAAAGGACAAGCGAATCAAAGAGCAGGAGAGTGCTGGTGGAGGGGAACTCGTTGGGTCTGGTGTCCAGAAGGAAATGAAGAGCTCTGTGGCTTTCCTGATGGGAGGTGGAGGTGTATATGGACCGGGTATCCGCAGTCAAGACAACCGTACAAATCAGTAGGTTTATAAAAAATGTCAACTCGTGTGAATGTGTTTGGTGAGCCCTGCCACGGCCGGTGTCTTTCTCGGCTCTTCTGTCATATGAATCTGCCAGGGTGGATGGTGGAGGGTTCTGCAGAGATGGCAAGTGGTGTACGTGTCAGACGGGTTCACAAAATAGTGATGGGTGTAGGTTCAAAGACGCAAACACGAGAAAATCTGCAGATGCTGGAAATTCAAGCAACTCCCACAAAGTGCTGGTGGAATGCAGCAGGCCAGGCAGCATCTACAGGGAGAAGCACAGTCGTTGTTTCGGGCCGAGACCCTTCATCAGGTCTAATGGAAAAAAGAGATAGTAAGAGATTTGAAAGTGGGAGTGGGAGGGGAAGACCAAAATGATAGGAGAGACAGGAGTGGGATGTGACGAGATCTGAACGATTGTTCTAAAGCGGACTGTTCCTTTAACAAGAGAGAGAGGGAGCGAACAGCTTGTGTGCTAATTCAGCAGCAGGGAGAGAGAAAGTCTGTCAGTTGCCTTAGAAACTGAAAGGCGGAGCTATATGATGGACAGCTGGTGTTCCGCACTCTGAAAAATATGCAAGGTCAGTATACTTTCTAATCAGACACACAAGACACACCGCAGCAGACACACGACGCCAGAGGCAAGGAGGACACTGGTGAACTTTGTGTGCCCACGACAAGGGTGGGGTTTTTGCTCACAGTGTGGACAAAGGAGTGACCAGTGGGGAGCTATCGGTGTGTTAACCCTTGTCTGGAGTTGATAACTCCACCACAGAAGACGGCATCCCCTTTTTGTGATCTCAAGTTGGTGACTTTTAAATAAGTCTTGGGAACAGGATGACGACGTGGAGGATCGGCATCGGCTTTGGAAGCTAAACCAACAATCTCTCTCTCTCCAACTTTACTCAAACCAGATTCCAGAACTGAACTGGTTACTTACCATACCACCGTAAGACTGTATCACCTAGTCACCTGTGCTGGGGGAGCTTAGGAACCTTATCTACTCTCCTATATATATGCATATACTCTGCTAACCAGTTTACCTTATCTTGTTTTATATTACTTTATTCACGTAGTTACTAATACAATAGATTTTAAGACTCAGACTCCAGGTGTGCCCATTTCTGCTGGTCCTTTTTAACCCGCTATGGCGTATGTAACAAATTGGGGCCTCTTTCCGGGATATGAAACAAATTGGGCTCTCATCTCGGATATGAACAAAAATTAGTGGGAGCCATTCTAAGATTTGCTGGGGTCTTGATTGAATAGTTGATTTGATTGGGGAAATTCCCTTCCGATTTCTGCGAGTGGATTATCAGCAGAAATGGAGTCTGAGTTTAACAGGTTTGTGGTACAACCAACCCCAGAGGCATTGGATGATGCTAAGAGGGAGGTGCTGCTGGGAATTGCTCTTAAGTTACAGATTAAGGTGACCACTCGCATGAAGAAGGTTCAGATACAGCTGTTAACAGTACAGCATTCTGTAGCCAAGGGGAATTTGAAAAGGAGGTATTGGAAATGTTTGCTGAAGGTAAAGCACTTACTGAGGCTGAGGTTCAGCTTCAGTTAACAAAACTGAAGTATGAGTATGAGTTGAAATTAAAACGGCTGGAGGCCGAAGAAGCAGAAAAGCGGAGGATACATGAGACTAGTAAGGCAGATAAACAGAGACAGTTCAAGAGAGGGATGTGGCAGTGACAGGATCAAGCATCAAGCAGGGGTAAGGAGCTGGTGGTACTGTTTAATATCAGTCAAGAAATTAAGTTAGTACCGCCCTTTGATGAAGCTGAGGTCGACCGGTATTTCCTACACTTCGAAATGGTGACCCAGGCTCAGAAATGGCCGAGGGATGAGTGGGCTGTCATGTTACAAAGTGTGTGGAAGGGGAAGGCTCAGCAGGCGTTTTCTGCCCTGAAGCTTGAACAGTCAAGCAATTATGATGTAGTGCTTAAAGTTCATGAGTTGGCTACAGAGGCGTCTAGACAAAAGTTCAGGGACTTGAGGAAGTCCGGGTGCCAAACTTAAGTGGAGCTTGCCCCAAAAAACAGGTGTACTTCAATCTCTGGTATACCTCGGATGGGGTAACTGAGGGTTTGGAAGAGCTAATTGCGATTGAAGACTTCAGGAAGTTTGTTCCTGATGATGTAAGAGAATTCCGAGATGGAAAGGATTCCACTACCTTGCGGGAGTCTGCTAGGTTAGCAGACGAGGTTGTTTTAACCCACAAGGTTCAGTTTACTCGGATGCGAGGTTCCCAGAGAGTAGCTGGGAGGATCAGGGGAACCTGGAATTTGAAACTGTGACTGGTATTGAAAGCCTAGAAGAGGCAGCTGTCCCAATTGCCTGTGTTCAGGTTGTTGAAGCACCTGTGAATTTCCAGGGATTTGAACCTTGTGTTGAAGCTCAGTTAAGGTCTGAGGTGTTTGAGTCGGTTGAAAAGGAATGCATTCTTTTTGTGTCAGATGGACATGGTTCAGTGAATAAAGGGTTAACCTTAGTGCCAGTGGGAAGTGAGGATTCTCAGTCACTTGTGTTAGACGGTGCTCTAAAAGTTGGTGATGAGTTGATAGCTTGTGATGTGAATTTTATTGGAAATATTGAGAAAGTGCAGTTTCTGAATTATTAGATAAACTTGGGGAATTTGGACTGGTTTCGCGACTTTTGGCCCTGCTTTCAGGAAAATAGCCTGTAGGAGTATGTGAAACTCTGTTGAATTTTGTTTTCGCAGTAGGATGTAAACACTTTCAAGGTTATGGAGCTGTTTTTCACGATTGCAATGTGAAAAGAAAGGATGGTTTTGGTTTTGAAAGGCCACCTGACTGGGTCACTATAAAGTCGTAGGAACAGAATCGATGGGTTGTTTGGAAATTTTCAGAATGTAAGCATGGTCTTCGTAAGCTTAGTGACGGTACTGAGTTTGATAAACATTAGGTTGGCACCTTTCAAGGGTAAAGTTTATTCAGCAGTACAGCTAACAAGCAAGCTTGTGGCTGATGGCACACATGCACGGTGACCCAAAGCATGTCTAGGAAGGCTGCTGATGCAGGTAGCAAAGACAGGGGTTCAACATATGAGAATTTTTCAAAGACTTTTCTACCTTCCATGTGACATCAGGATTTGGGTAGTATGGGGGATGAGAAAGGTTTGTCCTTGTCCAGGGATGAATTTATAGCCGAACAAAGTCGAGATTCTGAAATTGCTGCGTCAAAGGAGACAACTCTCACAGAAGACGAGGTTCAGAGAGAGTCAGTAGAATACTATCGTAAGGATGGGGTGTTGATGAGGAAGAGGACATCACCTACTGTGCCTGCAAGCGAGGATTGGGCGATCGTACATCAATTTGTGGTCGCGAAAGTTTACAGGGCTGAGATTTTAAACATGGCTCATAGTATGCCTTTAGGTGGACACTTTGGAGTGAGAAAAACAGTGAACAGAATTATGAAGGAATTCTACTGTCATAATTTAGGGAAGGATGTCATGAACTTTTGCAAGACTGTGGTAAAAGCCCTTACATTTTTTTTCATACAGGTAGGTCTATCTAAATAAATCGAATCTGACCAGGGTAGTAACGCTTCTTCGAGAACATTACAAGGGATAAGTAAAGAGTTGAGAGCAAAGCACATTGTGTCGCCTTTGACCCTACTCAGAGCAATGGTCAGATCAGAATGTAAGTATGAGCGTGCTTAGTTATGTTTTGGAATTCAGAGACAGACTTAGCAAGACGTGTGACCTTGTGAAGCAGAATTTACAGCACTCTCAGATAAACATGAATCATGTTGGAGAAAGGCTCTTGGGGCTGTTTCCCCTTCTTACCAACCCCCTTCAAGCGAGATTTAATGGACCATATGAAATAATTAAGAAAAATGATTCTTTAAATTATGTTATTGGAACTCCTGACTGGAGAAAGGCTACCCAGCTCGTCCACGTAAATATGATCAAAGGTTATAATGACCCCGAACCTGCACCGGTGAGTACTGTTATGACAACGGAAGAAATTGTGGTGTCTGGTACTGGAATACCACATCACTGTGATGAACTCCCTGTAGTCTCCACAAGACTCAGAAATTCTGATGTTTTGAAAAATCTTGATGGAAAGACTAAATATTTGCAGTCAAAGCAACAAAAACAACTGAAGAGTTTAATTAATAAGTATAAAGATTTATTCCCTGACATTCCAAGACGGTGCACGGCTGTGGTGCATGACATAATTGTAGATGAAGTTGATCCCATTAAGCAGCACCCTTACAGTATGAACCAAGACAAAAATAAAATGGTTGCACAAGAAATTGAGTACATGCTAACAGCCGGCAAATTAGGCCAACCACTTCAGACTGGGGGTCACCGTGCGTGATTGTCCCTACGTCAGGTGGGAGTATGAGATTCTGTACTGATTACAGGAAAGTTAATGCAGTAACTAAGACAAATGTTTATCCCATCCTGAGAGTGGATGACTGTATTGACAGAGTGGGGAAGGCTAAATACCTTACAAAGATTGACCTGTTGAAAGGTTACTGGTGTGTTCCTTTAACAGAAAGGGCTAAAGAAGTATCTGCATTTGTGACACCATCTGGACTGTATGAGTACAACGTTTTACCCTTTGGGACGAAAAATGCTTCAGGGACATTCCAAAGGATGATGAATTCAGTGATTCAATGTTTAGGCAATACAGAGGCTGATATTGATGATTTGGTTGTATGGAACGACACCTGGAAAGAGCATATCTCAGCAGCAGAGAAACTATTTAAAAGGCTGTCCAAGGCAAATCTCACTGTAAACCTTGCTAAAGGTGAATTTGGCCATGCCACTGTCACTTACCTTTGCGATGTAGTAGGCCAGGGCCAACTGGCTCCTGTGCAGGCCAAGGTTCAGGCTATTGCTGAGGTTCCCGTTCCGACGGGCAAGAAAACATTGCAGAGGGTTTTGGGAATGGTTGGGTATTACCGTAAGTTTTGTAAGAACTTTGCAGATATCGCTCTCCCCTAACGAAGCTCCTAGAGAAGAGTGAAAGATTTGTGTAGACTGCTCTTTGCCAGGAGGCATTTGACCATCTGAAAACCATCCTGTGTTTGCACCCTGTGCTCAAAGCACTTGATTTCAATAAACCATTTTCAATCGTGGTAGACGCTAGTGATGAAGCTGTGGTATGGTTGCAAAAGGTTGATGATGAAATTGAATATCCAGTTAGCTTATTTCGCAAAGAATTTAATATGCATCAGAAGAATTACACAGTTGAAAAAGAGCTGTTGGTGCTCACTTTAGCATTGCAACATTTCGATGTCTGCATATGTCCCGTGCAGAAACCACTTGTGGTTTACACGGACCATAATCCATTGCTGTTTCTGAGTAAAATGGACAAGAATAGAAGGTTACTTAACTGGAGTCTGATCTTGTAAGAATATGACATGGAAATAAAACTCGTGAAAGATACTGAAAATATTATAGCAGGTTGATTGTCAGGATGCTAAGTTTAAGTTTGTAATGCTTTTCTATGTTACCTGATAATTACACATGCATTGCTTTAAGCTGTATAAACTTTAATCTATAGTTAAGACAAAAAACTTTGCTGATTCATCAAATTTTTTCCTAAAAGGGGGAAAGTGTGACGAGATCTGAAGGACTATTCTAAATGGACTGTTCCTTTAACAAGAGAGAGGGAGCGAACAGCTTGTGTGCTATTTCAGCAACATTGAGAGAAAGAGTCTGTGAGTTGCCTTGGAAACGGTAAGGCGGAGGTATATGATGGACAGCTGGTGTTCTGCACTTTGAGAGATATGCAAGGTCAGTAAACTTTCTAATCAGACACACAAGAAACAGCACAGCAGACACACGAGGCCAGAGGCAAGGAGGACACTGGTGAGCCTTGTGTACCCAAGACAAGGATGGGCTTTTTTTCTCATGACCGGTGGCGAGCTATCGATGTGGTTAACTCTGGTCTGGAGTTGATAACTCTACCACAGAAAACGGCACCGCCTTTCCTGTGGGCATCAGCAATGGCACCGGTATTGGCATTGCAAGACAAACCAACACTCTACTCTCCCTCTCTCTCTCTCCAACTCTACTCAAACCAGATTCCAGAACTGAACTGATTACTTACTATATGACTGTAGGACTGTATCACCTAATCACCTGAGCTGGGGAAGTTGGGGAACCTTATCTACTCTCCTACATATATGCATATACTTTGCTAACCTGTTTACCTTATCTTGTTTTATATTACTTTATTCACGTAGTTACTAATAAAATAGTGTTTACAACGGCAGACTCAGACTTCAGGTGTGTCAATATCTGCCAGTTCTTTTTAACCCGCTACGGCGTATGTAACAGGGAAGAATGAAACTAAGAGATGGGAATTTGATTGGCAAAAGGGACACAAGGCAGTAGAAGGGGGAGTATCATAGGACGGAAGGTCTTGGAAGAAGTAATGGGGAAGGGAGCTCAGAGGAAGATGGAGAACAGGCACGGAGTTATTGTGAGAGGGAAAGAGAGAAGAAGAATGGATGAATAGATAGATAGATAGATAGATAGATAGATAGATAGATAGATAGATAGATAGATAGATAGATAGATAGATAGATAGATAGATCGGTAGATTTTAGGGATAGGGTAAGAAAGGGAGGAGGGGCATTAACGGAATTTAGAGAAGTCAATGTTCATGCCTTCATGTTGGAGACGGAATGTAAGGTGTTGCTCCTCCAACCCGGGTGTGACGTTATCTCAACAGTAGAGGAGACCATGGATTGACATATCGGAATAGGAATGGGACGTGGAATTAAAATCTGTGGCCACTGAGAGATCCTGCTTCCTCTGGCAGACAGAGCGATGGTACTTCCTCCTACAGATGCTGCCTGGCTTGCTGCCTTCCATCAGCATTTTGTGCGTGTAGGTTTAGAGAGGTTTTTACAGATGGTTGAGGCTGCAAGGATTGTAGATGTTAACAGAAACGGGGTGAGGTGTAGGTGCTAGAAGGGTTTTCACAGAGGGCGAGTGGTGTAGGAATGCTTCTCCACAACTGAGGAAATGTAATTCACTTGTCATACCATTTTTGTCTGTAACCAGCTGGAATCTGTATTGTATCAGACTGCTTTGCTAATAATCTTCATGCAACACGATGCTGATGGTACCTGAGCACTTGACTGCAGACCCGCAGCTGTGTTTCTGGAAGAATGCCAAATACACTGATTCAGCAGACAACAGAATGCACCCTGTCCTTGAACTTGTTTCCAAAGGAGTGAACGTACTGGCTTGTGGTTTTGTTGGACAACAACTATTACCAGTACTTGCGCAGTGCTAGTCTTCACTTGCTGCATGAAAAATTAAAGGCTCTTATAATTGATACACTCTAGTTAATTGTTGATAATAAGTCAAAGTGAAAAGGTGCTTGATGCCACGTCCTACCCAGAGACCCATTCTTACCTGCACCCGGACCTCATTCCACACGGCTTCGCCATCTCACCACTACACCACAAGTCATAGGACCTTAAATATCCATTCCGTCCATTGAATCTTAGCCTGTTTTCTCTGGAGTGGAGGAGTCTCAGAGTGACCTTGATCAGATTTCGAGAGGTATAGATAGACAGCTGCCATTTTTAACCTTCCGGGTCTCAATGTTCAATACTAAAGAGCCTGCATTTAGAGAGATTAGGAAATGTGAACTTAATTACTATGGATGGTTCAGAGGCCAAGTCATCGGGTTTATTTCAAGCAGAGGATGTTCAGTGCTTGATCAGTGTAGGTGTCAAACGTCATGGCGAGAAGACAGGAGAATGGGATTGAGAAGGAAAATAAAAGACACAGGGACAGGTACAGGAAGAGGAAACTTTAGAGCGAGACGTGTCAAAGACAGACAGATGGGACAAACTCCGATAGGGGATCTTGTCTGGCAAGGTGAGCTCAGGTTGAACACCGGTTCATTTTCCGCTCTCGGATCTTCACTGAGACTAAGTTTCTCATCAGTACATGTTTTAAAACAATACATTTCAATGTTCAAACTCAACGTAATTTTTGCAATCAAAGTGTGTTAACCAGATGCTGTTGAACAATTCATTTTCTTGTTGATAAGGCAACTCAATGCTCAACCCCAGCCTGGGGTAGGGATTGGGACCAATTCCAGAGGGGGAGGGTAGGCTGAGTCTGGGAGTTTGTGAAGGAGCCGTAGCTACATCCTCCTCATTCTCCTTCCCCTTCTCACTCTCCTCCGTCCCACTCTACTGCATGTGTTTGTGTGTGAGACCTGCCTGTCCACTCACCCTCCATCAACGATGTCCCTTCTCCCCCAACATCCTCACACTCCCCTGCACAAAGCAATCCTCACCAGCTCAAATGATCCAAAAATCTTATACTGCATGTGTTTGTGTGTGTGAGAGACCTGCCCGCCGACTTCACCCTCCATCCAGTGTGAGCCGTCTCCCCTAACGCACACACATTCTCGTGCAAACTGCAATCCTTGCGGGCTCATGTTATCCAAGAATCTTATTCCTTCCCTGCTGCACCAACTCCTTAGCCACGTGTTAAACTGTATATTCTTCCTATTTCTATTCCTGCCACGTGGCACAGATGACAGAACTGAGATCATAAACCCGGACGACATACCCTTTAACTTCACACCTCACTCCCTGAACTCCCTTTGCAGAACCTCTTTACTCTACTAGCGCATATCATTGGTAGCCACATGGACCACGACCTTCACAGCTGACCCTCCTCATGAATGCTGAGCACTCGACCCGAGATGTCGCAGACCCCAGCACACAGGAGGCAACATACCACAACACACACAAATTGCTGGTAGAACACAGCAAGCCAGGCAGCATCGAAATGTAGAAGCGCTGTGGACGTTTCAGGCCGAGACCCTTCGTCAGGACTAACCGAAAGGAAAGATAGTAAGAGGCAACATACCATCCTGGAATCTCATTCACAACCACAGAACATCCAGTCAGTTTCCTTAGCTAACGAATCACCTATGACCACAGCTCACCTCTTCTACAACCTTCCCTTCTCAGTCTCAGAGCCAGACTAAGAGTTAGAGACCCTCCTCCTGTGAACTTCTTTTGCTGGTCACCCCACCTTCCCCAAAAGTATCTAAAGAGATATATGTGTTGCTCAGAGAGATGGACACAAGGGTACACTGCACTCAGTGTTTCCGGCTTTCCCCGTCCTGACACTCACCTAGTTTCCTCTGCCGTGCACCTTAGTTACAATTACATCTGTGCATGTCGTTCCTATCACCCCTTCAGCTTCCTAAATGATCTGGAGTTCAATCAGTTCCAGCTTAAGCCAAGTCAAGTCATTTTTATTGTCATTTCGACCATAACTGCTGGTATAGTATATAGTAAAAATGAGACAACGATTTTCAGGACAATGGTGTTGCATGACACAGTACAAAAACTAGGCTGAACAACGTAAAAAAAAACAACACAGAGAAAAAAAAACTCAGAACAACCGCACTAGACTACAGACCTAGCCAGGACTACATAAAGTGCATAAAACAGTGCAGGCATTACAATAAATAATAAACAGGACAGTAGGGCAAGGTGTCAGGCCAGGCGCTGGGTATTGAGGAATCTGCCGGCTTGGGGGAAGAAACTGTTACATAGTCTGGTTGTGAGAGCCCGAATGCTTCGTTGCTTTTTCCCAAACGGCAGGAGAGAGAAGAGATTGAATGAGGGGTGCGTGGGGTCCTTCATAATGCTGTTTCCTTTGCGGAAGCAGCGTGTAGTGTAAATGTCCGTGATGGCGGGAAGAGAGACCCCGATGATCTTCTCAGCTGACCTCACTATCCGCTGCAGGGTCTTGCGATCCGAGATGGTGCAATTTCCGAACCAGGCAGTGATGCAGCTGCTCAGGATGCTCTCAATACAACCTCTGTAGGATGTGGTGAGGAAGGGGGGGGGGGGTGTGAGAGATGGACTTTCCTCAGCCTTCGCAGGAAGTAGAGACGCTGCTGGGCTTTCTTTGCTATGGAGCAGGTGTTGAGGGACCAGGTGAGATTCTCCGCCAGGTAAACACCGAGAAATTTGGTGCTCTTAACGATCTCTACCGAGGAGCCGTCGATGTTCAGTGGGGAGTGGTCGTTCCGTGCCCTCCTGAAGTGAACAACCATCTCTTGTTTTGCTCACATTCAGAGACAGGTTGTTGGCTCTGCACCAGTCTGTTAGCCGCTGCACCTCCTCTCTGTAAGCTGACTCGTCGTTCTTGCTGATGAGACCCACCACGGCGAACTTGATGATGTGGTTCGAGCTGTGTTTTGCAGCACAGTCGTGGGTCAGCAGAGTGAACAGCAGTGGGCTGAGCACACAGCCCTCGGGAGCCCCCGTGCTCAGTGTGATGGTGTTGGAGATGCTGCTGCCGATCCGGACTGACTGAGGTCTCCCAGTCAGGAAGTCTAGGATCCAGTTGCAGAGGGAGGTGTTTAGGCCCAGTAGGCTCAGCTTTCCAGTTTCTGGGGGATGATTGTGTTGAATGCTGAGCTGAAGTCTATGAACATCCAAACGTATGTGTCTTTTTTGTCCAGGTGGGTTAGGACCAGGTGGAGGGTGATGGCAATGGCGTCATCTGCTGAGCAGTTGATACGGTACGCAAACTGCAGGGGGTCCAGGGCAGCAGGGTCTTGATATACCTCATGACGAGCCTCTCGAAATACTTCATGATGATGGATGTAAGTGCAACGGGATGGTAGTCATTTAGGGAGGTCACTGAAGACTTCTTCTGGCACGGGGACGATGGTGGCGGCCTTGAACGGCGTTGGAATGGTGGCGGTGCTCATGGAGATGTTGAAGTTGTCAGTGAGAACATCTGCCAGCTGGTTTGCACATCCTCTAAGCACTCTACCAGGGATGTTGTCTGGTCCAGTAGCCTTCTGTGAGTTGACCCTGCACAGGGTTCTTCTCGCATTGGCCACGGTGAGACACAGCACCTGGTCATTTGCAGGAGGGGTGGACTTCATCGCCGTCTCGTCATTTTCCACCTGAAAACGGGCGCATATGGGAGGGAGGCATCACCTGCACAGTCAGGTGAAGTTGTTCTGTAATTAGTGATGTCCTGGATGCCCTTCCACATGCACCATGTGTCGCTTTGCCCCTCTGATGACCCCGGACAGTTAGTCCCTGCTGTTGTTAGGGCTGCCTGGTCGCTTGCTCTGAGAGCGGAGTCGCGGGTCCTCAGCAGCGCATGCACCTCTGCGGTCATCCATGGCTTCTGGTTATCGCGTATAGTGATGGTTGGACAGAGTAACATCATCAATGCACTTGCTGATGTGGCTGGTCACTGATGGCGTGTACTCCTCGAAGTTGGTAGAGTCGCCATCGGTTGCAGCCTCCCGGAACATGTACCAGTCAGTGTGCTCAAAGCAGTCTTGAAGAGCAGAGATGGCTTCTGCTGGCCAGGTTTTCACCTGCTTCTGAACTGGTCTGGAGCGCCTGACGAGCGGTCTGTATGTTGGTTAGCATAACAGAGATGTGGTCTGAGTAACTGAGGTGGGGGTGGGGTTATGCCCGGTACGCGTGGGGGATGTTTGTGTAAACCAGGTCCAATGTGCTCTCCTCCTTCGTTGCAAAGTCTGATGGAATCTGGGGAGAACTGACTTAATGTGCAAATCCTGAATGTGGATTGTTCAGAGCTGAAGCTGGATGAACTTCTCACAGGTTTCAGGGACACAGGAGGGTCCCCTGCCTTCCCACATCCCGCAAGAGGAGCTTTCCACTACCCGGCCTGGTATCTCCATTGTTCTAACTGAACAAGCGTGAAGTTAAAAATTCTAGTTCCATCATGATTTTGCCTTCTCTGACTGAATGCTCTCCCCACTGAAACCTCAAAGAGCTAAAGCTTCGAAGTCTCCACTCCAACTCTGTCCACTCCCACAGTGGCCGCCCCATTTGCTCCTGCCTGACTTTGAGATCTTCTTGATAATAATCTCAAAAATCAACTACCCTAAACCATTGACGTTAATACATCGGCGAACCCGAGTGAATCACGTCCTCTCAAGCCTCTGATGTCTTCGATTAGAGATGTATCAAAGCTCAGTAGGGCGACGCAAGGATGAATGACTGATTGAAACCCACCTCAGTGTGGATCAGTGTGTGAACGATTTCCCACAGTCTGAGCAGGTGACCACCCTCCCCACAGTGTGAACCCACCACTGTCTCTGCAGTGTGGATCAGTGTGTGAATGTCTCCCACAGTCTGAGCAGGTGACCACCCTCCCCACAGTGTGAACCCACCACTGTCTCTGCAGTGTGGATCAGTGTGTGAATGTCTCCCACAGTCTGAGCAGGTGACCACCCTCCCCACAGTGTGAACTCACCACTGTCTCTGCAGTGTGGATCAGTGTGTGAATGATTTCCCACAGTCTGAGCAGGTGACCACCCTCCCCACAGTGTGAACTCACCACTGTCTCTGCAGTGTGGATCAGTGTGTGAATGATTTCCCACAGTCTGAGCAGGTGACCACCCTCCCCACAGTGTGAACCCACCACTGTCTCTGCAGTGTGGATCAGTGTGTGAATGCCTCCCATAGTCTGAACAGGTCAGCGTCCTCTCGCTGCTGAAAACAGATTGTTCATTCAAGTGAGATGTCTGATTGAATCCCTTCCCACATTCGGAGCCGCTGAATGGTTTCTCCTCAGAGTGAAATCTCTGATGTACCTTCAAATGAGATGACTGAGTGAATCCTTTCCAACATTCAGAGGACGTGGATGGCTTCTCCCCGGTGTGAACTCGCTGGTGTCTCTGTGTTGTGGTTGAGTGTCTGAATGCCTTCCCACCATCTAAGCAGGTTACTCTACTGAATTTTCAGATATATCGTTAGCGTCGACGACAGAATGAATTGCTTCCCACAATCAGAACGCGTGGAGCATCTCACTATGATGTGAACTGATAACTGAGTAGATCCCCTCCCACGTACAGAGCAGGTGAATGGTCACTCCCCACTGTGAACTCACTGGCGAGTCTGTGGGTAGGCTGTGAGTGAATCCCATCCCACACTGAGAGAAGGAGAATGATATCTCACTGCGATCAATTCTCTGGCAATTCATAAAGTCAGATAATTGAATCCCTTGTACAATCAATGCAGCTGAGGAATTGATCTCAGTGACCAAATGCTGGTGTGTTCCCAACACCCCGGTTCCAGTGGATACACTGAGTAGCAACATTTCAGACACAAAATACATTTCCAGCTGGGATGAGACAACTCGTCATCTCCAATGACCAACAACAGATGTGTTGTCTTTGCAAATAAAATATTTGGTCACTCCTTATATATCTGACAGAGACAGAGACAGAGACAGAGACAGCAAAGCTGGCATGTTGAGATTCCCATGTACAAGTGATCTGCCATTTCAAATGTGAAGATATTTGAAAGGATATCAATGGGTGAAGGACGATTTTTCAGGTGAAATTTTAGACTGTGGTGAGAACATAAGATATAGGAGCACGAGAACGTCATCGGCCCGTCTCCACCAACTTGCCTTTTCCCCATCAACCTTAACTTCCCTACTTTGCAAAAATCTGTCCAACCTTATCTCAAATATATTTACTGAGGTAGCGTCCACTACTTCATAGGGCAGAAAAATTCACAAATTCAACACCCTCAGGGAAAAACAAATGTCTGAACCTTAAGGTGATTTTAAATCGCAGCAAGAGGCGCAGAGGGAAGAGGTAAAAGAAGCTCAGAGAGAAGCTGTTCTTTTTTTAACTGGTCGCGGCAAAGAGGCTAGACTGCGCAGGCGCATGACGTAGAGCCAAATGTTTAAAAAGACAGACCGCCAAAAACGGCGGCCATCGTCGGAGTGGACTGAGGCAGAGTGGGTCGGCTTTGACTGAATCAGGCTTCAGCGAGAACAGGCAGTGGTGAGGTTTGAACAGGGCACGACTGCGCAAGCGCATGAAAGTCGTGAAAGGCAGCGGGAGAATTTAAAAAGCGAGCAGAGGCTGAGTACGACCTTCACTCCAGGTGAGGTAAAGCCGGATAAGCTCCTTTAATTAATCAAATTAGATTAGGTGTAGGTAATGAAGGCAGCAGTTAGGGCAGTTGAGTGCTCCGTTTGCAGTATGTGGGAAGTCAGGGTGAGCACAATTGTCCCTGATGACGACATCTGCAAAAGGTGCATCCAGCTGCAGCTCCTGAAAAACCGTGATAGGGAACAAGAGCTGGAGCTGGATGAACTTCGGATCATTCAGGAGGCAGAGTCAGAAATAGACAGGAGTTTCAGGGAGATAGTCACCCCTAAGAGTCAGGAGACAAGTAATTGGGTGACTGTCAGGGGAATAGACAGGAAGAGCAGAGCACCCCTGTGGCCGTTCCCATCATCAATAAGTATACCGTTTTGGATACTGTTGGTGGGGACGACCTACCAGGGACATGTTACAGTAGTTGCGACTCTACCACCGATACAGGACACTCAGCTTAGAAGAGAAGGAGGGAAAAGAGGAGAGCAGTAGTGATAGGGGATTCGATAGTTAGGGGGACAGATAGGAGTTTCTGTGGAAGAGAGCGAGAATCCCGGGTCTCCTGTTGCCTCCCTGGTGTCAGGGTCCGCGATATCTCGAATCGAGTTCTCAGTATTCTCAAGAGGGAGGGTGAGCAGCCGGATGTCGTGGTCCATGTAGAGACCAATGACGTGGGTAGGAAGAGTGAGAAGATCCTGAAAGGTGAGTTTAGGGAGCTAGGTGCCAAGTTAAAGGACAGGAGCTCCAGGACCGCAATGTCAGGATTGCTGCCAGTGCCACATGCAGGTGGGTTTAGAAATAGTAAGATAGTGCAGATCAACACGTGGCTGAAGACATGGTGCAGGAGGGAGGGCTTCAGATTTATAGATAATTGGGCAGTTTTCCAGGGATGGTGGGACCTGTTCCAGCGGGACGGTTTACATCTGAACTGGAGGGGGCCAAATGTTCTTGCAGGTAGGTTTGCTAGAGAGGCTCCAGTGGATTTAAACTAGATAACGGGGGTGAGGGGAAACAGAGTGGCGGAACAGATGTATGGGAGAAGGAAGAAAAAGTAGACAATAAAGTTCTTTGAACTGTTAGAGATAAACAGAGAGGAAGAGGTGGAGAATTTCTTAAATCCATTTATTTTAATGCTAGGAGTATTGTAAGAAAGGTGAATGAGCTTAGAGCATGGATTGATACCTGGAAATATGATGTTGTAGCTACTAGTGAAAGATGGTTGCAGGAGGGGTGTGATTGGCAACTAAATATTCCTGGATTTCGTTGCTTCAGGTGTGATAGAATCGGACGGACAAGATGGGGAGGTGTTGAGTTCCTTGTCAGAAAAAATATTACAGCGTTGCTCTGGCAGGATAGATTAGAGGGCTTGTCTAGGGAAGCTATTTGGGTGGAATTAAAGAATGGGAAAGGTGTAGTAACACTTATAGGGGTGTATTATAGACCACCTGATGGTGAGCGAGAATTGAAGGAACAAATTTGCATGGAGATAGCAGATATTTGTAGTAAGCACAGGGTTGTGATTGTGGGAGATTTTAATTTTCCACACATAGACTAGGAAGCCCATACTGTAAAAGGGACGGATGGTTTGGAGTTTGTAAAATATGTGCAGGATAGTCTTTTGCAGCAATACATAGAGGTACCAACAAGAGAAGGGGCAGTGTTGGATCTTCTGTTAGGGAATGAAATAGGTCAGGTGACGGAAGTATGTGCTGCGGACCACTCCGGGTCCAGTGATCACAATGCCATTAGTTTCAATATAATTATGGAGAAGGATAGGACTGGACCCAGGGTTGAGATTTTTGATTGGAGAAAGGCTAACTTTGAGGAGATGCGAAAGGATTTAGAAGGAGTCGATTGGGACAGTTTGTTTAATGGGAAGGATGTAATAGAAGAATGAAGGTCAATCAAAGGTGACATTTTGAGGGTACAGAATCTCTATGTTCCTGTTAGGTTGAAAGGAAAGGTTAAAAATTTAACAGAGCCATGGTTTTCAAGGGATAGTGGAAAACTGGTTCGGAAAAAGAGAGATAACTACAATAAATATAGGCAGCATGGAGTAAATGAGGTGCTCGAGGAATATAAAGAATGTAAGAAGAATCTTAAGAAAGAAATTAGAAAAGCTAAAAGAAGATACGAGGTTATTTTGGCAAGTAAGGTGAAATAAATCCAAAGTGTTTCTACAGTTATATTAACAGCAAAAGGATAGTAAGGGATAAAATTGGTGCCTCAGAGAATCTGAATGGACAGCTATGTGTGGAGCCAAAAGAGATGGGGGAGATTTTGAACAATTTATTTTCTTCGGTATTCACCAAGGAGGAGGATATTGAATTGTGTAAGGCAGGGGAAACAAGTAGGGAAGTTATGGAAACTATGACGATTAAAGAGGAGGAAGTACTGGCGCCTTTAAGGAATATAAATTGGATAAATCTCCGGGTCCTGACAGGATATCCCTGAGGACCTTGACGGAATTTAGTGTAGAAATAGCAGGGGCTCTGACAGAAAAATATATGACAGAAACGGGGATGGTGCATATTGCTCATGTGGTTCCATTGTTTTAAAAGGGTTCTAACAGTAAACCTAGCAATTATGGGCCTTTAAGTCTGACGTCATTGGTGGGTAAGTTAATGGAAAGTATTCTTAGAGATGGTAAATATAATTATCTGGATAGCCAGGGTCTGATTAGGAACAGTCAACATGGATTTCTGCGTCAAAGGTCATTTTTGACAAATCTTATTGAATTTTTTGAAGAGGTTACGAGGAAAGTTGACGAGAGTAAAACAATGGATATTGTCTATACGGACTTCAGTAAGGCATTTGACAAGTTTCCACAGGGAAAGATAATTAGGAAGGTGAAATCGTTAGGTATTAATATTGAAGTAGTAAAATGGATTCAACAGTGGCTCGATGGGAGATGCCAGAGAGTAGTGGTGGATAACTGTTTGTCAGGTTGGAGGCTGGTGACTACTGGTGTGACTCATGGATTTGTACTGGGTCCAATGTTGCTTGTCATATACATTAATGATCTGGATGATGGGGTGGTAAATTGGATTAGTAAGTATGCAGTGATACTAAGATAGGTGGATATCTTAAGATATCTTGTGGATAATGAAGTAGGTTTTCAAAGCTTGCAGAGAAATTTAGGCCAGTTAGAGGAGTGGGCTGAAAGATGGCAGTTGGAGTTTAATGCTGATAACTGTGAGGTGCTACATTTTGGTAGGAATAATCAAAATAGGACATGCATGGTAAGTGGTAGGGCATTGAAGAATGCAGTGAGAATAAGGTTGAAAAGTTTCCTAAAGGTGGAATCTCATGTGGATAAGTTGGTGAAGAAAGCTTTTGGTATGCTGGCCTTTATATATCAGAGCATTGAATATAGGAGTTGGGATGTAATGTTAAAATTGTACAAAGCATTGGTGAGGCCAAATCTGGAGTATTGTGAAAAGTTCTGGTCACCGAATTATAAGAAAGATGTCAACAAAATAGAGAGTACAGAGAAGATTTACTAGAATGTTTCAGCACCTAAGATACAGGGAAAGGTTGAACAAGTTAGGTCTTTATTCTTTGGAGCGTAGAAGGTTGAGGGGGGACTTGATAGAGGTATTTAAAATGATGAGGGTGATAGGTAGAGTTAACGTGGATAGGCTTTTTCCATTGAGAGTAGGGGAGATTCAAACAGGAGGACATGAGTTGAGAGTTGGGGGCAAAAGTTTAGGGCTAGCATGAGAGCGAATTTCTTTACTCAGAGAGTGGTAGCTGTGTGGAACGAGTTTCCAGTAGAAGTGGTAGAGGCAGTTTCGAAAAAGAAGTATGACAGGGCTAAGATGAGTGGGAATACAGATGATTGGGAAAGTTTTAAGGAACAGCAGATCTTAACTAAAAAAGCAATACGGAGAGAAAAAATCAGGTATGAGCTCAGTCTAGCCAGGAATATAAAAGGGGATAGCAAAAGCTTTTTTAGCTATGTGAAGAGAAAGAAGATAGTTAAGAACAATGTTGGCCCCTTGAAGAATGAATTGGGAGAAATTGTTATGGGAAACAGCGAAATGGCAACAGAATTTAATGCATACTTTAGATCTGTCTTCACCAGGGAGGACACAAGCAATCTCCCAGATGTATGGATGGGCCAGGGTCATAAGATATCAGAGGAATTGAGACAGATTGACATTAGGAAATAAACTGTGATGAGTAGACTGGTAGGACTGAAGGCTAATAAATCCCCGGGTCCAGATGGTCTGCATCCGAGGGTTCTAAAAGAGGTGGCTCAGGAAATTGCGGATGCATTGGTAATCATTTTCCAATGTTCCTTAGATTCAGGATCAGTTCCTGAAGATTGGAGAGTGGCTAATGTTGTCCCACTTTTCAAGAAGGGAGGGAAGGAGAAAACGGAGAACTATCGCCCTGTTAGCGTCAGTCGTGGGGAAGATGCTTGAGTCCATTATTAAGGACGAAATAGTGGCACATCTAGATGGCAGAAATAGGATTAGGCCGAGCCAGCATGGATTTACCAAGGGCAAATCATGCTTGACTAATCTGTTGGAGTTTTTTGAGGGTGTATCAAGGATGTTAGACGAGGGTAAGCCAGTGGATGTTGTGTACCTAGATTTTCAGAAGGCATTCGATAAGGTGCCACATAGGAGATTGGTGAGTAAAATCAGAGTTCATGGCATTGTGGGCAGGGTTTCAACATGGATAGAAAACTGGTTGGCAGATAGAAAGCAAAGGGTAGCAGTGAATGGGTGTTTCTCGGACTGGCTGGAGGTGACTAGTGGGGTACCACAGGGCTCTGTATTGGGACCACAGCTCTTTACGATTTATGTCAACGATTTAGATGAGGGCATTGAAAACTATATCAGCAAGTTTGCTGACGATACTAAACTGGGTGGCAGTGTGACATGCGAAGAGGACGTTAGGAGAATACAGGGAGACTTGGATAGGCTGAGTGAGTGGGCAGATACTTGGCAGATGTCATTCAATGTGAATAAATGTGAAGTTATCCACTTTGGAAGCTGGAACAAGAGGGCAGAGTATTGTCTGAACGGTGTCGAGTTAGGTAAGGGAGAAATGCAAAGAGACCTAGGAGTCCTAGTTCACCAGTCAATGAAGGTGAATGAGCAAGTGCAACAGGCAGTGAAGAGGGCAAATGGAATGTTGGCCTTTGTTACAAGGGGAATTGAATACAAGAGCAAGGATGTTCTTTTGCATTTGTACAGGGCCCTGGTGAGACCACACCTGGAATATTGTGTACAGTTTTGGTCTCCAGGTTTAAGGAAGGACATTCTGGCAATTGAGGAAGTGCAGCGTAGATTCACTAGGTTGATTCCTGGGATGGCAGGGCTGTCTTACGCAGAGAGATTGGAGAGATTGGGCTTGTACGCGCTGGAATTGAGGAGATTGAGAGGGGATCTGATTGAAACGTTTAAGATAATTAAAGGATTTGATAGGATTGAGGCAGGAAATATGTTCCAGATGTTGGGAGAGTCCAGTACCAGAGGGCATGGATTGAGAATAAGAGGTCAGTTATTTAAAACTGAGTTGAGGAAGAGCTTCTTCTCCCAGAGAGTTGTGGAGGTGTGGAATGCACTGCCTTGGAAGACGGTGGAGGCCAATTCTCCGGATGCTTTCAAGAAGGAGCTAGATAGATATCTGATGGATAGGGGAATCAAGGGATATGGGGACAAGGCAGGGACTGGGTATTGATCGTGAATGATCAGCCATGATCTCAGAATGGCGGTGCAGACACGAGGGGCCGAATGGTCTACTTCTGCACCTACTGTCTATTGTCTATTGATATTTGTCATTTAAAGCAAAATTGGGTAGGTATATGGACAGGAAACTAATGGAGGGTTATGGGCTAAGTGCAGATCGGTGGGACCAAGTGAGAGTAAGTGTACGGCACGGACTAGAAGGGCCAAGATGGCCTGCTTCCTGGCTATAATTGTTATATGGTTATAAACCTGATTGAATTCTTTGAGGATGTAAAAAAGAACATTGATGAAGGCAGAATATTGGGTGTAGTGTACACGGTTTCAGTAACACTTTTGATAAGGTTCGCTATTCGAGACTCATTAAGAAAGAAATGAGGCAAGGACCCTAGGAGACCTGCTTTGGGGATACAGAACTGGCTTTCCCTCCCACAGAAGGCGAAGTGTGGTTGTCGATGGTTTGTATTCTGCATAGAGGTCAGTGACCTGATTTTGTAGTGATCTGATCTGGGACCCCTCCTCTTTGTGATTTTTATAAATGACCTTGATGAGGAAGTAGAAGGGTGGGATTGTAAGTTTGTCGATGACACAAATGTAGGGGGTGTTGTTGATAGTCTGAATGGTTGACAGAATAGAGCATGACACCGATAGGATGCAGAACTGGACTGAGAATTGGCAGATGGATTTCAGCCCGGTGGTTCATTTCGGTAGGTCAAATATGAAGACAGAGCACAATATTAACGATTAAGTTCCTCCCCAAGGCCCCGCTCCTACCTGCGTCCGATCCTAGAGAGCCTCTCTTCTACTGAATGCATGGTCGATATTGGGGATTAGCTGCGACCTGCACCCATGCGCATTTATTTAAACAGTGAAATATCTGCAGATGTGGAAATCCAAAGGAACACCCACAAAATGCTGTAGGAACTCAGGGGGGCAGGTAGCAATTATGGAGAGGAGTGAACAGTCGGCTTTTCAGACCTAGACCCTTCCTCAGGACTGGAAAGGAAGGGAGGGAGAAAGAATGTGGGGCTGGAGGGGAGGTGATAGGTGAAAGCGGGAGATTGGTCAGGGGTGAAGTAAAGAGCTGGGAAGCTGATTGGTGAGAGATAAAAGGCTGGAGAATAATGATGATGATGATTATGATTATGACGATGATAATAATAACAATAACAATAAGAACAACAACAACAACAACAACAATAATAATAATAATAATAATAATAATAATAATAATAATAATAATAATAAATACTTTATTGATCCCGAGTGGGGAATGCTTTCATTACAACAGCAACATTTAGCAATCTGCAGACTTAACTAAAAATAAAATCGAGAATAATAATACACACAATAATACTGTACCAATGCGCAACAATAATGTATGAAATAATAATGCAGAGACTGTTGATCTTTGAAGTGTTTTCTCCTGTCGCAGAAAGATGAACTGTTGTATATGCTTAATGCGTTTTGTGCCAAAGATCTTCTGTAAATGAGTCAAAGATTACAGGGAGAAGGCAGGAGAATGAGGTTGAGAAGGAAAATAAAAGACACTGAGGAAACTTCAGAGTGAGACGTGTCAAGCAGAGACAGATGGGACAGACTCAGATAAGGGTTCTTGCCTGGCACGGAGCAGTGCTGCTGGACCCCGGTTCATTTCCATTCTCGGAACTTCACTGGGATCGTTCCTCATCAGTACATGTTTTACTTAGAAGTTTCTGGTCTTAACTTTTTTTTTAATTGGACATAGAACAATTCTCAACAAAATATTTAATATGTGACTCATGAGACTGATTGTTCTATAATTTTCGCAGTCAATAATCCCAGGAATTCTTGGCGGAGTTATAAATACTGTTTTAAAGAGATCGTCGGGCAATACACCAGACTCATATGTGCCATTAAACAGTTCAAAAAGAATATCTGTGCCCAGATCTACTAGTGTTTGTATCATTTCCACTGAAATTTCATTAGGTCCAGTGGCTTTACCATGTTTCATGCTTTTCGTTGCTTTGGCTATTTCTTCTTTGGTAATAGGTGAGCCAGAATTAGGGTGCATAATATCTGGGTGTTCCCCTTTATTATCTTCAAGCAACTGCTCTAGATACTGAATCCCCCTCTCACATACTTTATCTGGATCTGTTAGTCTGGATCCGTCGGCTGATCTTATACATCTTGTACAGAGGAGGTTCTCTTAATTCCAGTAATTTCCTCATTTTCTTGTGCATTTCTTTGCTGTTGTTACTATGACCTTCTACTTCATTGCATTTTTGATTCAGCCATTCTTCCTTTGCAATATTGCACAATTGTCTGGTCTGTCTGTCTAGCTCTCTCTATTGCACCATTATTCTGCACTAACCTTTGTTGCATCAGATCTAGAATTTCGAGGGGTATCCACCCCTTGTTGGTGTGTTGGATTTCCTGTACTGAGATTATTTCCTCTGCTGATTGCTGTATAGCAGATTTAAATCTGTCCCAAATAGGTGTTATAACGTTTTCATTGAGGTGTTCTTCAACATGTCTTGAACTATTGCTTAAGTATGCTATCTTTTTTAAGTTCACCCAACATATACTCCTTTCACTTTTTCCACGTTAGTCTCTTTAATTTTGTTTTATTAGTAGCTATTACTGGATGGTGCTCTGAACCACAGTCTGCTCCTGGGTAGGGTTTAGAATTTGTGATATTGTTTCTGAAGCGTTCATTGATGGTAATGAAATCTATTGAGGCAGGACACTGACTTCTTCGGCACAGGGACGATGGTGGCGGCCTTGAAGCACATTGGAACGGTGGCGCTGCTCAGGGAGATGTTGAAGATGTCAGTGAGAACATCTGCTAGCTGGTCTGCACATCCTCTGAGCACTCTACCAGGGATGTTGACTGGTCCAGCAGCCTTCCGTGGGTTGACCCTGCACAGGATTCTTCTCACATCGGCCACGGTGAGACACAGCACCTGGTCATTTGTGGGAGGGTTGGACTTCCTCGCCGCCACGTAACTTCCCGCCTCAAAACGGGCATAGAAGTTATTGAGCACATCTGGGTTGTCGCCATATTCTCTGTGTCAGATTCCCTCCTCATCATCATCTTCCTCTGGGTCAGATTTCCTCCTCCTCCTCCACCCCATAACCTCTAAACCCCACCACTTTCTAGAACTCCAAAGCACTGACTTTTACTGCCTCCCCTTTGCTTTCACGCCTTGCTCCTTCGAACACTTAGCCGCTATTCTGCTGTCATTCCTTAGAGAGCGGTGAATTAGAACATAGAATGGTACAGCACAGTACAGGCCCTTCGGCCCACAATGTGCGCCGACCCTTAAACCCTGCTTTCCATATAATCCCTCACATTAAATTCCTCCATATACCTGTCTAGTAGTCTCTTAAATTTCACTTGTGTATCTGCCTCCATCATGGACTCAGGCAGTTTATTCTACGCACCAAGCACTCCCTGAGTAAAACACCCTCCTCTAATATCCCCCTTGAACTTCCCACCCTTTACCTTAAAGCCATGTCCTCCTGCATTGAGCAGTGGTGCCCTGGGGAAGAGGGACTGGGTGTCCACTCTATCCATTCCTCTCAATATCTTGTATACCGCTATCATGTCTCCTCTCATCTTCCTTCTCTCCAAAGAGTAAAGCCCTAGCTCCCTTAAGCTCTGATCATAATCCATACACTCTAAACCAGGCAGCATCCTGGTAAATCTCCTCTGTACCTTTTCCAATGCTTCCACATCCTTCCTAAAGTGAGGCGACCAGAACTGGACACAGTACTCCAAGTGTGGCCTAACCAGAGTTTTATAGAGCTGCATCATTACCTCGCGACTCTTAAACTCTATCTCTCAACGTATGAATGCTAACACCCCATAAGCTTTCCTAACTACCCTCTCTAACTGTGTTGAGGAAACTTTCAGGGATCTGTGGACATGTACCCCCAGATCTCTCTGCTTGTCCATACTACCAAGTCTCCTGCCATTTACTTTGTACTCTGCCTTGGAGTTTGTCCTTCTAAAGTGTACCACCTCACACTTCTCCATGTTGAACTCCATCTGCCACTTCTCAGCCCACTTCTGCATCCTATCAATGTCTCTCTGCAATCTTCGACAATCCTCTACAATATCTACAACACCACCAATCTTAGTGTCATCTGCATACTTGCCAACCCACCCTTCTACCCCCACATCCAGGTCATTAATAAAAATCACGAAAAGTAGAGGTCCCAGAACTGATCCTTGTGGGACTCCACTCGTTACAACCCTCCAATCCGAATCTACTCCCTGCACCACGACCCTCTGCTTTCTGCAGGCAAGCCAATTCTAAATCCACCTGGCCAAACTTCCCTGAATCCTATGCCTTCTGACTTTCTGAATAAGCCTACCGTGTGGAACCTTGTCAAATGCCTTACTAAAATCCACGTTGATCACATCCACTGCACTACCCTCATCTATATGCCTGGTGACCTCCTCAAAGAACTCTATCAGGCTTGTTAGGGACGATCTGCCCTTCACAAAGCCATGCTGACTGTCCCTGATCAGACCATGATTCTCTAAATGCCCATAGATCCTATCTCTAAGAATATTTTCCAATAGCTTTCCCACCATAGACGTAAGGCTCACAGGTCTATAATTACCTGGACTATCCCTACTACCTTTATTGAACAAGGGGACAACATTCGCCTCCCTCCAATCTTCCGGTACCATTCCCGTGGACAACGAGGACATAAAGATCCTAGCCAGAGGCTCAGCAATCTCTTCCCTCGTCTCGTGGAGCAGCCTGGGGAATATTCCGTCAAGCCCCAGGGACTTGTCTGTCCTAATGTATTTTAGCAACTCCACCACCTCTTCTCCCTCAATATCAACATGCTCCAGACCATCAATCTTACTCATATTGTCCTCACCATCATCAAGTTCCCTCTCATTTGTGAATATCTAAAAGAAGTATTCATTGAGGACTTCTCTCATTTCCACAGCCTCCAGACGCATCTTCCTACCTGTATCTCTAATCAGTCCGACCTTCACTCCTGTCATCCTTTTGTTCTTCACATAATTGAAGAATGCCTTGGCATTTACCTTTACCCTACTCGCCAAGGCCTTCGCATGCCCCCTTTCTGCTCTCCTCAGCTCCTTCTTAAGCTTCTTTCTTGCTACCTTATGTTCCTCAATAACCCCATTTTATCCTTGCCTCCTAACCTGACGTATGCTGCCTTCTTTCACCTGACTAGATTTTCCACCTCACTTGTCACCCATGGTTCCTTCACCCTACCATTCTTTATCTTCCTCATCGGGACAAATTTACCCCTAACATCCTGCAAGAGATCCCTAAACATCGACCACATGTCCATAGTACATTTCCCTGCAAAAACATCATCGCAATTCACAAGTTCTAGTCTTCAGCCTCATAATTTGCCCTTCCCCAATTAAAAATGTTCCTGTCCTCTCTGATTCTATCCTTTTCCATGATAACGCTAAAGATCAGGAATCGGTAGTCACTGTGCCCCAGATGCTCACCCTCTGACAGATCTGTGACCTGACCCGAGTCGTTACCTGGTACTAGATCTAATGTGGCATTCCGCCTGGTAGACCTGTCAAAATACTGTGACAGGAACCCGCCCTGGACACACTTAACAAACGTTGCCCCGTCTAAATCATTGGAACTAATCAGGTGCCAATCAATATTAGGGAAGTTAAAGTCCCCCATGATAACAACCGTGTTATTTTTGCTGGGTATTGCAAAACCCAGCTGTCTGAGGTGCAGCCCTTCGAAATCTGTGAGAATGACACAAAGCTGACAGATCTGAAGGAAAAGGACTTTAACCAGACGTGACTTTCTGCTTTCGTCCAGACCCCTGAGGAACGAAGAACATTTGGGAGAAATTCCCCAGTGAACTCATCCTCTCCTACAGACTGCAGAGAGCCAGAGAGAAAACTCACCTTATTCATCCACAGTGGGCTGACCGGTTGTAATCTGTCATCATAGGCGAGTGAGAGGTGAACACCAAGGACGATTTAAAAGCACTGAATGAGGGACATGAGCAAAGACCAGCTGGACTGAGCTGGTCTATATTGGCCCTGTGGTAGAGATTGTAAGCCCTGAGACACAGGATTTGAAACAGAACTGGTTTATTTGTCAGATACCCACAATATTGAACACCTGTTTAATTTAAGCTTAATATCAGCAGAACAAACTCTAAAATGCTGAGATGTTCAGTCCTGGGTGTGATGACGAACCACAATATCTGCAAAAACAAACATTAACAATCCGTCGTGAACTTGCAACTCGAACCAACCACCATGATGGTTAAAAATGGAGGTTATTTGAACTTCCTCTGTGATGTGAAGTTGCTGATGTTTCAACAGGTGGGATGTCTGAGTAAATCTCTTTGCTCGCTCAGGACAGAGTGTGTCCGCTACTTACTGTGAACTCGCTGGAGCCTCTCAAGGTGGGTAAACTGAGTGAATCCTTTCCCACCGTCGGAACAGGTGTACAGCAACTCCTCAGTGTGAACTGACGCAGTTTCAGTAGTTTCCGGGTTAAATGAATCCCCTCCCACAGGTGGAAATGGTTAGCAGCCTCTCCCCAGTGTGAACTGAGATTTCTGGAAAGACAGCAGCCCGAAATGTCACAGCAGCTTCTACCGGGTCAACGAAAGTTGCTGCCATTGTGCCTAAACGCACGTCTAATGATCACAAGATCCTGCTGTATATTAGGTACTGAAAGGACTGCAGGACCACACGATCACCGAGTTGCTCGCTGGCGGAGATGATGAAGGAGCTGAGGCCTGAGTCGAAGGAGGCTCACAGTCAAATAGCGAGTGGCCGTCACAGTCGCTGTTCTTGTCATCGCGAGACCCCTCTGGACATTGTTAATCCGTTCCGGCGCAGGGAAGATTCGCTGATTTATTGGATATGAGCGGGGGTGGATGGAAGGGCCGAGTTCTCCGTTGTAGCGAGGATTGGGCCTGAAGCCACGTTGTCTCCTGTCTGGAGCCACCTGGATTTAGGGGACGAAGGCGTCGCGGTTCACCGAAAGCGGTTGGTACACGGAGTCAGAGCTGCCCTCCCAGAGTATTGCTCGCAGAAGACGAGCACTTTTGTGACCGACTGCGCTTTTTCACGGCGCTCAATGGACTCAGCTTCCAGGTTGCGCGGCCACTTGTTTTTCACCCGCGGGAGGACAGACGAACGACCCATCGCGTTTGTGTTATTGCTAGCCCCAGAATCATTGGTATAGAGAGAGTAGAGCACTGGGCGAAGCGCCCGTCCCTGCGGTGCGCCGGTGTTGATCATCAGCGCGGAGGATAGGTTGTCACCAAGCGACACAGAGTGCCGTCCTCCAGATATGAAATGAAGGATCCACTTGCAGACGGAAGTACAGAGGCCCAGGTTCCGTCGCTTATCCATCAGGACTGTAGGAACATCGGTGTTAAACGCTGATATATAGTCAACCAACAGCTGCCTGACATAGGTGTTTATATTGGCCCGGGAATCTAGGGGAGGCTGAAGAGCTGGTCAATGGATAATTAACACTACAATTCGTGAAAATTACTGTCCCAACTTCTACACCCAATCACAGTTTAAAATAAACACTGAACAATTCTTTCTCTCTCTCGCACACACACTCCCTCCCTCTCTCTCGCCCATCCCTTCCCCACCTTTCCCGTCCATTTCTCTTTCCCTGTCAAATTCCCTCGCTCCTCCCTCTCTCGCCCCCCACCCCCACACACCTCTCTCTCCCTATCCCTCTCACCTTCCCCTCCCCCTCTTTCCAGTCTCTCCCTTTCTCCCACCTCTCTCCCGTCTCGCTTCCCCCCTCTACCACATCTCTCCCCTCTCTTCCCCCTCTCCCGATCTCTCCCCATCTCTCTCTTCCTTTCCCCCTCTCCCCTCCACTTCTTCTCTCCCCCTCTCCATCCCTCACTCCTTTTCCTCCGCTTACTGTAGCGATCTCTCTTTACACGACTCTGCTCGGCACTACTCACTGATTTCCGACCTGGTACTTACCCCTGCTGTCCCTTCACCTCCCCCCTCACCACCATTCACGGTCCCAGCCAGTCTGTCCAGGAGAGGTGGTACTTGTGAGTCTGTCGGACTGTATCCGGGTGCAGCCTCCTCTACATCGGTGAAGCTGACGTAAGTAAAACACCTGTACTCCACCCGCTTTGAAAAGCGGGATTTCACAGTGCCTGCCCATTTCAGTTGGATTTACAACTCACATTCGGACATCTCAATTCAGAACCTCCTCTATTGCTAACTGAGGACGCACTCAGGTTGGAGGAGTAACACTTCATATTCAGTCTGGGTACCCTCCAACATGGCAGCAAGAACATCGAATTCTCAAACTTCTGGTATAAGCTCCCTCATCCCCTCTGTCACTTTTCCTTTTTAATTCTATCTGTCCTCCTGATCTACAAGCCCCTATCACCGTCTCTCTTTCCCCATCTCCATGTCCCCATCACTCACACACTCCTCCCCACCTCCCTCTCTTTATTCCACGCTCCACTTTCCTCTCTGACCAGATTCCATAATCTTTGTCACCTTCACCTCTCACCTCCCAGCTTCTGACTCATTTCCTCACTCCACTCTCACTCATCTGCCTCTCGTCCCCTTACCTGGATACACCCATCACCTGCTAGCTCTTACCCCACCATTCTCTCCACCACTGTACCCCGGTCATCTCTGCTCTCATTTTCAATTCAAATGAAGGGCATCGAACAAAAATGTCATCTGTCCATTTCCCTCTACAGATGCGGCCTGACATGTGAGATTCTCCAGCGCTTCGCCTGTTACCGCCACCACATATCCCACCTTCCCAGGATACAACTTGTCATCCCTCTTCGAGTCAATAACCCCACCTCTTGTCCCACTTAAACTGCTTTAGTGCGAGTGGACTTCAAGACCTTGGGGGACCAGAAAGATTAGGACCCGCTGCCCCGCAGCTGCTACTGAATCCGCAGTGTTTCTGTTCTGTTGATCGATGCGATGAACAAGTTAAAAACAATTGATCGATAATTCTCATATCACGTTTATTTCACTCTCCACACATTTATATTTACAGGGACTTTACTCCTGACGCCTGTCCCAGGACCTGACGCAATTACATACCCAGAGCGGAAGCGGAGAGAATTCTCAGCCACTGATTTTCATCCCATGTGGCAAATAAAGGATAAAGTTTCCCTGTGAATTTATTCCCAGTGAAGGTGTGGAGATGAGACTTGGTCTCTGCATTGTAAAATGAAACTGTCCCGGACTCGTAACTGAGATAAACTCCCACCCTCCTGGGAATGGGACCGGCAGGGAGACAGGATTCAGGGGAGTGGGAAACACTGATCACGTCATCAACCTGCCTGATGACCCAGAATCCGGTCTCTGGGCTGAGTTCGACCTCTCTTTTCCTCTCCACAGACTCTGCGGCGACTCCCAGCCTCCAGTCCCGAATTCCGGCCACCTCCACCTCCCAGTAATGCCTCCCTGTTGTGAATCCCTCCGATCCGAGCACAGAAAACCTTTTTGTGAACCTCTTCTCAGCATCAGGGAGATCCCTGTGGGTCCAGGTCAATATCACACTCTTCCGATCCTCAGACACCTCAAGCCGGGGATGTGCCGTTTCCACATCCAGGGTGACAGAGACTGGGGGGAGAAGCAGAGAATTAGAGAGTCCCCGGGAACTGGCAGAAGGGCCCCGGCACCGGGGGCGAAAAGGTAGTGTTGGGGGGGGGGGGGCGGGTACTCGGGCAGCCTTGTCCCAGGTACAGTCAGGTGGCCAACAGGAAACGTCCCCGAGTTTTACCTCAACTCCAGTGGATGGATAACCAGCATCTCCGCAAGGGTTTTCATTGGGTGGACAGCAGAGTTTTCCTGATCAACAGGCACAGCATGCTGGACTAACTCAGCGGGTCAGGAGCATGTGTGGACAGAGAGATGTATGGAACATGTTTCAGGTTGACATATGATCTCAAGAACAGAAATAAATAAATAGGGGAGATAGCCAGTCGATATGAGTGAGTGACAGGGTGGATTCACATGGGAAAGGAGTAAGTGAATACCGGATGGATTTAAATAGGAGGGCACAGAGGCCCTTCAGCCTAAGTTTTTCGTGCCAACCAAATTACTTTAATGAGCTAGTCCCATTTGCCAATTATTCCTTTACGCCTTTCTTATCCAGATACCTGCCAAGACATATATTAAAACATTGGAACTGAACACTACAGATGATCAAGGGTCAATTATAAACTTAGATAACCCTCTTCACTGTCCACTACACCATGAATTTTAGTGTCATCCTAATAACTATGTCACCTACATTCTCATCCAAATCATTGATATGAACGACAAACAACCGCAGCCCCAGCACTAACTTCATCATGTCACAGGCCTCCAGCCCAAGGTGCAGAGAATTACAACAGACAGTGACTCCTGACTCCTCAGACAGGGGAAGCATCCTCCCAGCATCCTGACTATTGACTCCTGAAAGAATTTTGTGTTTTCCTGAGATCTCCTATCATTCTTCTAAACAGGGAACAGAGAACATTGAAGAGTACAGCACAGGAACAGGCTCTTCATTCAATGTGACAGTGACTGATCGATGGTGGCATCCAATCCTCCTCCATGCCAGGTCAGCAAAACCTCAGTTCCTCAATCTTTCAAACTATTGTCTAACCCCAAATTAAAGATATCCAAAAATCTGGCCTCACCCAGCTAAGGGAACCCAGAGGGTCTGGCAGCATCTGTAGGAGGAAAGGGACTGTCAGCGTTTTGGGTTGAAACCCTGCATCAGGACTGAGATTGGGGAGGGGAGGTTGCCAGTATAGAGAGGAGTAAAGGGAAGTGAACTTGTCTTGTGATCTTGATGAGACAAGAGTCTGAGGTTATTGAGGACTGAGGAGTGGTGAAAAATTGTGGGCAGGTTGCCCCAGGAAGGGAAGATGGGTGATATGGGCTGGAGTTGGGAGAGAATGGGAGCTGAATGATAGATGGAGGGAGACACACACACAGATGGAGCAAAGTGTGGGGTTCTCTTCTGCTTGGCTGCCAACGATGAGTGGTGTACTGCAGGGGTCGCTGTTGCGGCCACTTCTGTTTATGCTGTCAATGATTTACATCAAGGAACGAACTCTCCTGTTTGCAGATGGTACGAATATTGGTGGAGCGGCAGATTGTGTTCAGGAAACAGATTAGGAGAATGGGCAAGAATGTGGCAGAGGAAATACAATGCTGGAAAACGCATGGCCATGAACTTTGGTAGCAGAAACAAATGTGCAGACTATTTTGTAAATGGGAACAAGATCTGGGAGTCCCTGTACAGAACACCCTCAAGGTTAACTTGCGGGTCGAATTAGTGGTGAGGAAGGCAAATGAAATCACAAACGAGAGAAAATCTGCAGACGCTGGAAATCCAAGCGGAAATCCACACTAACAAACTGCTGGAGGAACTCAGCAGGTCAGGCAGCATCTATGGAAAGGAGTACAGTCAGCATTTTGGTCCGAGACCCTTCAGCAGGACTGGAAGAAAAGAAAGCTGAGGAGCAGATTCAAAAGTTGGAGTGGGAGAGGAAGAAAGAGGAAGTGATAGCTGAAACCTGGAAGGGGAGTGGTTAAGTAAAGAGCAGGGTTTGATTGGTGTAAGAGGTACAGGGCTGAAGAAGGCAGAGTCTGAGAGGAGAGGACAGAAGGCATGGAAAAAAGAAAAGGGGAGAAGGAGCACCAGAAGTGGCAATGGGAAGGGAAGAAGATAAAGTCAGAATGTTCGAGAATTCGAGAAATTGATGTTTATGCCACCAGGTTGGAGGCTACCCAAACGGAATATAAGGTGTTGCTCCTCCAACTTGAATGTTGCTTCACCATGACAGTAGAGGAGGCCATGGATACACATATCACAATGGGAATAGGAAGTGCGATTATAATAGGTTGTCACTGGGAGATCCTAATTTTTCTGGCTGAAGGAGTGTAGGTGCTTGCGAAGTGGTCTCTCAATCTACACTTGGTCTCACTGATATACAGGTGTGGCAGAAGAAATTACTCTTGATCTCTATTCTAAATGGACATCCCTCTAGTCATAGGCTGTGTCTTCTGTTTTAGACTCTCCCACTAGAGGAAACATCCACCTGACTTCAACTCTCTTCAGATAGGTTTCAAGGAGATCAGATGAGACCTTCATCGGGACCTGCATGCTTGGATTACCAAAACCTGCCGATGTCCTCGTATGAGAGGTTCTTGATTAGTCAATCTATCAACAATTATGGGGAAGAGACAAGTGAATAGTGTTCAGAGGGATAATAAATTAGCTATTCCTCTAAACTCAAGTGAGCACAGGCTCAGACCCATCAAACTGATGGCTAACCATCCTGGTATCATTCTCGTGAACCTCCGTTGGACCCCCTCCATTGTCAGTACTTCATTTCACATATAAACCTGTTCACAGTACTCCAAGTGTAATGTGACCAATGTTACAAATCCATGTCATTACATCCTTGCTGTTGTATTCTAATCTTCTTGAAATTAATGCTACCATTGAGTTTCCTTACCTTGCATTGACTCAAACTACATTAACCTTTAGGTAATCCTGCACAAGGGCACCCAAGTTCATTTGCACCTCTGATTTTTCAATTTTATCCTTGATTACAAAATAATCTATGCCTTTATTCCTTTTACCAAAGTACATGCATGACCTTGCTACACTATATTCCATCTTCTGAAATGCCTGGTTCGGTGTGATCGGAAAATCTCTGGGAGGAAGGCCCCAAACCCTCAGATTTGCCTGTTGCTAGGCGGCTGGGGCCGGGGTCGAAGCGCTCGGTGCTCGGTGTCGGAGGGCTGGTCGGAGGCTCGAAGTTTTTGGACGGACTCAGAGTTGGCTGTGGTCAGGTGCTTCCAGGGTGCTGCATCGACAAGTTTGCAGTGCTGGAGGTTCATGGCAGGAAGAATTTTTCTTCTTTCTAACATCTGCCTGAGATGATGGGCTATCGGGGACTTTGAGACTTTTTTTTACCTTGCCCATGGTCTGCTCTTTATCAAATTACACTATTACTTTGCACTGTTGTAACTATATGTTATAATTATGTGGTTTTTGTCAGTTAGTCTTGGTCTGTCTTGTGTTTCTGTGATAGCATACTGGAGGAACATTGTATCATTTCTTAATACATGCATTACTAAATGACAATAAGCGAGGACTGAGTGTCCTCATAATCTAATCTAATCTTGTCATTTCTTCACCTATTTTCCTTATGTCCTTCTCCAGACTCCACGCTTCCTCAACACTACCTGCACCTTCACCTATCTTCATGTCTTCTGCAAATTTGTTCGCAAGAGCATCATTTCTCTCATCCAAATCATTCTTTGTCTAGCTTCCCTTCGTGTTCCTCAAAACATTCCATCAGATTTGTCAGGCAAGATTTCCCCTTAAAGGAATCCATGCTGTCTTTGGCGTATTTCCCATGTGCCTTCATGTACACACAAGCTCTTCCTTAATAATGGATTCAAACGTCTTCCCAAGCATACAACACCCATGCCAGCCATTCCACTGAAGTCAGACTAACTAATCTGTAATTTCCTTTCCTCAGCCACTCTTCCTTTTTAAAGAGTGAGCGACCTTTGTAAATTTCCCATCATCATGAATGATTCAAGTCTCGAGAGATTGTTAAAACTTCATTACAAATGCCTCCACATTCTATTCTGCTGCCTCTTTCTGAACACTGCGGTGTAGTCCATCTAGTTCAGGTGATTTATCTACTTTCAGACCTTTCATCTGCCCTCGCACTTTCACCTCAGTAATAGCAACTCCACCCAATTCCGTCCCCTGTAGCTCGTTTATGGTGCCATATCATCCACAGTGAGGATTCACACAAAGTGTTTAATAAGTATCTCTGACATGTCTTTATCCCTTATTTCTACATCTCGATCTTCATTTTATACAGTCCCATTATCCACTCTTTACTGTTTATATATTGGAAAATAAATCTTCTTGTGTATTGTTGGCAAACTTTTCCTCATATCTCATCTTTTCTCTCATGATGGCTTCTTCCTTGCTTTCTGTTGGTTACCAAAACCTTCTCATCCTCCAACTTCCTGCTATTTTTTGCTGTCTTTGACTTACCATGTCTAACACTGTTACCACACCCTCCCTTGAGAACACTTCTTCATCTTTGGGATGTATCTATCCTGCGCCTTCAGTTTTCTCCCCAGAAACTGCAACCTTTGCTGTTCTGCCATGCTCCCTGCTAATATCCCACTCCAATCTGCTTTGGCAAGGTACTCCCTCATGCTCCATCATTCCCGTTACTCCACTCTAAAACTGATTCCTCTGACTTTATCTTCTCACTCTCTAACTGTGGAGTGAATTCTATCAATTTAAGATATCAGTTCCTTTACCTTAAGCTGTCTGATCAAATCCGGTTCATTGCACAAATCCCACTCCAGAATTTCCTATCTCCTTTTGGGCTCAACCATAAGCTGTTCTAAAAAACCATCTCAAAGTCATTCTACAAATACCCTCTCTTGGGATGCAGCACCCACCCGATTTTCCCAATCTACCTGCACATTGAAATCCTCCATAGTTTTCATGTCCATTTTACAAGCCTTTTCTTCCTCCAGAAGTAATTTGTATCACATGTCCTGGCTACTATTTGAAGGTCTGAATATAACTCCCAACAGGATCTTATTACCCTCACAGTTGCTTAACTCTACACGCAATGATTCTACATCTTCCAATCCTATGCCACCTATCTCTGAGGATCTGATTTCATGTTTTACCACCAAAGCCTTTCCAGCCCCAGATGGCATATATTTAATGTGAATTGTGATCTACGGGGTAGTTTTCTCATGCGGGGGGGGGGGGGAAAGAATATGGGATTTACTGTCAGCAGATGCTGCAGAAACAGGTATAATCGCCAAAGGCAATCACAGATCATCCTCCTTAGGAATCTCACCGTGCAGTTTGTCTGTGAACTGTTGATGTGACGTCACGTCAGAGGGCAGCTCAGTGCCACAGAACAGACAGACTGGGTAAGGACGGCAGATTTCAATCCTAAATCAGAACTTGTGCCTGTCTATTTCACCGTGTGTCACACTGTAACGGACTCTGGTCTGTGTGTGTGTGTGTGTTTCTAATGGTGATTATCAGTGTATGTGTGTGCGCATTGAAGGAGAATGAGAACATTTAAGTATTTCTATGTTACAGCGTGTCATCACGTGTCCAGTATGTGTAGACAACCTGTGACTTGTGTGAGTTGTTAAAATAAAGAAATTACCTTGTCTGAAGAGAATGGTTTTCCAAGTTACTGCGGGAAACAACCATAAGACCATAAGATACTGGAGCAGAAATAGGCCATTCGGCCCATCGAGTCTGCTCTGCCATTCCATCATGGGCTGATCCAATTCTTCCAGTCATCCCCACTCCCCTGCTTTCACCCCATACCCTTTGATGCCCTGGCTAATCAAGAACCTTGCTATCTCTGCCTTACATACACCCAATGATTTGGACTCCACAGACACTTGCGGCAACTAATTCCACACATTTACCACCTTCTTGACTGAAGTAATTTCTCTGCATCTCAGTTCCAAAAAGACATCCTTCAATCCTGAAGTCGGGCCCTCTGGTCTTGGAACTTTTAACATTCAGAATGTTTCTATGAGATCCCACTCATTCTCCTGAACTCCAGGGAATACAGCCCAAGAGCTGCCAGACATTCCTCATACGGTAACCCTTTCATTCCTGGAATCATTCTCGTGAATATTCTCTGAACTCTCTCCAATGTCAGTATAACCTTTCTAAAGTAAGGATCCCAAAACTTCACACAATACTGCAAGTGTGGACTCACGAGTGCCTTATCGAGCCTCAACATCACATCCCTGCTCTTATGTTCTATACCTCTTTAAACGAATGGCAGCATTGCATTCGTCTTCTTCACAATTGACTCACCCTTGGTACCCTTTAGGATATCCTGCACAAGGACTTCCAAGTCCCTTTGCATCTCAGCATTTGAATTATCTCCTCATCTATATAATAGTCTGCCTGTTTATTTCTTCCACCAAAGTGCATGAGCATACATTTTCCAACATTGTATTTCATTTGCCATTTCCTTGTCCATTCCGTTGAACTGTCTAAGTCTCTCTGCAGGCTCTCTGTTTCCTCAACACTACCCGCTCCTCCATCTACCTTAGTATCATCGGCAAATTTAGCCACGAATCCATTGATGCTGTTGCCCAAATCATTGACATAAATTGCAAAAAGCAACGGTCCCAATACCAACCCGTTGAACTACACAGGTAACTGGCAGCCAGGCAGAATAGGATCCCTTTATTCCCACTCTCTGTTTTCTGCTGATCAGCCAATGCTCCACCCATGCTAGTAGCTTCCCTGTAACTCCATGGGCTCTTAGCTTGCTAAGCAGCTTCATGTGCGGCACCTTGTCAAAGGCCTTCGGAAAATCCAAGTACACCACGTCTATTACATCTTTTTTGTCTACCCTGCTTGTACTATCCTCGAAGAATTGCAGTAGGATTGTCAGGCAGGATTTTCCTTCCAGGAAACCAAGCTGGCTTTAGCCTATCTTGCCATGTGCCTACACGTACGATGTAATCTCATCTCCAACAATCGATTTCGACAGCTTCTCAACCACTGATGTCAAGCTAACAGACCCATAGATTCTTTTCTGCTGCCTCCCACCCTTCTTAAATAGCAGAGTGACATTTGCAATTAACAACGTACATTGCTAAGGCTCTGACTGCAGTCTGCTGATCCTTCTTGTGTAGGTGTGTGCGGGAGCTTTGCCAGGCCGGTTGTGCTGGGTGTGCTTCTCCCGAGTTTAACCTTGACCTATATCAATGCTCTATGTGTGTCCGGACTCAAAATATTTCACAATATTTCAGTGTGGTGGTTTGACTCACGAGCCCAGCAGGGGGCAGACCTGATCAGTCAGAGGCTGCAGTTACAGACAGGTCAGACCAGGTGAGACAATCCTGGTCACCACACCGATACCGACTTTTATTCCCTACAGTATCATCGTCAGTATTAATTTCCCAGCTCCTGTGGTAGGATTCAAACTCCTGACTCTGTTTGTTAGTGCAGTGTGCCTGGGACACATCAGACAGTCCCGTGTGTTGGTTGTATTCTGGCCCGGTGCTGGTGTGTTCAGGGGTCTGACATCTCCAGCTGACCAGGTGACAGTTATTCCTCCCCGTAGGTGGGGTTGATATGGAATTAAATACAGTTCCCCTTCAGCCCAGTATTACAGACAAATTTTGCTTCAAATTATAACTTAATTGTGTCTAAGAAACAAGGAGAAATGAATCTTTGTAAGTTTTACCTCGATTAATGGCATCAAGTGTTTCTCTCAGCACTGTGTTCAACAAATAGGGGTGATAGAATTTTTCAACTGGTAGGGCTTCATCTGTCACTGACAATTCATGGACATCATCATTAATCCTGTAAATATTAAACTGCTGGTTATATACTGCAATTTTGAACTATTTTCCAAATCCATCCAGAGTTTCAGTAAAAGCACACCCTACCTCCTGTCCCGACGAGCTTCCTCCTGAAATAAATAAAAACACAAATCTGATTAGACTTGGGCTTACTGTCCACATCCTGAATTTCATCCAAATCATTACCAAGTGTTGAAAATTCCCACTCCCGCAGTCACTCACACACATGGACTATACAGAACCACAGTGTAAATTACAAAGAATCTTTCTGAAAGTTAGACCATTACTGAGAGGATGAAACTTACAGGAAAGTCAGGCCAGGTTGTGAACTTTTATCTGGATATGACGTCAGGGTGATAAATTGGGAGAATTTAAGATCTGTGATGGATTTGATTGGGTGCAAGTGGAGAAATATCTCTAGTTATGGGGAGACCTTAAGTCAAAGATAAAAAGCCAGGTGTTCTTTTTAAATAAAACTCACAAGATATTTAGTGAAGAGGATGTGGAACTCAGTGCTGCAGGAGTGGTTGAAGCGGAACAGCAGAGATTGAATTTTAATGAGGAAGCTGAAGAAACACACGAGGAAACTTGCAGTTCGGTGCACTGTTGCTGGATTGGTGAGAAGATGGGAGGAGATGAGAGATTGATAGAAGATGGACCAATGGCCTGTTCCTGATCAATGGAATATAATATCGTAAAATGTAAAAAAAAACACTGAAAGTTTCCCTATTTTGATGGAAACTTGATATGGAGGATCAATTTGATGTGTGGGTCACATTCTTTGTTCTCACTGATTGACAGAGAGACCCTCACACACACAGCCTGAGACTGGAACTGGGTGTTAATGGGAGTTTTAGAGGATACCTAATGTGGCAATTAAGGACACAATCAGAATTTCAGTGTTATGATCAGATAAGTAATTTCAGAGAAGTTTGCGTTCTGTCCTGGGATGTACAGAAGTTGTGGAAGTCCAGTTTTGGGACAACAACCCTGAATAGTTGCATCGACTGTCTGGTGATAAATTACTGAGGTGGATGTGGAACTCCATGCCAAAGGAGTGGTTGAAGCTGAACAGCAGAGATGGAATATAATGGGGAAACAGGATAAACATGAGGGACCATAGAGTATTGGGCACTGTTAACAGAGAAACACAGAAAATCTACAGCACAATACAGGCCCTTCGGCCCACAAAGTTGTGCCGAAAATGTCCCTACCATATAAATTACTAGGGATACCCATGGCCCTCTATTTTTCTAAGCTCCATGTACCTAGCCAAAAGTCTCTTAGAAGACCCTATCGTATCGGCCTCCACCACCGTTGCCAGCAGCCCATTCCAGGCACTCACCACTCTGAGTAAAAAACTTACCCCTGACCTCTCTTTGGTACCTACTCCCCAGCACCTTAAACCTGGTCCTCTCGTGGCAACATTTCAGCCCCAGGAAAAAGCCTCTGACTATCCACACGATCGATGTTTCTCATCATCTTATACACCTCTGTCAGGTCACTTCTCATCTTCATTCGCTCCAAGGTGAAAAGGCCAAATTCACTCAAACTGCTTTCATAAGGCATGCTCCCCAATCCAGGCAACATCCATGTAAACTTCCTCTGCACCCTTTCTATGGTTTCCACATCCTTCCTGTAGTGAGGCAACCAGAACTGAGCACAGTACTCCAAGTGGAGTCTGACTAAGGTCCTTATATAGCTGTAAAATTACCTCTCGGCTCGTAAATTCAATTTCACGATTGATGAAGGCCAATACACCGTATGCCTTCTTAACCACAGAGTCAACCTGCACAGCTGCTTTGAGCGTCCTATGGACTCTGAGCCCAAGATCCCTCTAAACCTCCACACTGCCAAGAGTCTTACCATTAATACTATATTCTGCCATCATATTTGACCTACCAAAATGAACCACCTCACACTCATCTGGATGAACTCCATCTGCTCGTTCTCAGCCCAGTTTTGCAGCCCATCAATGCCCTGCTGTAACCTCTGACAGCCCTCCACGCTATCCACAACACCCCCAACCTTTGTGTCATCAGCAAACTTACTAACCCATCCCTCCACTTCCTCATCCAGGTCATTTATAAACATCACGAAGAGTAAGGGTCCCAGAACAGATCCCTGAGGTACACCACTGGTGACCGACCTCCATGCAGAATATGACCCATCTACAATCTCTTCCTTCATCAATATGTTTAGTCACACCCTCAAAACATTCAATCAGGCTCGTGAGGCACGACCTGCCCTTTACGAAGCCATGCTAACCATTCCTGATCATATTATACCTCTCCAAATGCTAATAATTCCTCCCTCTCAGGATATTCTCCATCAACTAATCAACCTCTGAAGTAAGACACACTGATCTATAATTTCCTGGGCTATCTTTACTCCCATTTTTGAAAACGGAAACAACATCCGCAACCCTCCAATCCTCCGGATCCTCTCCCATTCTCATTGATGATGCAAAGATCATCGCCAGAGGCTCAGCAATCTCCTCCCTCGCCTCCCACAGTAGCCTGAAGTACATCTCATCTGGTCCCGGCGACTTATCCAACTTAATGCTTTTCAAAAGCTCTAGCACATCCTTTTTCTTAATATCCACATGTTCAAGCTTTTCAGTCTGCTGCAAGTCATCACTACCATCACCAAGATCCTTTTCCATAGTGAATACTGAAGTGAAGTATTCATTAAGTACCACTGCTATTTCCTCTGATTCCATACACACTTTCCCACTGTCACACTTGATTGGTCCTATTCTTTCATGTCTTATCCTCTTGCTCTTCACATACTTGTAGAGTGCCTTCGGGTTTTCCTTTCTTCTGCCCGCCAATGACCCCTCATGACCCCTTCTGGCTCTAATTTCCTTCTTAAGTTCCTTCCTGTTATCCTTATAATCTTCTTGATCTCTAGCATTACCTTCCTCTGAAGCTTTCGTAAGCTCTTATTTTCTTTTTGACTAAATTTACTGCACCCTTTGTACACCACGGTTCCTGCACCCTCCCATAACTTCCCTGTCTCATTGGAACGTACCTATGCAGAACTCCACACAAATATCCCCTGAACATTTGCCACATTTCTTCCGTACCTTTTCCTGAAAACATTTCTTCTGAATTTAAGCTTCCAAGTTCCTGCCTGATAGCCTCATAATTCCCCTTACTCCAATCAACCCCTTTTCTAACTTGTCTGTTCCTATCCTTCTTCAATGCTATTGTAAAAGAGATAGAATTATGATCACTGTCTCCAACATGCTCTCCTACTGAGAGATCTGTCACCTGACCAGGTTCATTTCCCAATACCAGATCAAGTACAGTCTCTCCTCTTGTAGGCTTGTCTGCATATTGTGTCAGGAGACCTTCCTGAACACACCTAACAGACTCCAGCCCATCTAAACCCATTGCTCTAGGGAGATGCCACCGATATTTGGGAAATTAAAATCTCCCACCACGACAACTCTGTTATTATTACAACTTTCCAGGATCTATTTCCCTATATGCTCCTCGATATCCCTGTTACTAGTGGGCGGCCAATAAAAAACACCCAATAGAGTTATTGACCCCTTCCTGTTCCTAACCTCCACCCACAGAGACTCCGTAGACAATCCCTCCATGATGTCCTCCTTTTCTGCAGCTGTGACACTATCTTTGATCAACAGTGCCATGCCCCACCTCTTTTGCCTCCCTCCCTGCATCTTAAACCCGGCACTTGAAGTAGCCATTCCTGTCTCTGAGCCATCCAAGTCTCTGTAATGGCCACCACATCATATCTCCAAGTACTGATCCATGCTCTTAACTCATCCGCTTTGTTCACAATACCCCTTGCGTTAAAATAGACAAACCTCAACCGTCAGTCTGAGTGCATCTCTTCTCTACCACCTGCCTATCCTCCCTCACACACCGTCTCCAAGATTTCTCTATTTGTGAGCCAACCGCCTCTTCCTCAGTCTCTTCAGTTTGGTTCCCATACCTCAATAATTCTAGATTAAACTCTCCCCAGTAGCCTTAGCAAACCTCCTCACCAGGATATTGGCCCCCCTGTTAGTCAACTGCAACCCATCCATTTTGTACAGGTCACACCTGCCCCAAAAGAGGACCCAATGATCCAAAAATCTGAATCCCTGCCCCTGGTCCAATCCTTCAGTCACACATTTATCCTCTACCTCATTCTATTCCTATTCTCACTGTCACATTGCACAAGCAGTCCTGCTTCTCAACTTCCTTCCTAACTCCCTGTAGTCTGTTTTCAAGACCTTTTCTGTTTTCCTACCTACATCACTGGTACCAATATGTACCACAACCTCTGGCTGTTCACTCTCCCACCGCAGGATATCGTTGACGTGATGAAAAACATCCCGGTCCCTGGCATCTGAGAGGCAAACTACCATCCGAGTTTCTTTCCTGCGTCCCCAGAATGGCCTCTCTGACCCCCAACTATAGATTCTTCTATCACTACTGCCTTCCTCTTCCTTTCCCTACCCTTCTGAGCCACTCTATGCCAGAGACATGGCCACTGCCACTACCTCAGGTAGGCTGTCCCACCCTCAACAGTACTCAAACAAGGGTACTTATTGTTCAGAGGTACAGCCACAGGGGTACTGTCCAATATCTGACTCTTCCCCTTCCCTCTCCTGACTGTGACCCATCTGTCTGTCTCCCGTGAACCTGGAGTGACCACCTGCCTATGGCTCCTCTCTATCACCTCCTCGTTCTTCCTGACCAGACGAAGGTCATTAAGCTGCACCTCCAGTTCCCTAACATGTTCCCTTGGGAACTGCAGCTCAACACACCAGGTGCAGATATGGCCGTCCAGGAGGCTGGGAGACATCTGACACAGAACACCGGCCTCATACACAAACTTGCTTTCCGCAATTAACACAGGCAAACCAACCTCGCCTCGCCCCGTTACTGCCTAAGCCTGATGAGCCAAAGCCCTCTCACTCTGCTACCCCCTCACTCCGCTGCCCGCTGGATGTGGCGCTCTTCCCGCTCTACTGGCTGTCGTCACACACCTGCGCTGTCTTCTCTCTCTTTACCCCGAGTAGTAAAATGCCTTCTCTCCTAAAATCCTTGGCCCTTCCACTCACAGCCTTCTTGCTTCAATCTAAAACCGCTGAAGAATCCTTGGCTTTTTAAACTTTTCCCAGGTGTGGTGAGTAGGAGGGAGGGGGCTTGTGAAACAGGGAAGTTGATTGGAGATTCTGGACCGAATGGCCCTTTTATGATGGAGAATTGGATAAAATGCTATATGAAACTTATCTGTAAAACTAAAGAAATAGTGAAAGTTCCTGTCATCTGAAGGAATGGGGATATGGAGGATAAGTCTGCTGTGTGGATCATGTTCTTTGTTCTCACTGATTGACAGAGAGACCCTCACACCCACCGCACCAAACACACTCACACCTACCGACTGGAACTGGGTGCTAAAGGGAGTTTTGGAAGATATTTCATGTGGCAATTAAGGACTCAATCAAAATTTCAGTTGCGTTAATTGTTTAGACAGAAACGGTTTACTGCCATTTTTAAATGCCATGTGTAGGAGCAACGTATCTGATTTCCGTCTGCATTGTATTCAATGTTGCGTGCATATTATGGTAACTAGTCACGTGAGGGGGCGTGGTAAAGTCAAAGGGAATAAGTTACGTATTCGTACTTTATTTTGGGCATACGGAGCATAGGCCTTCATAAATCACAGGATTGAGTTTAAGAGCCGAGAGATAAAGTTCCAGCTATATAGGACTCTGGTCAGATCCCACTTGGAGTAATGTGCTCAGTTCTGGTCGTCTCACTACAGGAAGGATATGGAAACCATAGAAAGGGTGCAGAGGAGATTTACAAGAATGTTGCCTGGATTGGGGAGCATGCCTTATGAGAATAGGTTGAGTGAACTCGGCCTTTTCTCCTTGTAGCGACGGAGGATGACAGGTGACCTGATAAAGGTGTACAAGGTAATGAGAGGCATTTATCGTGTGGACAGTCCAAGGCCTTTTTTTCAGGGCTGAAATAGCCAGCACGAGAGGGCATTGTTTTAAGGTGCTTGGAAGTAGAGTTACGAAGGATGAACAACTCTGATGAGCAGAAGGGTACAGAGTTGCCCATGCCCCCTCCTTTTTGGAGAATCGCAAATCGCTACTATTTCGATGCTGCTAACAAGGAAATAAGAGAGACAAAAGGAAATCTGCCAGGGCAGTTGTTATTGATAACAGCTCATGAAAGAGAATGAGAGAGAGACGCAGCTAAAAGGTACACAAGGTGGAACTTCTCCTACTGACGAAAGAGGAGATTTACTGCTGTTGTCTTTTGGAGAAGGATTGTTTACTTGGTACTGTTCTATTCATTGACATCCCTCAGGGGACAGCCAGAGTGGGCTGGTTTGATGGGTTAAGTCATTCAAACCTGATTGACACCTGAGACCCCGTGAGTGGGGATAAAATTGAGGTCTGGGGTGCCACCTCTTGGATGCACCAGGAGAAACGCTAGTGAGCATCAGAACCCCCACGAGACAGGGTGGGAGATCGGGGACTGAACAAAGGGTCGGTAAATTTTAACTCACAGTGTTTATAGCGAGGCTGGTGGGGGCTTGTGTGTGTGTGTCCACCCTTGCCTGAGTGATGAGTCCACCACGGAAGAAAGGTCTAGCTAAAGGACGGAGGGGTCACACTTGAATGGCCACAACACGACACATCGATGGATCGAAATCGTAAAAGAAGATTGGCAAAGACCATTCCTGTTACTGTTTGTGTTCTCTCTCTCTCTCTCTCTCTCTCTCTCTCTCTCTCTCTCTCTCTCTCTCTCTCTCTCTCCACATCAACCGACAACTACCATACCCTGCATGAACTGAACTGAACTCTGAACTTTATATTTCCATCTGACAATTCATTATCCCTGAGACAACATAGAGCTTGCTTTATTATTCATTATTATTATACCTGCACTTTTAGGTTTAGTATTGCTAACGTATATTATCTGTATATTTGCATTGATATTGTTTTGTATATTTTTACAAATAAATACTGTTGAAAATAGCATCACCAGACTCCAACGGACACTTCTACCTTTGCTTACCACCCAGTTATGGGGTATGTAACAGTAAGTACAGAGGAAATGTCAGAGGTAAGTTTTTTATGCAGAGAGTGGTGAGTGCAAGAAATGGGCTGCTGGCGGCAGAAATGATAGGGTCTTTGAAGAGAATCCTGGGTGGATACATTGAGCTTAAAAAATAGAGCCTAGATAGTTCTAAGTGTACAATCTCCTGTGTATGTTACTCAAAATGGCCTCGTTGGTTTGTTACAAGTAGGAATGTTTCTTTGTCGGATAAGTGTTTCTCTCGCCATTGTTTCGCTTTAGAATGGCTGATATGGTAATTGTATTCATTTGTTAATCAATGGGAAATGTTATTGTGTCTTGTGATGCTGGGAACTTGGGGGAGGGGTTTTCGCAGGTTTTTGGGTGTGAGGAGAGGCCGAGGAAGACGCCGTGGAAGGTGGACATGTGCTGGACTGCTCGTAAGACCACCGGGGTGGTCCCAGGTGCGACGGCCGGATGGGTCGATTGGTTCGTTGATTGAGCTCCAACGAGTGCACTAAACAGACTGAACTTTGATAAGTTGGCGCCTTTTGTTTTTTTCCTTGTGTGTGTGTGTATATATATATATATATATATATATATTGTATTGCCTACTACTGTTTTAATTGTAGTAAACTCTTTAAAGTGTATTTCATAACGGTATTTGTTGTGGATTTGATACTGTTGGCGGGCGCGAGGCATAAAACTCGATTCTCATAGCACCCGCGTGTACGGGAGGCGGGTTAGTGAGTGGCTGGATCTCCTTTTCCCCTAGACATATACCAGCCTGTTGGGTAAGTGTTACATTTGTGGGGTGCTCATCCCGGATTGGATTGTCAGAGGCTGTGGAATTGCGCAGGCAGCAGAGCGGAGATGGACCGAGGTAAGATTTTTTGTTGGTGCCAGTTTGAAGATGTACCAGTACAGTACGCATGCGTAGTGAGCGGAGTGGATTTTCGAGTTTCGGGAGACGCGATAGTGCGGGGTTTAAGTTTGGTGAAGGGTATTGGGCAGGTAGAATTGGTAGCTAGACGGTGTGGTAAAGAGGTAGAGTCTAGCTGGGTGTTGGTTCATACGAGTGCTGAAGTCAGGACGGTGGATCTGCCGGCGACGGTCAGGGGGAGGAGGGGCCGTGGGGGCTACACTCCTACAAGGATGAGTCTGAGGAGACATCGGGGGAGGAGCTCGAGCTAGAGGTGGATCCCAGAGGTGCCCGGCACTAGTAAAGGGAGGTGGGAGGAGGGAGTCGTGACTAAGCCCCGCTCCCCAGGTAGGGTGGAAGCCTCGGAGCTGGCAGCCGCACTTAATTCCCTGGTGGGGGTGGCCGAGAGGCCTCGGCTGAAGCTGGGGATGTTCTCCGGAGCCAAGGCTATCGCGGACGAGCCCCCACAAATGTAACACTTACCCAAAAGGCTGACTTTGAGAGCCGCCTTATCCAGGAATTACTGACTATGCTTGGGGTTGAGAAATCCAGGACTACCCCTTATCACCCACAGGTTGATCCTCAGCCAGAGAGGTTCAACAGGACCCTGTTGGATATGCTCGGGACACTGGAGATTGGGCAGAAAAGCAGGTGGAGTCGTCATATTGGACAATTGGTTCACTGTTACAATTGTACTCGCAATGATGCTACAGGGTATTCGCCCTATTATCTGATGTTCAGGTGGGAAGCGAGGTTGCCCATTGACATGTGTTTTGGAGGAGGAGTGGGTGAATTACCCGGGAAGTCCCATCTAAAGTATGTGTCCGACATGAAGAGGGAGTTACAGCGGGCGTACGAGTTGGTCAAGGCAGTGGCTACCAAACAAAATCACAGGAATAAGATGCGGTATGATCGAAAGGTGAAGTTTGTACAATTATTACCAGGCGACCGGGTCCTTTTACGGAATTTGGGACTCCCTGGTAAGCACAAGTTGGCAGATCGATGGGCGGCCCGCCCCTATGTAATAAAGAGCCAGATGCCGAACCTGCCAGTTTACCGGGTGAAACCCGAGGATGGAAAAGGGCCTATCAAGGTACTCCATAGGAATCACCTGCTGCCACTGGGTCAAGCGGTGCAGGTGGATAAGGAGCCCGAGTGGGAGGTTACGCCTCGTACAAGGACTCTGCAAGGGCGCGGAGAACGGGAAGAGCCCGCTGCTGAAGAGCAGGGACGGGTCCCTCACCCGGGAATGGCTTCAGAAGAGGACGACTCAGATGAGTGGGCCCTGTTCCGATTCGCTGGTGCTCCAGTACCAGGAGAGGAGGCTCCTGGCCCTTCCCATACTGAATTGGGTGAGAGGAGGGAAAGTCTTGAGGGTCAGATGGAGAGGCAGCCTACATTGGTGGGAGAGAGGGTGAGCCGGAGAGATCTCAGGTGAGGGAGGACCCCTGTGAGGAAGGGAGTGCGGGTCTGTCAGGTAGACCTGGGGTGTCCGAGACAGTGGGTTCGCAGGTGACGAGGGAGCCCAGTGGGGCAGAAGGGGTATGGAGATCTCAGAGGATTAGGTGCCCCCCGGAGCGGTTGACATATGTGGTACTGGGAGAACCGAGTGTGATTTCTACTGCTCTGGGTAATTATGTCACTGCTTTCTGCACCTGGGTTGGGTTTTGTGTGTTGCAAGAAGCTTTGGGGAACTCTAGTAATGCCATGAGGGCATGACATTTGCTGGTGGGGAGAGAATGTACAATGTCCTGTGTATGTTACTCAAAATGGCCTCGTTGGTTTGTTACAAGTAGGAATGTTTCTTTGTCGGGTAAGTGTTTCTCTCGCCGTCGTTTCGCTTTAGAATGGCTGATATGGTAATTGTATTCATTTGTTAATCAATGGGGAATGTTATTGTGTCTTGTGATGCTGGGAACTTGGGGGAGGGGTTTTCGCAGGTTTTTGGGTGTGAGGAGAGGCCGAGGAAGACGCCGAGGAAGGTGGACATGTGCTGGACTGCTCGTAAGACCACCGGGGTGGTCCCAGGTGCGACGGCCGGATGGGTCAATTGGTTCGTTGATTGAGCTCCAACGAGTGCACTAAACAGACTGAACTTTGATAAGTTGGAGCCTTTTGTTTTTTTCCTTGTGTGTGTGTATATATATATATATATATTGTATTGCCTACTACTCTTTTAATTGTAGTAAACTCTTTAAAGTGTATTTCATAACGGTATTTGTTGTGGATTTGATACTGTTGGCGGGCGCGAGGCATAAAACTCGATTCTCACAGCACCTGCTGTGTACGGGAGGCGGGTTGGTGAGTGGCTGGATCTCCTTTTCCCCTAGACATATACCAGCCTTTTGGGTCAGTTGTTACATAAGGTAAGGACACGTTCGGCACAGCTGAGTGGGCTGAAGGGCCTGTATTATGCTGCAGATATTCTCTGTTTCTATATTTCTATGCTTCAAATTATACATTCCTAAGAATGGATCCAATAAATACCTTCGACCTTTTGAAAAGTCGTTATTGTAGTAACAATGTAGTAATAGTAGTAGTAAAGGAGGGCGTGTCATACCATTGTAACAATCTCTGTGAAATCACCAGCAGCAACAATTGATTTATTAGAATTGGCCACTATGCTGTGTCTATTTCAGATATACCACTGTTCATTCGTGCATTTTGACAGACATGAATTGATTCATAATCCCTTACCTTGAGAAATATCACACTGTCTTTTTCATCCATCTGTTCCTTTAACTTTGAGATTTCCTCCTGAATAATCCTTATATTCTCTTGAATCTCACAAAGATTTTTCTCCATTGGATTTAGAATCATCTCCTCTTCCTTCCTGAGATCCCCGAGTAAGCTCTGCTCTTTCTCAGTGATAATCTGGCGCAGTTCAGCAAACTGGGATGTGATGTGGGTCTCAACGCTGTGTGACTGTTTCTGTCGAATGAAGGGTGAAGATTAATTAACTGTATTGCTGTGTTGTATTTCCTTATGACATTAAGGTGACCATTTGCTCCATTAAAGTCCATGCTAGGTAAACACATTCCCTTGCGTTTTCCTGAAACTTATTCTCCATCATTCACCCATTAACTCTCACCTGATTCACATTCTCTCTTTCCCACCTTCACAGGGCTAATTTTAATTCACTCATCATCCAGCATGTCCTCAGAATGTCTCTGAAACTGTTGTGGCACAGGGAGTAAATGCAAATTCCACACAGACAGCAGCAGGGTTCAGGATCAAACCCAGCTCACTGGAGCTGTGATACTCTGCTGTTCCACATTGAATAGAGCAAAACTATACAGTCATATCAGAAATTCCACTCAGGAAGCCTCACCCGAACTCTGGTAATCTTCTCTTTCTGTTGCTGCTCCTTTGCCTGGAAGTCTGATTTCTTCTTTGTGAGAGAGTCTAAGGACGATTTTAGCTGATCCTGGAAGTCAGGAGCAAAGGAAAGATATTTTAAAAAGATGCAACATATGAAACCCAATTATCGCACACAAAATGGTGGAGGAACTCAGTCAGTCGGGCAGCAACTGTGCTGGCCTCTCCGGATGAGACCCTTCATTGGGACTGGGAAGGAATGGGGCAGAAGCCAGAATAAAAAAAGGTTGGGGATGAGAACCAGCTGGCAGGTGAGACAATGTGGGGGGGGGGGCATGGGAGGAGGTTGATGAAGCTGAGAGGGGACAGGTGGAAGAGGTAAAGAGCTTAAGAAGAAGGAATCTAATACGAGAAGACAACCGACCATGGAAGAAACGAGAGGTATTTGGGGCCATTTGGGCCCCTGAATGATGGCCAGAGAGAAGGTGTAGGAATCTGGTGTAGCACTTGCCCCACTTGCTGGTATCAGAGCCAGGAGGCAAATCAGTGGGGAAGAGCGAGTGGATAAGAGATTTACATGGACAGCGGTACCCACAGAGAGCAGAGATCTGTGGGGAGGGCGTTGGGGTGGGGGTGGGAGGGAAAGGTGTGCTTGGTGTAGAATCCCGTCGGAGATGGCCAACGTTGCGAGAATGATATGTTGGTTATCGAGGCTTGTGTGGTGTTGAGGATGAAGTGAGAATCGAATTCAGATTAGTTTTACCTTGTAGATTCGAACAGCTTCTTTAATGGGCATGAAGCGGTGCTCTCTGTGTTCCTGCGCATCTCTACAGATCAGACAGATCAGTGTATTGTCCGTTTCACAGAACAGCTTCAGTTCTTCCTCATGTTCCTCGCAGTGATGTTTACTTTCCTTCACTTTCAGATTCAGGTTTAGATTTCGAGCTTTTTCAGCCAGATTTGCCAAGGCCCGATTCACCCTGAGGGTGCGGTCAGCGAACACCTCTCTACCTTCCGGGCAGGAGTTTCTCTCCTCCCTTTCCCAACACCGTGTGATACAAGAGCGACAGAAGTTGTGTCCGCACTCCAGTATAACTGGATCGGTGAAGAAAGCCTGGCAGATGGGACAAATTGCCTCCTCAGTCCAACTATCGGCCGGTCCTTTCGAAGCCATGTTAACCCCCGGCACTTCCTGATTCAGAATGCTTTCACTTTCGGGGAGCTGCCGATCCCCTGCAGTACCGCGATTGTCCACTACACGCGCTGCAGACTCAGGGAATGAACATTACGCTGCTTGATGCCCTTAGTGGGAAGGAAACGTGGTAATTTCCATATCAGAGTTGAATCAACAACACATTAAACAGGTCGGAACTGAACTGAAAACTCGGCCATGGACTGCCAAAGCCCGGCTGCGAAAGGAGGAGGGTTGGGTATGGGGCCAGCAACCTCATCCCATACAAATCCAGTGAAACAGAAACGACAATTGAAATTCCAAAGGCCTCACCCTGGGATCGGAAGGAACTCACCTGGAAGACGATTGAAGCCGGGTGGTGAAAGAAGGAGCCACAGGGTCGATCAACCCTCGGCCCTGGACAGGGGAATCCGACGAGCTGCTGTTGATGGCCTGTACCCCAGTGAGTGTGATGGGCTAAAGAAGAAGCAGAATAGAACTGAACTGAAGCCAGAGAGAAGAGACTGCTTCAGTCTAACGCAAATAGGAGGAAATCTGCAGATGCTGGAAATTCAAGCAACACACACAAAATGCTGGTGGAACACAGCAGGCCAGGCAGCATCTATAGGGAGAAGCACTGTCGACGTTTCGGACCGAGACCCTTCGTCAAGACTAACTGAAAGAAGAGATAGTAAGTGAATTCTTACTATCCAAGAATCTCTCACTATCTTTTCGTTCACTTAGTCCTGATGAAGGGTTTCGGTCCGAAACGTCAGTTCAGTTGAGTCAGGACTGAAAGGGGCAAGGTTTGACAGAGAGGCACTGCCGATACTGGAATCTCAAGTAAGAAACGTGAGGCTAAAGGAACTGAACTGTTCCGTCACCATCTTTGGAGGGAAAGTTGCAATTGACTTTGCGGGATGAGATCATTCACCTGGCCTGTCTCAACCCGAAATGCCAATTGTCCATTTCCCTCCACAGATACAGCCTGACCCGTTCCGTTCATCCAGCAGCTCATTTTTATTTCAATTTTTCTCGAGGTGTGAACCGATTCAGACTGGAGTGAAAAACCGGGTTTACGGATCAGACCGGAGTGTAGAACCGGGTTTACGGATCAGACCGGAGTGTAGAACTGGGTTTCAGGATCGGACAGGAGTGTAGAACCGGGTTTCAGGATCAGACCGGAGTGTAGAACCGGGTTTACGGATCAGACCGGAGTGTAGAACCCGGTTTCAGGATCAGACTGGAGTGTAGAACCGGGTGTCCGGATCAGACTGGAGCGTAGACCCGGGATTAAGGATCAGACTGGAGTGTAGAACAGGGTTTCAGCATCAGACTGGAGTGTAGAACCTGGTTTTAGGATCAGAACGGAGTGTAGAACCGGAATTCCGCATCAGACCGGAGGGTCGAACCGGGCTTAAGGATCAGACTGGAGTGTAGAACCGGGTTTCACGATCAGACCGGAGTGTAGAACCGGGTTTCAGGATCGGACCGGAGTGTAGAACCGGGTTTTCAGGATCAGACCGGAGTGTAGAACCGGGTTTCAGGATCAGACTGGAGTGTAGAACCGGGTTTCAGGATCAGACCGGAGTGTAGAACTGGGTTTACGGATCAGACTGGAGTGTAGAACTGGGTTTCAGGATCAGACTGGAGTGTAGAACTGGGTTTCAGGATCAGACTGGAGTGTAGAACTGGGTTTAAGGATCAGACCGGAGTGTAGAACCGGGTTTACCGATCAGACTGGAGTGTAGAACTGGGTTTCAGGATCAGACCGGAGTGTAGAACCGGGTTTCAGGATCAGACCGGAGTGTAGAACCGGGTTTCAACATCAGACTGGAGTGTAGAACCGGGTTTACGGATCAGACCGGAGTGTAGAACCGGGTTTCAGGATCAGACCGGAGTGTAGAACCGGGTTTAAGGATCAGACTGGAGAGTAGAACTGGGTTTACGGATCGGACCGGAGCGTAGAACCGGGCTTAAGGATCAGGCTGGAGTGTAGAACCGGGCTTAAGGATCAGACTGGAGTGTAGAACTGGGTTTCAGGATCAGACCGGAGTGTAGAACCGGGTTTACGGATCGTACCGGAGTGTAGAACCGGGTTTCAACATCAGACAGGAGTGTAGAACCGGGTTTACGGATCAGACCGGAGTGTAGAACCGGGTTTCAGGATCAGACCGGAGTGTAGAACCGGGTTTAAGGATCAGACTGGAGAGTAGAACTGGGTTTACGGGTCGGACCGGAGCGTAGAACCGGGCTTAAGGATCAGACTGGAGTGTAGAACCGGGCTTAAGGATCAGACTGGAGTGTAGAACTGGGTTTCAGGATCGGACCGGAGTGTAGAACCGGGTTTACGGATCGGACCGGAGTGTAGAACCGGGTTTACGGATCGGACCGGAGTGTAGAACCGGGTTTACGGATCGGACCGGAGTGTAGAACCGGGTTTTCAGGATCAGACCGGAGTGTAGAACCGGGTTTCAGGATCAGACTGGAGTGTAGAACCGGGTTTCAGGATCAGACCGGAGTGTAGAACTGGGTTTACGGATCAGACTGGAGTGTAGAACTGGGTTTCAGGATCAGACTGGAGTGTAGAACTGGGTTTCAGGATCAGACTGGAGTGTAGAACTGGGTTTCAGGATCAGACTGGAGTGTAGAACTGGGTTTAAGGATCAGACCGGAGTGTAGAACCGGGTTTACCGATCAGACCGGAGTGTAGAACCGGGTTTACCGATCAGACCGGAGTGTAGAACCGGGTTTCAGGATCAGACCGGAGTGTAGAACCGGGTTTATGGATCAGACCGGAGTGTAGAACCGGGTTTAAGGATCAGACCGGAGTGTAGAACCGGGTTTCAGGATCAGACCGGAGTGTAGAACCGGGTTTCAGGATCAGACCGGAGAGTAGAACCGGGTTTCAGGATCAGACTGGAGTGTAGAACTGGGTTTCAGGATTAGACTGGAGTGTAGAACTGGGTTTGACGATTAGACTGGAGTGTAGAACTGGGTTTGCCGATCAGACCGGAGCGTAGAACCGGGTTTACCGATCAGACTGGACTGTAGAACCGGGTTTCAGGATCAGACTGGACTGTAGAACCGGGTTTCAGGATCAGACTGGAGTGTAGAACCGGGTTTACGGATCAGACCGGAGTGTAGAACTGGGTTTCAGGATTAGACTGGAGTGTAGAACTGGGTTTAAGGATCAGACTGGAGGGTAGAACTGGGTTTACCGATCAGACCGGAGTGTAGAACCGGGTTTACGGATCAGACCGGAGTGTAGAACCGGGTTTACGGATCAGACCGGAGTGTAGAACCGGGTTTACGGATCAGACCGGAGTGTAGAACCGGGTTTAAGGATCAGACCGGAGTGTAGAACCGGGTTTCTGGATCAGACCGGAGTGTAGAACCGGGTTTCAGGATCAGACCGGAGTGTAGAACCGGGTTTCAGGATCAGACTGGAGTGTAGAACTGGGTTTCAGGATTAGACTGGAGTGTAGAACTGGGTTTACCGATCAGACCGGAGCGTAGAACCGGGTTTACCGATCAGACTGGAGTGTAGAACCGGGTTTACCGATCAGACTGGAGTGTAGAACCGGGCTTAAGGATCAGACCGGAGTATAGAACAGGGTTTACGGATCAGACTGGAGGGTAGAACGGGTTTACCGATCAGACCGGAGTGTAGAACCGGGTTTACCGATCAGACGGGAGTGTAGAACCGGGCTTAAGGATCAGACTGGAGTGTAGAACCGGGCTTAAGGATCAGACTGGAGAGTAGAACCGGGTTTACGGGTCAGACCGGAGTGTAGAACCGGGTTTCCGGATCAGACTGGAGTGTAGAACTGGGTTTCAGGATCAGACCGGAGTATAGAACAGGGTTTACGGATCAGACTGGAGCGTAGAACTGGGTTTCAGGATCAGACCGGAGTGTAGAACCGGGTTTCAGGATCAGACCGGAGTGCAGAACTGGGTTTCAGGATCAGACTGGAGTGTAGAACAGGGTTTCAGGATTAGACTGGAGTGTAGAACCGGGTTTACGGATCAGACTGGAGTGTAGAACTGGGTTTCAGGATCAGACTGGAGTGTAGAACTGGGTTTCAGGATTAGACTGGAGTGTAGAACCGGGTTTACGGATCAGACTGGAGTGTAGAACTGGGTTTACGGATCAGACTGGAGTGTAGAACTGGGTTTCAGGATTAGACTGGAGTGTAGAACTGGGTTTACCGATCAGACTGGAGTGTAGAACCGGGTTTACCGATCAGACCGGAGTGTAGAACCGGGTTTACCGATCAGACCGGAGTGTAGAACCGGGTTTCAGGATCAGACTGGAGTGTAGAACTGGGTTTCAGGATCAGACTGGAGTGTAGAACTGGGTTTACCGATCAGACCGGAGTGTAGAACCGGGTTTACGGATCAGACCGGAGTGTAGAACCGGGTTTCAGGATCAGACCGGAGTGTAAAACTGGGTTTCAGGATTAGACTGGAGTGTAGAACCGGGTTTACGGATCAGACCGGAGTGTAGAGCCGGGTTTACCGATCAGACTGGAGCGTAGAACCGGGTTTCAGGATCAGACCGGAGTGTAGAACCGGGTTTCAGGATCAGACCGGAGTGTAGAACCGGGTTTAAGGATCAGACCGGAGAGTAGAACCGTGTTTACCGATCAGACTGGAGTGTAGAACCGGGTTTCAGGATCAGACCGGAGTGTAGAACCGGGTTTACCGATCAGACCGGAGTGTAGAACCGGGTTTACCGATCAGACCGGAGTGTAGAACCGGGTTTACCGATCAGACTGGAGTGTAGAACTGGGTTTACCGATCAGACCGGAGTGTAGAACCGGGTTTCAGGATCAGACCGGAGTGTAGAACCGGGCTTAAGGATCAGACCGGAGCGTAGAACCGGGTTTCAGGATCAGACCGGAGTGTAGAACCGGGTTTCAGGATCAGACCGGAGTGTAGAACCGGGTTTCAGGATCAGACTGGAGTGTAGAACCGGGCTTAAGGATCAGACCGGAGCGTAGAACCGGGTTTCAGGATCAGACCGGAGCGTAGAACCGGGTTTCAGGATCAGACTGGAGTGTAGAACTGGGTTTCAGGATTAGACTGGAGTGTAGAACCGGGTTTCAGGATCAGACTGGAGTGTAGAACTGGGTTTCAGGATTAGACTGGAGTGTAGAACCGGGTTTCCGGATCGGACCGGAGCGTAGAACCGGGTTTACGGATCGGACCGGAGTGTAGAACCGGGTTTACGGATCGGACTGGAGTGTAGAACCGGGTTTACGGATCGGACCGGAGTGTAGAACCGGGTTTACGGATCCGACTGGAGTGTAGAACCGGGTTTACGGATCAGACCGGAGTGTAGAACCGGGTTTACGGATCAGACCGGAGTGTAGAACCGGGTTTACCGATCAGACGGGAGTGTAGAACCGGGCTTAAGGATCAGACCGGAGTGTAGAACAGGGTTTACGGATCAGACCGGAGTGTAGAACGGGTTTACGGATCAGACCGGAGTGTAGAACCGGGTTTACCGATCAGACGGGAGTGTAGAACCGGGTTTACCGATCAGACGGGAGTGTAGAACCGGGCTTAAGGATCAGACTGGAGCGTAGAACCGGGTTTACGGATCAGACCGGAGTGTAGAACCGGGTTTACGGATCAGACCGGAGTGTAGAACCGGGTTTCAGGATCAGACCGGAGTGTAGAACCGGGTTTCAGGATCTGACCGGAGCGTAGAACCGGGCTTAAGGATCAGACCGGAGCGTAGAACCGGGTTTCAGGATCAGACCGGAGCGTAGAACCGGGTTTCAGGATCAGACCGGAGCGTAGAACTGGGTTTCCGGATCAGACCGGAGCGTAGAACCGGGTTTACGGATCGGACCGGAGTGTAGAACCGGGTTTACGGATCGGACGGGAGTGTAGAACCGGGTTTACCGATCGGACGGGAGTGTAGAACCGGGTTTAAGGATCAGACCGGAGAGTAGAACCGGGTTTACGGGTCAGACCGGAGAGTAGAACCGGGTTTACGGATCAGACCGGAGTGTAGAACCGGGTTTACGGATCAGACCGGAGTGTAGAAAAGGGTTTCAGGATCAGACCGGAGTGTAGAACCGGGTTTACGTATCAGACCGGAGAGTAGAACCGGGTTTACGGATCGGACCGGAGTGTAGAACCGGGTTTCAGGATCAGACTGGAGTGTAGAACTGGGTTTCAGGATCAGACCGGAGTGTAGAACAGGGTTTACGGATCAAACCGGAGTGTAGAACCGGGTTTACGGATCAGACCGGAGTGTAGAACCGGGTTTACGGATCAGACTGGAGTGTAGAACCGGGTTTACGGATCAGACCGGAGTGTAGAACCGGGTTTAGCGATCAGACCGGAGTGTAGAACCAGGCTTAAGGATCAGACCGGAGTATAGAACAGGGTTTACGGATCAGACTGGAGTGTAGAACCGGGTTTACGGATCAGACCGGAGTGTAGAACTGGGTTTACCGATCAGACGGGAGTGTAGAACCGGGCTTAAGGCTCAGACGGGAGTGTAGAACCGGGTTTCAGGATCAGACTGGAGTGTAGAACCGGGTTTAAGGATCAGACGGGAGTGTAGAACCGGGCTTAAGGATCAGACTGGAGAGTAGAAAAGGGTTTACGGGTCAGACCGGAGCGTAGAACCGGGTTTACGTATCAGACCGGAGTGTAGAACCGGGTTTACGGATCAGACCGGAGTGTAGAACCGGGTTTACGTATCAGACCGGAGTGTAGAACCGGGTTTACGGATCAGACCGGAGTGTAGAACCGGATTTACGGATCAGACCGGAGTGTAGAACCGGGTTTACGGATCAGACCGGAGTGTAGAACTGGGTTTCAGGATCAGACTGGAGTGTAGAACCGGGTTTACGGATCGGACTGGAGTGTAGAACCGGGTTTACGGATGAGACTGGAGTGTAGAACCGGGCTTAAGGATCAGACGGGAGTGTAGAACCGGGTTTCAGGATCAGACTGGAGTGTAGAGCCGGGTTTAAGGATCAGACGGGAGTGTAGAACCGGGCTTAAGGATCAGACTGGAGAGTAGAAAAGGGTTTACGGGTCAGACCGGAGCGTAGAACCGGGTTTACGGATCAGACCGGAGTGTAGAACCGGGTTTACGGATCAGACCGGAGTGTAGAACCGGGTTTACGGATCAGACCGGAGTGTAGAACCGGATTTACGGATCAGACCGGAGTGTAGAACCGGGTTTACGGATCAGACCGGAGTGTAGAACTGGGTTTCAGGATCAGACTGGAGTGTAGAACCGGGTTTACTGATCGGACCGGAGTGTAGAACCGGGTTTACGGATCCGACTGGAGTGTAGAACCGGGTTTACGGATTAGACTGGAGTGTAGAACCGGGTTTCAGGATCAGACGGGAGTGTAGAACCGGGCTTAAGGATCAGACTGGAGAGTAGAACCGGGCTTATGGATCAGACTGGGGAGTAGAAAAGGGTTTACGGGTCAGACCGGAGCGTAGAACCGGGTTTACGTATCAGACCGGAGTGTAGAACCGGGTTTACGGATCAGACCGGAGTGTAGAACCGGGTTTACGGATCAGACCGGAGTGTAGAACCGGGTTTACGGATCAGACCGGAGTGTAGAACCGGATTTACGGATCAGACCGGAGTGTAGAACCGGGTTTACGGATCAGACCGGAGTGTAGAACCGGGTTTACGGATCAGACCGGAGTGTAGAACCGGGTTTACGGATCAGACCGGAGTGTAGAACCGGGTTTACGGATCAGACTGGAGTGTAGAACCGGGTTTACGGATCAGACCGGAGTGTAGAACCGGGTTTAGCGATCAGACCGGAGTGTAGAACCGTGCTTAAGGATCAGACCGGAGTGTAGAACAGGGTTTACGGATCAGACTGGAGTGTAGAACCGGGATTACGGATCAGACCGGAGTGTAGAACTGGGTTTACCGATCAGACGGGAGTGTAGAACCGGGCTTAAGGCTCAGACGGGAGTGTAGAACCGGGTTTCAGGATCCGACTGGAGTGTAGAACCGGGTTTAAGGATCAGACGGGAGTGTAGAACCGGGCTTAAGGATCAGACTGGAGAGTAGAAAAGGGTTTACGGGTCAGACCGGAGCGTAGAACCGGGTTTACTTATCAGACCGGAGTGTAGAACCGGGTTTACGGATCAGACCGGAGTGTAGAACCGGGTTTACGGATCAGACCGGAGTGTAGAACCGGGTTTACGGATCAGACGGGAGTGTAGAACCGGGTTTCAGGATCAGACTGGAGTGTAGAACCGGGCTTAAGGATCAGACTGGAGAGTAGAAAAGGGTTTACGGGTCAGACCGGAGCGTAGAACCGGGTTTACGGGTCAGACCGGAGCGTAGAACCGGGTTTACGTATCAGACCGGAGTGTAGAACCGGGTTTACGTATCAGACCGGAGTGTAGAACCGGGTTTACGGATCAGACCGGAGTGTAGAACCGGGTTTACGGATCAGACCGGAGTGTAGAACCGGATTTACGGATCAGACCGGAGTGTAGAACTGGGTTTCAGGATCAGACTGGAGTGTAGAACCGGGTTTAAGGATCAGACCGGAGTGTAGAACCGGGTTTACGTATCAGACCGGAGTGTAGAACCGGGTTTACGGATCAGACCGGAGTGTAGAACCGGGTTTACGGATCAGACCGGAGTGTAGAACTGGGTTTCAGGATCAGACTGGAGTGTAGAACCGGGTTTACGGATCGGACCGGAGTGTAGAACCGGGTTTACGGATCCGACTGGAGTGTAGAACCGGGTTTACGTATTTGACTGGAGTGTAGAACAGGGTTTACGTATCAGACCGGAGTGTAGAACCGGGTTTACGGATCAGACCGGAGTGTAGAACCGGATTTACGGATCAGACCGGAGTGTAGAACCGGGTTTACGGATCAGACCGGAGTGTAGAACTGGGTTTCAGGATCAGACTGGAGTGTAGAACCGGGTTTACGGATCCGAGTGGAGTGTAGAACCGGGTTTACGGATTAGACTGGAGTGTAGAACCGGGTTTCAGGATCAGACTGGAGTGTAGAACTGGGTTTCAGGATTAGACTGGAGTGTAGAACCGGGTTTCCGGATCGGACCGGAGCGTAGAACCCGGTTTACGGATCGGACCGGAGTGTAGAACCGGGTTTACGGATCGGACTGGAGTGTAGAACCGGGTTTACGGATCGGACCGGAGTGTAGAACCGGGTTTACGGATCCGACTGGAGGGTAGAACCGGGTTTACGGATCAGACCGGAGTGTAGAACCGGGTTTACGGATCAGACGGGAGTGTAGAACCGGGTTTACCGATCAGACGGGAGTGTAGAACCGGGCTTAAGGATCAGACCGGAGTATAGAACAGGGTTTACGGATCAGACCGGAGTGTAGAATGGGTTTACGGATCAGACCGGAGTGTAGAACCGGGTTTACCGATCAGACCGGAGTGTAGAACAGGGCTTAAGGATCAGACCGGAGTGTAGAACCGGGTTTACGTATCAGACCGGAGTGTAGAACCGGGTTTACGGATCAGACCGGAGTGTAGAACCGGATTTACGGATCAGACCGGAGTGTAGAACCGGGTTTACGGATCAGACCGGAGTGTAGAACTGGGTTTCAGGATCAGACTGGAGTGTAGAACCGGGTTTACGGATCGGACTGGAGTGTAGAACCGGGTTTACGGATGAGACTGGAGTGTAGAACCGGGCTTAAGGATCAGACGGGAGTGTAGAACCGGGTTTCAGGATCAGACTGGAGTGTAGAGCCGGGTTTAAGGATCAGACGGGAGTGTAGAACCGGGCTTAAGGATCAGACTGGAGAGTAGAAAAGGGTTTACGGGTCAGACCGGAGCGTAGAACCGGGTTTACGGATCAGACCGGAGTGTAGAACCGGGTTTACGGATCAGACCGGAGTGTAGAACCGGGTTTACGGATCAGACCGGAGTGTAGAACCGGATTTACGGATCAGACCGGAGTGTAGAACCGGGTTTACGGATCAGACCGGAGTGTAGAACTGGGTTTCAGGATCAGACTGGAGTGTAGAACCGGGTTTACTGATCGGACCGGAGTGTAGAACCGGGTTTACGGATCCGACTGGAGTGTAGAACCGGGTTTACGGATTAGACTGGAGTGTAGAACCGGGTTTCAGGATCAGACGGGAGTGTAGAACCGGGCTTAAGGATCAGACTGGAGAGTAGAACCGGGCTTAAGGATCAGACTGGGGAGTAGAAAAGGGTTTACGGGTCAGACCGGAGCGTAGAACCGGGTTTACGTATCAGACCGGAGTGTAGAACCGGGTTTACGGATCAGACCGGAGTGTAGAACCGGGTTTACGGATCAGACCGGAGTGTAGAACCGGGTTTACGGATCAGACCGGAGTGTAGAACCGGATTTACGGATCAGACCGGAGTGTAGAACCGGGTTTACGGATCAGACCGGAGTGTAGAACCGGGTTTACGGATCAGACCGGAGTGTAGAACCGGGTTTACGGATCAGACTGGAGTGTAGAACCGGGTTTACGGATCAGACCGGAGTGTAGAACCGGGTTTAGCGATCAGACCGGAGTGTAGAACCGTGCTTAAGGATCAGACCGGAGTGTAGAACAGGGTTTACGGATCAGACTGGAGTGTAGAACCGGGATTACGGATCAGACCGGAGTGTAGAACTGGGTTTACCGATCAGACGGGAGTGTAGAACCGGGCTTAAGGCTCAGACGGGAGTGTAGAACCGGGTTTCAGGATCCGACTGGAGTGTAGAACCGGGTTTAAGGATCAGACGGGAGTGTAGAACCGGGCTTAAGGATCAGACTGGAGAGTAGAAAAGGGTTTAGGGGTCAGACCGGAGCGTAGAACCGGGTTTACGTATCAGACCGGAGTGTAGAACCGGGTTTACGGATCAGACCGGAGTGTAGAACCGGGTTTACGGATCAGACCGGAGTGTAGAACCGGGTTTACGGATCAGACGGGAGTGTAGAACCGGGTTTCAGGATCAGACTGGAGTGTAGAACCGGGTTTAAGGATCAGACGGGAGTGTAGAACCGGGCTTAAGGATCAGACTGGAGAGTAGAAAAGGGTTTACGGGTCAGACCGGAGCGTAGAACCGGGTTTACGTATCAGACCGGAGTGTAGAACCGGGTTTACGTATCAGACCGGAGTGTAGAACCGGGTTTACGGATCAGACCGGAGTGTAGAACCGGATTTACGGATCAGACCGGAGTGTAGAACTGGGTTTCAGGATCAGACTGGAGTGTAGAACCGGGTTTACGGATCAGACCGGAGTGTAGAACCGGGTTTACGGATCAGACCGGAGTGTAGAACCGGGTTTACGGATCAGACCGGAGTGTAGAACCGGGTTTACGGATCAGACCGGAGTGTAGAACCGGATTTACGGATCAGACCGGAGTGTAGAACCGGGTTTACGGATCAGACCGGAGTGTAGAACTGGGTTTCAGGATCAGACTGGAGTGTAGAACCGGGTTTACTGATCGGACCGGAGTGTAGAACCGGGTTTACGGATCCGACTGGAGGGTAGAACCGGGTTTACGGATTAGACTGGAGTGTAGAACCGGGTTTCAGGATCAGATGGGAGTGTAGAACCGGGCTTAAGGATCAGACTGGAGAGTAGAACCGGGCTTAAGGATCAGACTGGGGAGTAGAAAAGGGTTTACGGGTCAGACCGGAGCGTAGAACCGGGTTTACGTATCAGACCGGAGTGTAGAACCGGGTTTACGGATCAGACCGGAGTGTAGAACCGGGTTTACGGATCAGACCGGAGTGTAGAACCGGATTTACGGATCAGACCGGAGTGTAGAACCGGGTTTACGGATCAGACCGGAGTGTAGAACCGGGTTTACGGATCAGACCGGAGTGTAGAACCGGGTTTACGGATCAGACTGGAGTGTAGAACCGGGTTTACGGATCAGACCGGAGTGTAGAACCGGGTTTAGCGATCAGACCGGAGTGTAGAACCGTGCTTAAGGATCAGACCGGAGTGTAGAACAGGGTTTACGGATCAGACTGGAGTGTAGAACCGGGATTACGGATCAGACCGGAGTGTAGAACTGGGTTTACCGATCAGACGGGAGTGTAGAACCGGGCTTAAGGCTCAGACGGGAGTGTAGAACCGGGTTTCAGGATCCGACTGGAGTGTAGAACCGGGTTTAAGGATCAGACGGGAGTGTAGAACCGGGCTTAAGGATCAGACTGGAGAGTAGAAAAGGGTTTAGGGGTCAGACCGGAGCGTAGAACCGGGTTTACGTATCAGACCGGAGTGTAGAACCGGGTTTACGGATCAGACCGGAGTGTAGAACCGGGTTTACGGATCAGACCGGAGTGTAGAACCGGGTTTACGGATCAGACGGGAGTGTAGAACCGGGTTTCAGGATCAGACTGGAGTGTAGAACCGGGTTTAAGGATCAGACGGGAGTGTAGAACCGGGCTTAAGGATCAGACTGGAGAGTAGAAAAGGGTTTACGGGTCAGACCGGAGTGTAGAACCGGGTTTACGGATCAGACCGGAGTGTAGAACCGGGTTTACGGATCAGACCGGAGAGTAGAACCGGGTTTACGTATCAGACCGGAGTGTAGAACCGGGTTTACGGATCAGACCGGAGTGTAGAACCGGATTTACGGATCAGACCGGAGTGTAGAACTGGGTTTCAGGATCAGACTGGAGTGTAGAACCGGGTTTACGGATCAGACCGGAGTGTAGAACCGGGTTTACGTATCAGACCGGAGTGTAGAACCGGGTTTACGGATCAGACCGGAGTGTAGAACCGGGTTTACGGATCAGACCGGAGTGTAGAACTGGGTTTCAGGATCAGACTGGAGTGTAGAACCGGGTTTACGGATCGGACCGGAGTGTAGAACCGGGTTTACGGATCCGACTGGAGTGTAGAACCGGGTTTACGGATTTGACTGGAGTGTAGAACAGGGTTTACGTATCAGACCGGAGTGTAGAACCGGGTTTACGGATCAGACCGGAGTGTAGAACCGGATTTACGGATCAGACCGGAGTGTAGAACCGGGTTTACGGATCAGACCGGAGTGTAGAACTGGGTTTCAGGATCAGACTGGAGTGTAGAACCGGGTTTACGGATCGGACCGGAGTGTAGAACCGGGTTTACGGATCCGACTGGAGTGTAGAACCGGGTTTACGGATTAGACTGGAGTGTAGAACCGGGTTTCAGGATCAGACTGGAGTGTAGAACTGGGTTTCAGGATTAGACTGGAGTGTAGAACCGGGTTTCCGGATCGGACCGGAGCGTAGAACCGGGTTTACGGATCGGACCGGAGTGTAGAACCGGGTTTACGGATCGGACTGGAGTGTAGAACCGGGTTTACGGATCGGACCGGAGTGTAGAACCGGGTTTACGGATCCGACTGGAGGGTAGAACCGGGTTTACGGATCAGACCGGAGTGTAGAACCGGGTTTACGGATCAGACGGGAGTGTAGAACCGGGTTTACCGATCAGACGGGAGTGTAGAACCGGGCTTAAGGATCAGACCGGAGTATAGAACAGGGTTTACGGATCAGACCGGAGTGTAGAATGGGTTTACGGATCAGACCGGAGTGTAGAACCGGGTTTACCGATCAGACCGGAGTGTAGAACCGGGCTTAAGGATCAGACTGGAGCGTAGAACCGGGTTTACGGATCAGACCGGAGTGTAGAACCGGGTTTACGGATCAGACCGGAGTGTAGAACCGGGTTTCCGGATCAGACTGGAGTGTAGAACCGGGTTTACGGATCAGACGGGAGTGTAGAACCGGGCTTAAGGATCAGACTGGAGCATAGAACCGGGTTTACGGATCAGACCGGAGTGTAGAACCGGGTTTACGGATCAGACCGGAGTGTAGAACCGGGTTTACGGATCAGACTGGAGTGTAGAACCGGGTTTACGGATCAGACCGGAGTGTAGAACCGGGTTTAGCGATCAGACCGGAGTGTAGAACCGGGCTTAAGGATCAGACCGGAGTATAGAACAGGGTTTACGGATCAGACTGGAGTGTAGAACCGGGTTTACGGATCAGACCGGAGTGTAGAACTGGGTTTACCGATCAGACGGGAGTGTAGAACCGGGCTTAAGGCTCAGACGGGAGTGTAGAACCGGGTTTCAGGATCAGACTGGAGTGTAGAACCGGGTTTAAGGATCAGACGGGAGTGTAGAACCGGGCTTAAGGATCAGACTGGAGAGTAGAAATGGGTTTACGGGTCAGACCGGAGCGTAGAACCCGGTTTACGTATCAGACCGGAGTGTAGAACCGGGTTTATGGATCAGACCGGAGTGTAGAACCGGGTTTACGTATCAGACCGGAGTGTAGAACCGGGTTTACGGATCAGACCGGAGTGTAGAACCGGATTTACGGATCAGACCGGAGTGTAGAACCGGGTTTACGGATCAGACCGGAGTGTAGAACTGGGTTTCAGGATCAGACTGGAGTGTAGAACCGGGTTTACGGATCGGACCGGAGTGTAGAACCGGGTTTACGGATCCGACTGGAGTGTAGAACCGGGTTTACGGATTAGACTGGAGTGTAGAACCGGGCTTAAGGATCAGACGGGAGTGTAGAACCGGGTTTCAGGATCAGACTGGAGTGTAGAACCGGATTTAAGGATCAGACGGGAGTGTAGAACCGGGCTTAAGGATCAGACTGGAGAGTAGAAAAGTGTTTACGGGTCAGACCGGAGCGTAGAACCGGGTTTACGTATCAGACCGGAGTGTAGAACCGGGTTTACGTATCAGACCGGAGTGTAGAACCGGGTTTACGGATCAGACCGGAGTGTAGAACCGGGTTTACGGATCAGACCGGAGTGTAGAACCGGGTTTACGGATCAGACCGGAGTGTAGAACTGGGTTTACGGATCAGACTGGAGTGTAGAACCGGGTTTACGGATCGGACCGGAGTGTAGAACCGGGTTTACGGATCCGACTGGAGTGTAGAACCGGGTTTACGGATTAGACTGGAGTGTAGAACCGGGTTTCAGAATCAGACTGGAGTGTAGAACTGGGTTTCAGGATTAGACTGGAGTGTAGAACCGGGTTTCCGGATCGGACCGGAGCGTAGAACCGGGTTTACGGATCGGACCGGAGTGTAGAACCGGGTTTACGGATCGGACTGGAGTGTAGAACCGGGTTTACGGATCGGACCGGAGTGTAGAACCGGGTTTACGGATCCGACTGGAGTGTAGAACCGGGTTTCCGGATCAGACCGGAGTGTAGAACTGGGTTTACGGATCAGACTGGAGTGTAGAACCGGGTTTCAGGAGCAGACCGGAGAGTAGAACTGGGTTTACGTATCAGACCGGAGTGTAGAACCGGGTTTCAGAATCAGACTGGAGTGTAGAACTGGGTTTCAGGATTAGACTGGAGTGTAGAACCGGGTTTCCGGATCGGACCGGAGCGTAGAACCGGGTTTAAGGATCGGACCGGAGTGTAGAACCGGGTTTACGGATCGGACTGGAGTGTAGAACCGGGTTTACGGATCGGACCGGAGTGTAGAACCGGGTTTACGGATCCGACTGGAGTGTAGAACCGGGTTTCCGGATCAGACCGGAGTGTAGAACTGGGTTTACGGATCAGACTGGAGTGTAGAACCGGGTTTCAGGAGCAGACCGGAGAGTAGAACTGGGTTTACGTATCAGAACGGAGTGTAGAACCGGGTTTACGGATCGGACCGGAGTGTAGAACCGGGTTTACGGATCGGACCGGAGTGTAGAACTGGGTTTCAGGATCAGACCGGAGTGTAGAACAGGGTTTACGGATCAGACTGGAGTGTAGAACCGGGTTTACGGATCAGACCGGAGTGTAGAACCGGGTTTACGGATCAGACTGGAGTGTAGAACCGGGTTTACGGATCAGACCGGAGTGTAGAACCGGGTTTAGCGATCAGACCGGAGTGTTGAACCGGGCTTAAGGATCAGACCGGAGTATAGAACAGGGTTTACGGATCAGACTGGAGTGTAGAACCGGGTTTACGGATCAGACCGGAGTGTAGAACTGGGTTTACCGATCAGACGGGAGTGTAGAACCGGGCTTAAGGATCAGACTGGAGTGTAGAACCGGGCTTAAGGATCAGACGGGAGTGTAGAACCGGGTTTCAGGATCAGAATGGAGTGTAGAACCGGGTTTCAGGAACAGACTGGAGAGGAGAACCGGGTTTAGGGATCAGACTGGAGAGTAGAACCGGGTTTACGGATCAGACCGGAGTGTAGAACCGGGTTTACGGATCAGACTGGAGTGTAGAACCGGGTTTCAGGATCAGACTGGAGTGTAGAACCGGGTTTACGGATCAGACCGGAGAGTAGAACCGTGTTTACGGATCAGACCGGAGTGTAGAACCGGGTTTCAGGATCAGACTGGAGTGTAGAACCGGGTTTACGGATCAGACCGGAGAGTAGAACCGTGTTTACGGATCAGACTGGAGTGTAGAACCGGGTTTACGGATCAGACCGGAGTGTAGAACCGGGTTTACGGATCAGACTGGAGTAAGAACCGGGTTTACGGATCAGACCGGAGAGTAGAACCGTGTTTACGGATCAGACTGGAGTGTAGAACCGGGTTTACGGATCAGACCGGAGTGTAGAACCGGGTTTACGGATCAGACTGGAGTGTAGAACCGGGTTTACGGATCAGACTGGAGTGTAGAACCGGGTTTACGGATCAGACCGGAGTGTAGAACCGGGTTTCCGGATCAGACCGGAGTGTAGAACCGGGTTACCAATCAGACGGGAGTGTAGAACCGGGCTTAAGGATCAGACCGGAGAGTAGAACCGGGTTTCAGGATCAGACCGGAGTGTAGAACCGGGTTTCCGGATCAGACCGGAGTGTAGAACCGGGTTTCCGGATCAGACTGGAGTGTAGAACCGGGTTTACGGATCAGACGGGAGTGTAGAACCGGGTTTACGGATCAGACCGGAGTGTAGAACCGGGTTTAGCGATCAGACCGGAGTGTAGAACCGGGTTTAGCGATCAGACCGGAGTGTAGAACAGGGCTTAAGGATCAGACCGGAGTATAGAACAGGGTTTACGGATCAGACTGGAGTGTAGAACCGGGTTTACGGATCAGACGGGAGTGTAGAACCGGGTTTACGGATCAGACGGGAGTGTAGAACCGGGCTTAAGGATCAGACGGGAGTGTAGAACCGGGCTTAAGGATCAGACTGGAGTGTAGAACCGGGCTTAAGGATCAGACGGGAGTGTAGAACCGGGTTTCAGGATCAGACTGGAGTGTAGAACCGGGCTTAAGGATCAGACTGGAGAGTAGAACCGGGCTTAAGGATCAGACCGGAGCGTAGAACCGGGTTTCAGGATCAGACCGGAGCGTAGAACCGGGTTTCAGGATCAGACCGGAGCGTAGAACCGGGTTTACGGATCAGACCGGAGTGTAGAACCGGGTTTACGGATCAGACCGGAGTGTAGAACCGGGTTTACGGATCAGACCGGAGTGTAGAACCGGGTTTAAGGATCAGACGGGAGAGTAGAACCGGGTTTACGGATCGGGCCGGAGTGTAGAACCGGGTTTCAGGAACAGACCGGAGTGTAGAACCGGGTTTCAGGAACAGACCGGAGTGTAGATCCGGGTTTAAGGATCAGTCCGGAGTGTAGAACGGGGTTTACGGATCGGACCGGAGTGTAGAACCGGGTTTACGGATCAGACCGGAGTGTAGAACCGGGTTTACGGATCAGACCGGAGAGTAGAACCGGGTTTACGGATCAGACCGGAGTGTAGAACCGGGTTTACGGATCAGACCGGAGTGTAGAACCGGGTTTACGGATCAGGCCGGAGTGTAGAACCGGGTTTCAGGATCAGGCCGGGGAGTAGAACCGGGTTTCCGGATCAGACCGGAGCGTAGAACCGGGTTTAAGGATCAGACCGGAGCGTAGAACCGGGTTTACGGATCAGACCGGAGCGTAGAACCGGGTTTACGGATCGGACCGGAGCGTAGAACCGGGTTTACGGATCGGACCGCAGCGTAGAACCGGGTTTAAGGATCGGACCGGAGCGTAGAACCGGGTTTACGGATCGGACCGGAGCGCAGAACCGGGTTTACGGATCGGACCGGAGCGCAGAACCGGGTTTACGGATCGGACCGGAGCGCAGAACCGGGTTTACGGATCGGACCGGAGCGCTGAACCGGGTTTACGGATCGGACCGGAGTGCAGAACCGGGTTTCCGGATCGGACCGGAGTGCAGAACCGGGTTTCCGGATCGGACCGGAGTGCAGAACAGGGTTTCCGGATCGGACCGGAGTGCAGAACCGGGTTTCCGGATCGGACCGGAGTGCAGAACCGGGTTTCCGGATCGGACCGGAGTGCAGAACCGGGTTTAAGGATCGGACCGGAGTGCAGAACCGGTTTTCAGGATCGGACCGGAGTGCAGAACCGGGTTTCAGGATCGGACCGGAGTGTAGAACCGGGTTTACGGATCGGACCGGAGTGCAGAACCGGGTTTACGGATCGGACCGGAGTGCAGAACCGGGTTTCAGGATCGGACCGGAGTGCAGAACCGGGTTTCAGGATCGGACCGGAGTGTAGAACCGGGTTTCAGGATCGGACCGGAGTGTAGAACCGGGTTTACGGATCGGACCGGAGTGTAGAACCGGGTTTACGGATCGGACCGGAGTGTAGAACCGGGTTTACGGATCGGACCGGAGTGTAGAACCGGGTTTACGGATCGGACCGGAGTGGAGAACCGGGTTTACGGATCGGACCGGAGTGGAGAACCGGGTTTACGGATCGGACCGGAGTGGAGAACCGGGTTTACGGATCGGACCGGAGTGTAGAACCGGGTTTACGGATCTGACCGGAGTGTAGAACCGGGTTTACGGATCGGACCGGAGTGGAGAACCGGGTTTACGGATCGGACCGGAGTGGAGAACCGGGTTTACGGATCGGACCGGAGTGGAGAACCGGGTTTACGGATCGGACCGGAGTGCAGAACCGGGTTTCAGGATCGGACCGGAGTGCAGAACTGGGTTTCAGGATCCGACCGGAGTGCAGAACTGGGTTTCCGGATCAGACCGGAGTGTAGAACCGGGTTTACGGATCAGACCGGAGTGTAGAACCGGGTTTAAGGATCAGACTGGAGTGTAGAACCGGGTTTCAGGATCAGACTGGATTGTAGAAACGGATTTCAGGTTCAGACGGGAGTGTAGAACCGGGTTTACGGATCGGACCGGAGTGCAGAACTGGGTTTCAGGATCAGACCGGAGTGCAGAACTGGGTTTCCGGATCAGACCGGAGTGTAGAACCGGGTTTACGGATCAGACCGGAGTGTAGAACTGGGTTTACGGATCAGACCGGAGTGCAGAACTGGGTTTCCGGATCAGACCGGAGTGTAGAACCGGGTTTACGGATCAGACCGGAGTGTAGAACCGGGTTTACGGATCAGACTGGAGTGTAGAACCGGGTTTCAGGATCAGACTGGAGTGTAGAACCGGGTTTCAGGATCAGACCGGAGTGTAGAACCGGGTTTCAGGATCAGACTGGATTGTAGAAACGGATTTCAGGTTCAGACTGGAGTGTAGAACCGGGTTTATGGATCGGACCGGAGTGCAGAACCGGGTTTACGGATCAGACCGGAGTGCAGAACCGGGTTTCAGGATCAGACTGGAGTGTAGAACCGGGTTTACGGATCGGACCGGAGTGTAGAACCCGGTTTCAGGATCAGACTGGATTGTAGAACCGGATTTCAGGAGTAGACCAGAGTGTAGTACGGGGTTTCACGATCAGACTGGAGTGTAGAACCGGGTTTCAGGATCAGACTGGATTGTAGAACCGGGTTTCACGATCAGACCGGAGTATAGACCCGGGCTTAAGGATCAGACCGGAGTATAGAACCGGGTTTACGGATCGGACCGGAGTGTAGAACCGGGTTTCAGGATCGGACCGGAGCGTAGAACCGGGTTTCAGGATCGGACCGGAGCGTAGAACCGGGTTTACGGATCGGACCGGAGCGTAGAACCGGGTTTACGGATCGGACCGGAGCGTTGAACCGGGTTTACGGATCGGACCGGAGTGCAGACCGGGGTTTACGGATCGGACCGGAGTGCAGACCGGGGTTTACGGATCGGACCGGAGTGCAGAACGGGGTTTCCGGATCGGACCGGAGTGCAGAACCGGGTGTCCGGATCGGACCGGAGTGCAGAACCGGGTTTAAGGATCGGACCGGAGTGCAGAACCGGGTTTACGGATCGGACCGGAGAGTAGAACCGGGTTTCCGGATCAGACCGGAGTGTAGAACCGGGTTTACGGATCAGACCGGAGTGTAGAACTGGGTTTACGGATCAGACCGGAGTGCAGAACTGGGTTTCCGGATCAGACCGGAGTGTAGAACCGGGTTTACGGATCAGACCGGAGTGTAGAACCGGGTTTACGGATCAGACTGGAGTGTAGAACCGGGTTTCAGGATCAGACTGGAGTGTAGAACCGGGTTTCAGGATCAGACCGGAGTGTAGAACCGGGTTTCAGGATCAGACTGGATTGTAGAAACGGATTTCAGGTTCAGACTGGAGTGTAGAACCGGGTTTATGGAACGGACCGGAGTGCAGAACCGGGTTTACGGATCAGACCGGAGTGCAGAACCGGGTTTCAGGATCAGACTGGAGTGTAGAACCGGGTTTACGGATCGGACCGGAGTGTAGAACCCGGTTTCAGGATCAGACTGGATTGTAGAACCGGATTTCAGGAGTAGACCAGAGTGTAGTACGGGGTTTCACGATCAGACTGGAGTGTAGAACCGGGTTTCAGGATCAGACTGGATTGTAGAACCGGGTTTCACGATCAGACCGGAGTATAGACCCGGGCTTAAGGATCAGACCGGAGTATAGAACCGGGTTTACGGATCGGACCGGAGTGTAGAACCGGGTTTCAGGATCGGACCGGAGCGTAGAACCGGGTTTCAGGATCGGACCGGAGCGTAGAACCGGGTTTACGGATCGGACCGGAGCGTAGAACCGGGTTTATGGATCGGACCGGAGCGTTGAACCGGGTTTACGGATCGGACCGGAGTGCAGACCGGGGTTTACGGATCGGACCGGAGTGCAGACCGGGGTTTACGGATCGGACCGGAGTGCAGAACCGGGTTTCCGGATCGGACCGGAGTGCAGAACCGGGTGTCCGGATCGGACCGGAGTGCAGAACCGGGTTTAAGGATCGGACCGGAGTGCAGAACCGGGTTTACGGATCGGACCGGAGAGTAGAACTGGGTTTCAGGATTAGACTGGAGTGTAGAACTGGGTTTACCGATCAGACTGGAGCGTAGAACCGGGTTTACGGATCGGACCGGAGCGTAGAACCGGGTTTACGGATCGGACCGGAGCGTAGAACCGGGTTTACGGATCGGACCGGAGCGTAGAACCGGGTTTACGGATCGGACCGGAGTGTAGAACTGGGTTTCAGGATTAGACTGGAGTGTAGAACTGGGTTTACCGATCAGACTGGAGCGTAGAACCGGGTTTCAGGATCAGACCGGAGTGTAGAATCGGGTTTACGGATCAGACCGGAGTGTAGAATCGGGTTTACGGATCAGACCGGAGAGTAGAACCGGGTTTACGGATCAGACTGGAGTGTAGAACCGGGTTTCAGGATCGGACCGGAGCGTAGAACCGGGTTTACGGATCGGACTGGAGCGTAGAACCGGGTTTACGGTCGGACCGGAGCGGTGAACCGGGTTTACGGATCGGACCGGAGTGTAGAACCGGGTTCAAGGATCGGACCGGAGTGTAGAACCGGGTTCAAGGATCGGACCGGAGTGTAGAACCGGGTTTCAGGATCAGACTGGAGTGTAGAACCGGGTTTCAGCATCAGACCGGAGTGTAGAACCGGGTTTAAGGATCAGACCGGAGTGCAGAACCGGGTTTAAGGATCAGACCGGAGTGCAGAACCGGGTTTCAGGATCAGTCTGGAGTGCAGAACCGGGTTTACGGATCGGACCGGAGTGTAGAACCGGGTTTACGGATCGGACCGGTGTGTAGTACCGGGTTTACGGATCGGACCGGAGCGTAGAACCGGGTTTACGGATCGGACCGGAGCGTAGAACCGGGTTTACGGATCGGACCGGAGCGTAGAACCGGGTTTACGGATCGGACCGGAGCGTAGAACCGGGTTTACGGATCGGACCGGAGCGTAGAACCGGGTTTACGGATCGGACCGGAGCGTAGAACCGGGTTTACGGATCGGACCGGAGCGTAGAACCGGGTTTACGGATCGGACCGGAGTGTAGAACCGGGTTTACGGATCGTACCGGAGTGTCGAACCGGGTTTACGGATCAGACTGGAGTGTAGAACTGGGTTTACGGATCAGACTGGATTGTAGAACCGGGTTTACGGATCAGACTGGAGAGTAGATCCGGGTTTCCGCATCAGACCGGAGTGTTGAACCGGGTTTCCGCATCAGACCGGAGTGTAGAACCGGGTTTACTGATCAGACTGGATTGTAGAACCGGGTTTACGGATCAGACTGGAGTGTAGAGTCGGGTTTCCGCATCAGACCGGAGTGTAGAACCGGGTTTCAGGATCAGACCGGATTGTAGAACTGGGTTTACTGATCAGACCGGATTGTAGAACCGGGTTTACGGATCAGACCGGAGTGTAGAACCGGGTTTCCGGATCAGACCGGAGTGTAGAACCGGGTTTCAGGATCAGACCGGAGAGTAGAACCGGGTTTACGGATCAGACCGGAGTGTAGAACCGGGTTTACGGATCAGACCGGAGTGTAGAACCGGGTTTACGGATCAGACCGGAGTGTAGAACCTGGTTTCAGGATCAGACCGGAGTGTAGAACCGGGTTTACGGATCAGACCGGAGTGTAGAACCGGGTTTACGGATCAGACCGGAGTGTAGAACCGGGTTCAAGGATCAGACTGGAGTGTAGAACCGGGTTTACGGATCAGACCGGAGTGTAGAACCGGGTTTACGGATCAGACCGGAGTGTAGACCTGGGTTTCAGGATCAGTCCGGAGTGTAGAACCGGGCTTAAGGATCAGACCGGAGAGTAGAACCGGGTTTCAGGATCAGACTGGAGTGTAGAACCCGGTTTCAGGATCAGACCGGAGAGTAGAACCGGGTTTACGGATCAGACCGGAGTGTAGAACCCGGTTTCAGGATCAGACCGGAGTGAAGAACCGGGTTTACGGATCGGACCGGAGTGTAGAACCGGGTTTACGGATCGGACCGGTGCGTAGAACCGGGTTTCAGGATCGGACCGGAGCGTAGAACCGGGTTTACGGATCGGACCGGAGAGTAGAACCGGGTTTACGGATCGGACCGGAGCGTAGAACCGGGTTTACGGATCGGACCGGAGCGTAGAACCGGGTTTACGGATCGGACCGGAGCGTTCAACCGGGTTTACGGATCGGACCGGAGTGTAGACCTGGGTTTACGGATCGGACCGGAGTGTAGACCTGGGTTTACGGATCGGACCGGAGTGTAGAACCGGGTTTACGGATCGGACCGGAGTGCAGAACCGGGTTTACGGATCGGACCGGAGTGTAGAACCGGGTTTAAGGATCGGACCGGAGCGTAGAACCGGGTTTCAGGATCGGACCGGAGCGTAGAACCGGGTTTACGGATCAGACTGGAGCGTAGAACCGGGTTTACGGTCGGACCGGAGCGGTGAACCGGGTTTACGGATCGGACCGGAGTGTAGAACCGGGTTCAAGGATCAGACTGGAGTGTAGAACCGGGTTTCAGGATCAGACTGGAGTGTAGAACCGGGTTTCAGCATCAGACCGGAGTGTAGAACCGGGATAAAAGATCAGTCTGGAGTGTAGAACCGGGTTTACGGATCAGACCGGAGTGTAGAACCGGGTTTCAGGATCAGTCTGGAGTGCAGAACCGGGTTTACGGATCGGACCGGAGTGTAGAACCGGGTTTACGGATCGGACCGGTGTGTAGTACCGGGTTTACGGATCGGACCGGAGCGTAGAACCGGGTTTACGGATCGGACCGGAGCGTAGAACCGGGTTTACGGATCGGACCGGAGCGTAGAACCGGGTTTACGGATCGGACCGGAGCGTAGAACCGGGTTTACGGATCGGACCGGAGCGTAGAACCGGGTTTACGGATCGGACCGGAGCGTAGAACCGGGTTTACGGATCGGACCGGAGCGTAGAACCGGGTTTACGGATCGGACCGGAGCGTAGAACCGGGTTTACGGATCGGACCGGAGTGTAGAACCGGGTTTACGGATCGTACCGGAGTGTCGAACCGGGTTTACGGATCAGACTGGAGTGTAGAACTGGGTTTACGGATCAGACTGGATTGTAGAACCGGGTTTACGGATCAGACTGGAGAGTAGATCCGTGTTTCCGCATCAGACCGGAGTGTTGAACCGGGTTTCAGGATCAGACCGGAGTGTAGAACCGGGTTTACTGATCAGACTGGATTGTAGAACCGGGTTTACGGATCAGACTGGAGTGTAGAGTCGGGTTTCCGCATCAGACCGGAGTGTAGAACCGGGTTTCAGGATCAGACCGGAGTGTAGAACTGGGTTTACTGATCAGACTGGATTGTAGAACCGGGTTTACGGATCAGACCGGAGTGTAGAACCGGGTTTCCGGATCAGACCGGAGTGTAGAACCGGGTTTCAGGATCAGACCGGAGAGTAGAACCGGGTTTACGGATCAGACCGGAGTGTAGAACCGGGTTTACGGATCAGACCGGAGTGTAGAACCGGGTTTACGGATCAGACCGGAGTGTAGAACCGGGTTTACGGATCAGACCGGAGTGTAGAACCTGGTTTCAGGATCAGACCGGAGTGTAGAACCGGGTTTACGGATCAGACCGGAGTGTAGAACCGGGTTTACGGATCAGACCGGAGTGTAGAACCGGGTTCAAGGATCAGACTGGAGTGTAGAACCGGGTTTACGGATCAGAGCGGAGTGTAGAACCGGGTTTACGGATCAGACCGGAGTGTAGACCTGGGTTTCAGGATCAGTCCGGAGTGTAGAACTGGGCTTAAGGATCAGACCGGAGAGTAGAACCGGGTTTCAGGATCAGACCGGAGAGTAGAACCCGGTTTCAGGATCAGACCGGAGAGTAGAACCGGGTTTACGGATCAGACCGGAGAGTAGAACCCGGTTTCAGGATCAGACCGGAGTGCAGAACCCGGTTTCAGGATCGGACCGGAGTGTAGAACGGGGTTTACGGATCGGACCGGTGCGTAGAACCGGGTTTCAGGATCAGACCGGAGCGTAGAACCGGGTTTACGGATCGGACCGGAGAGTAGAACCGGGTTTACGGATCGGACCGGAGCGTAGAACCGGGTTTACGGATCGGACCGGAGCGTAGAACCGGGTTTACGGATCGGACCGGAGCGTTCAACCGAGTTTACGGATCGGACCGGAGTGTAGACCTGGGTTTACGGATCGGACCGGAGTGTAGAACCGGGTTTACGGATCGGACCGGAGTGCAGAACCGGGTTTACGGATCGGACCGGAGTGCAGAACCGGGTTTACGGATCGGACCGGAGTGTAGAACCGGGTTTCATGATCAGACGGGAGTGTAGAACCGGGTTTCCGGATCAGACCGGAGTGTAGAACCGGGTTTAAGGATCAGACTGGAGTGTAGAACCGGGTTTCAGGATCAGACTGGATTGTAGAAACGGATTTCAGGTTCAGACGGGAGTGTAGAACCGGGTTTACGGATCGGACCGGAGTGCAGAACTGGGTTTCAGGATCAGACCGGAGTGCAGAACTGGGTTTCCGGATCAGACCGGAGTGTAGAACCGGGTTTACGGATCAGACCGGAGTGTAGAACTGGGTTTACGGATCAGACCGGAGTGCAGAACTGGGTTTCCGGATCAGACCGGAGTGTAGAACCGGGTTTACGGATCAGACCGGAGTGTAGAACCGGGTTTACGGATCAGACTGGAGTGTAGAACCGGGTTTCAGGATCAGACTGGAGTGTAGAACCGGGTTTCAGGATCAGACCGGAGTGTAGAACCGGGTTTCAGGATCAGACTGGATTGTAGAAACGGATTTCAGGTTCAGACTGGAGTGTAGAACCGGGTTTATGGATCGGACCGGAGTGCAGAACCGGGTTTACGGATCAGACCGGAGTGCAGAACCGGGTTTCAGGATCAGACTGGAGTGTAGAACCGGGTTTACGGATCGGACCGGAGTGTAGAACCCGGTTTCAGGATCAGACTGGATTGTAGAACCGGATTTCAGGAGTAGACCAGAGTGTAGTACGGGGTTTCACGATCAGACTGGAGTGTAGAACCGGGTTTCAGGATCAGACTGGATTGTAGAACCGGATTTCACGATCAGACCGGAGTATAGACCCGGGCTTAAGGATCAGACCGGAGTATAGAACCGGGTTTACGGATCGGACCGGAGTGTAGAACCGGGTTCAAGGATCAGACTGGAGTGTAGAACCGGGTTTACGGATCAGACCGGAGTGTAGAACCGGGTTTACGGATCAGACCGGAGTGTAGACCTGGGTTTCAGGATCAGTCCGGAGTGTAGAACCGGGCTTAAGGATCAGACCGGAGAGTAGAACCGGGTTTCAGGATCAGACCGGAGAGTAGAACCCGGTTTCAGGATCAGACCGGAGAGTAGAACCGGGTTTACGGATCAGACCGGAGAGTAGAACCCGGTTTCAGGATCAGACCGGAGTGCAGAACCCGGTTTCAGGATCGGACCGGAGTGTAGAACGGGGTTTACGGATCGGACCGGTGCGTAGAACCGGGTTTCAGGATCAGACCGGAGCGTAGAACCGGGTTTACGGATCGGACCGGAGAGTAGAACCGGGTTTACGGATCGGACCGGAGCGTAGAACCGGGTTTACGGATCGGACCGGAGCGTAGAACCGGGTTTACGGATCGGACCGGAGTGTAGAACTGGGTTTACTGATCAGACTGGATTGTAGAACCGGGTTTACGGATCAGACCGGAGTGTAGAACCGGGTTTCCGGATCAGACCGGAGTGTAGAACCGGGTTTCAGGATCAGACCGGAGAGTAGAACCGGGTTTACGGATCAGACCGGAGTGTAGAACCGGGTTTACGGATCAGACCGGAGTGTAGAACCGGGTTTACGGATCAGACCGGAGTGTAGAACCGGGTTTACGGATCAGACCGGAGTGTAGAACCTGGTTTCAGGATCAGACCGGAGTGTAGAACCGGGTTTACGGATCAGACCGGAGTGTAGAACCGGGTTTACGGATCAGACCGGAGTGTAGAACCGGGTTCAAGGATCAGACTGGAGTGTAGAACCGGGTTTACGGATCAGAGCGGAGTGTAGAACCGGGTTTACGGATCAGACCGGAGTGTAGACCTGGGTTTCAGGATCAGTCCGGAGTGTAGAACCGGGCTTAAGGATCAGACCGGAGAGTAGAACCGGGTTTCAGGATCAGACCGGAGAGTAGAACCCGGTTTCAGGATCAGACCGGAGAGTAGAACCGGGTTTACGGATCAGACCGGAGAGTAGAACCCGGTTTCAGGATCAGACCGGAGTGCAGAACCCGGTTTCAGGATCGGACCGGAGTGTAGAACGGGGTTTACGGATCGGACCGGTGCGTAGAACCGGGTTTCAGGATCAGACCGGAGCGTAGAACCGGGTTTACGGATCGGACCGGAGAGTAGAACCGGGTTTAAGGATCGGACCGGAGCGTAGAACCGGGTTTACGGATCGGACCGGAGCGTAGAACCGGGTTTACGGATCGGACCGGAGCGTTCAACCGAGTTTACGGATCGGACCGGAGTGTAGACCTGGGTTTACGGATCGGACCGGAGTGTAGAACCGGGTTTACGGATCGGACCGGAGTGCAGAACCGGGTTTACGGATCGGACCGGAGTGCAGAACCGGGTTTACGGATCGGACCGGAGTGTAGAACCGGGTTTCATGATCAGACGGGAGTGTAGAACCGGGTTTCCGGATCAGACCGGAGTGTAGAACCGGGTTTAAGGATCAGACTGGAGTGTAGAACCGGGTTTCAGGATCAGACTGGATTGTAGAAACGGATTTCAGGTTCAGACGGGAGTGTAGAACCGGGTTTACGGATCGGACCGGAGTGCAGAACTGGGTTTCAGGATCAGACCGGAGTGCAGAACTGGGTTTCCGGATCAGACCGGAGTGTAGAACCGGGTTTACGGATCAGACCGGAGTGTAGAACTGGGTTTACGGATCAGACCGGAGTGCAGAACTGGGTTTCCGGATCAGACCGGAGTGTAGAACCGGGTTTACGGATCAGACCGGAGTGTAGAACCGGGTTTACGGATCAGACTGGAGTGTAGAACCGGGTTTCAGGATCAGACTGGAGTGTAGAACCGGGTTTCAGGATCAGACCGGAGTGTAGAACCGGGTTTCAGGATCAGACTGGATTGTAGAAACGGATTTCAGGTTCAGACTGGAGTGTAGAACCGGGTTTATGGATCGGACCGGAGTGCAGAACCGGGTTTACGGATCAGACCGGAGTGCAGAACCGGGTTTCAGGATCAGACTGGAGTGTAGAACCGGGTTTACGGATCGGACCGGAGTGTAGAACCCGGTTTCAGGATCAGACTGGATTGTAGAACCGGATTTCAGGAGTAGACCAGAGTGTAGTACGGGGTTTCACGATCAGACTGGAGTGTAGAACCGGGTTTCAGGATCAGACTGGATTGTAGAACCGGATTTCACGATCAGACCGGAGTATAGACCCGGGCTTAAGGATCAGACCGGAGTATAGAACCGGGTTTACGGATCGGACCGGAGTGTAGAACCGGGTTCAAGGATCAGACTGGAGTGTAGAACCGGGTTTACGGATCAGACCGGAGTGTAGAACCGGGTTTACGGATCAGACCGGAGTGTAGACCTGGGTTTCAGGATCAGTCCGGAGTGTAGAACCGGGCTTAAGGATCAGACCGGAGAGTAGAACCGGGTTTCAGGATCAGACCGGAGAGTAGAACCCGGTTTCAGGATCAGACCGGAGAGTAGAACCGGGTTTACGGATCAGACCGGAGAGTAGAACCCGGTTTCAGGATCAGACCGGAGTGCAGAACCCGGTTTCAGGATCGGACCGGAGTGTAGAACGGGGTTTACGGATCGGACCGGTGCGTAGAACCGGGTTTCAGGATCAGACCGGAGCGTAGAACCGGGTTTACGGATCGGACCGGAGAGTAGAACCGGGTTTACGGATCGGACCGGAGCGTAGAACCGGGTTTACGGATCGGACCGGAGCGTAGAACCGGGTTTACGGATCGGACCGGAGCGTTCAACCGAGTTTACGGATCGGACCGGAGTGTAGAACCGGGTTTCATGATCAGACGGGAGTGTAGAACCGGGTTTCCGGATCAGACCGGAGTGTAGAACCGGGTTTAAGGATCAGACTGGAGTGTAGAACCGGGTTTCAGGATCAGACTGGATTGTAGAAACGGATTTCAGGTTCAGACGGGAGTGTAGAACCGGGTTTACGGATCGGACCGGAGTGCAGAACTGGGTTTCAGGATCAGACCGGAGTGCAGAACTGGGTTTCCGGATCAGACCGGAGTGTAGAACCGGGTTTACGGATCAGACCGGAGTGTAGAACTGGGTTTACGGATCAGACCGGAGTGCAGAACTGGGTTTCCGGATCAGACCGGAGTGTAGAACCGGGTTTACGGATCAGACCGGAGTGTAGAACCGGGTTTACGGATCAGACTGGAGTGTAGAACCGGGTTTCAGGATCAGACCGGAGTGTAGAACCGGGTTTCAGGATCAGACTGGAATGTAGAAACGGATTTCAGGTTCAGACTGGAGTGTAGAACCGGGTTTATGGATCGGACCGGAGTGCAGAACCGGGTTTACGGATCAGACCGGAGTGCAGAACCGGGTTTCAGGATCAGACTGGAGTGTAGAACCGGGTTTACGGATCGGACCGGAGTGTAGAACCCGGTTTCAGGATCAGACTGGATTGTAGAACCGGATTTCAGGAGTAGACCAGAGTGTAGTACGGGGTTTCACGATCAGACTGGAGTGTAGAACCGGGTTTCAGGATCAGACTGGATTGTAGAACCGGATTTCACGATCAGACCGGAGTATAGACCCGGGCTTAAGGATCAGACCGGAGTATAGAACCGGGTTTACGGATCGGACCGGAGTGTAGAACCGGGTTTCAGGATCGGACCGGAGCGTAGAACCGGGTTTCAGGATCGGACCGGAGCGTAGAACCGGGTTTACGGATCGGACCGGAGCGTAGAACCGGGTTTACGGATCGGACCGGAGCGTTGAACCGGGTTTACGGATCGGACCGGAGTGCAGACCGGGGTTTACGGATCGGACCGGAGTGCAGACCGGGGTTTACGGATCGGACCGGAGTGCAGAACCGGGTTTCCGGATCGGACCGGAGTGCAGAACCGGGTGTCCGGATCGGACCGGAGTGCAGAACCGGGTTCAAGGATCAGACTGGAGTGTAGAACCGGGTTTCAGGATCAGACTGGAGTGTAGAACCGGGTTTCAGCATCAGACCGGAGTGTAGAACCGGGATAAAAGATCAGTCTGGAGTGTAGAACCGGGTTTACGGATCAGACCGGAGTGTAGAACCGGGTTTCAGGATCAGTCTGGAGTGCAGAACCGGGTTTACGGATCGGACCGGAGTGTAGAACCGGGTTTACGGATCGGACCGGTGTGTAGTACCGGGTTTACGGATCGGACCGGAGCATAGAACCGGGTTTACGGATCGGACCGGAGCGTAGAACCGGGTTTACGGATCGGACCGGAGCGTAGAACCGGGTTTACGGATCGGACCGGAGCGTAGAACCGGGTTTACGGATCGGACCGGAGCGTAGAACCGGGTTTACGGATCGGACCGGAGCGTAGAACCGGGTTTACGGATCGGACCGGAGTGTAGAACCGGGTTTACGGATCGTACCGGAGTGTCGAACCGGGTTTACGGATCAGACTGGAGTGTAGAACTGGGTTTACGGATCAGACTGGATTGTAGAACCGGGTTTACGGATCAGACTGGAGAGTAGATCCGTGTTTCCGCATCAGACCGGAGTGTTGAACCGGGTTTCAGGATCAGACCGGAGTGTAGAACCGGGTTTACTGATCAGACTGGATTGTAGAACCGGGTTTACGGATCAGACTGGAGTGTAGAGTCGGGTTTCCGCATCAGACCGGAGTGTAGAACCGGGTTTCAGGATCAGACCGGAGTGTAGAACTGGGTTTACTGATCAGACTGGATTGTAGAACCGGGTTTACGGATCAGACCGGAGTGTAGAACCGGGTTTCCGGATCAGACCGGAGTGTAGAACCGGGTTTCAGGATCAGACCGGAGAGTAGAACCGGGTTTACGGATCAGACCGGAGTGTAGAACCGGGTTTACGGATCAGACCGGAGTGTAGAACCGGGTTTACGGATCAGACCGGAGTGTAGAACCGGGTTTACGGATCAGACCGGAGTGTAGAACCTGGTTTCAGGATCAGACCGGAGTGTAGAACCGGGTTTACGGATCAGACCGGAGTGTAGAACCGGGTTTACGGATCAGACCGGAGTGTAGAACCGGGTTTACGGATCAGACCGGAGTGTAGAACCGGGTTCAAGGATCAGACTGGAGTGTAGAACCGGGTTTACGGATCAGACCGGAGTGTAGAACCGGGTTTACGGATCAGACCGGAGTGTAGACCTGGGTTTCAGGATCAGTCCGGAGTGTAGAACAGGGCTTAAGGATCAGACCGGAGAGTAGAACCCGGTTTCAGGATCAGACCGGAGAGTAGAACCGGGTTTACGGATCAGACCGGAGAGTAGAACCCGGTTTCAGGATCAGACCGGAGTGCAGAACCCGGTTTCAGGATCGGACCGGAGTGTAGAACCGGGTTTACGGATCGGACCGGTGCGTAGAACCGGGTTTCAGGATCGGACCGGAGCGTAGAACCGGGTTTACGGATCGGACCGGAGAGTAGAACCGGGTTTACGGATCGGACCGGAGCGTAGAACCGGGTTTACGGATCGGACCGGAGCGTAGAACCGGGTTTACGGATCGGACCGGAGCGTTCAACCGAGTTTACGGATCGGACCGGAGTGTAGACCTGGGTTTACGGATCGGACCGGAGTGTAGAACCGGGTTTACGGATCGGACCGGAGTGCAGAACCGGGTTTACGGATCGGACCGGAGTGCAGAACCGGGTTTACGGATCGGACCGGAGTGTAGAACCGGGTTTCATGATCAGACGGGAGTGTAGAACCGGGTTTCCGGATCAGACCGGAGTGTAGAACCGGGTTTAAGGATCAGACTGGAGTGTAGAACCGGGTTTCAGGATCAGACTGGATTGTAGAAACGGATTTCAGGTTCAGACGGGAGTGTAGAACCGGGTTTACGGATCGGACCGGAGTGCAGAACTGGGTTTCAGGATCAGACCGGAGTGCAGAACTGGGTTTCCGGATCAGACCGGAGTGTAGAACCGGGTTTACGGATCAGACCGGAGTGTAGAACTGGGTTTACGGATCAGACCGGAGTGCAGAACTGGGTTTCCGGATCAGACCGGAGTGTAGAACCGGGTTTACGGATCAGACCGGAGTGTAGAACCGGGTTTACGGATCAGACTGGAGTGTAGAACCGGGTTTCAGGATCAGACTGGAGTGTAGAACCGGGTTTCAGGATCAGACCGGAGTGTAGAACCGGGTTTCAGGATCAGACTGGATTGTAGAAACGGATTTCAGGTTCAGACTGGAGTGTAGAACCGGGTTTATGGATCGGACCGGAGTGCAGAACCGGGTTTACGTATCAGACCGGAGTGCAGAACCGGGTTTCAGGATCAGACTGGAGTGTAGAACCGGGTTTACGGATCGGACCGGAGTGTAGAACCCGGTTTCAGGATCAGACTGGATTGTAGAACCGGATTTCAGGAGTAGACCAGAGTGTAGTACGGGGTTTCACGATCAGACTGGAGTGTAGAACCGGGTTTCAGGATCAGACTGGATTGTAGAACCGGGTTTCACGATCAGACCGGAGTATAGACCCGGGCTTAAGGATCAGACCGGAGTATAGAACCGGGTTTACGGATCGGACCGGAGTGTAGAACCGGGTTTCAGGATCGGACCGGAGCGTAGAACCGGGTTTCAGGATCGGACCGGAGCGTAGAACCGGGTTTACGGATCGGACCGGAGCGTAGAACCGGGTTTACGGATCGGACCGGAGCGTTGAACCGGGTTTACGGATCGGACCGGAGTGCAGACCGGGGTTTACGGATCGGACCGGAGTGCAGACCGGGGTTTACGGATCGGACCGGAGTGCAGAACCGGGTTTCCGGATCGGACCGGAGTGCAGAACCGGGTGTCCGGATCGGACCGGAGTGCAGAACCGGGTTTAAGGATCGGACCGGAGTGCAGAACCGGGTTTACGGATCGGACCGGAGAGTAGAACTGGGTTTCAGGATTAGACTGGAGTGTAGAACTGGGTTTACCAATCAGACTGGAGCGTAGAACCGGGTTTACGGATCGGACCGGAGCGTAGAACCGGGTTTACGGATCGGACCGGAGCGTAGAACCGGGTTTACGGATCGGACCGGAGCGTAGAACCGGGTTTACGGATCGGACCGGAGCGTAGAACCGGGTTTACGGATCGGACCGGAGCGTAGAACCGGGTTTACGGATCGGACCGGAGTGTAGAACTGGGTTTCAGGATTAGACTGGAGTGTAGAACTGGGTTTACCGATCAGACTGGAGCGTAGAACCGGGTTTCAGGATCAGACCGGAGTGTAGAATCGGGTTTACGGATCAGACCGGAGTGTAGAATCGGGTTTACGGATCAGACCGGAGTGTAGAACCGGGTTTAAGGATCAGACTGGAGTGTAGAACCGGGTTTCAGGATCAGACTGGATTGTAGAAACGGATTTCAGGTTCAGACGGGAGTGTAGAACCGGGTTTACGGATCGGACCGGAGTGCAGAACTGGGTTTCAGGATCGGACCGGAGTGCAGAACTGGGTTTCCGGATCAGACCGGAGTGTAGAACCGGGTTTACGGATCAGACCGGAGTGTAGAACTGGGTTTACGGATCAGACCGGAGTGCAGAACTGGGTTTCCGGATCAGACCGGAGTGTAGAACCGGGTTTACGGATCAGACCGGAGTGTAGAACCGGGTTTACGGATCAGACTGGAGTGTAGAACCGGGTTTCAGGATCAGACTGGAGTGTAGAACCGGGTTTCAGGATCAGACCGGAGTGTAGAACCGGGTTTCAGGATCAGACCGGAGTGTAGAACCGGGTTTCAGGATCAGACTGGATTGTAGAAACGGATTTCAGGTTCAGACTGGAGTGTAGAACCGGGTTTATGGATCGGACCGGAGTGCAGAACCGGGTTTACGGATCAGACCGGAGTGCAGAACCGGGTTTCAGGATCAGACTGGAGTGTAGAACCGGGTTTACGGATCGGACCGGAGTGTAGAACCCGGTTTCAGGATCAGACTGGATTGTAGAACCGGATTTCAGGAGTAGACCAGAGTGTAGTACGGGGTTTCACGATCAGACTGGAGTGTAGAACCGGGTTTCAGGATCAGACTGGATTGTAGAACCGGGTTTCACGATCAGACCGGAGTATAGACCCGGGCTTAAGGATCAGACCGGAGTATAGAACCGGGTTTACGGATCGGACCGGAGTGTAGAACCGGGTTTCAGGATCGGACCGGAGCGTAGAACCGGGTTTACGGATCGGACCGGAGCGTAGAACCGGGTTTACGGATCGGACCGGAGCGTAGAACCGGGTTTACGGATCGGACCGGAGCGTTGAACCGGGTTTACGGATCGGACCGGAGCGTTGAACCGGGTTTACGGATCGGACCGGAGTGCAGACCGGGGTTTCAGGATTAGACTGGAGTGTAGAACTGGGTTTACCGATCAGACTGGAGCGTAGAACCGGGTTTCAGGATCAGACCGGAGTGTAGAATCGGGTTTACGGATCAGACCGGAGTGTAGAATCGGGTTTACGGATCAGACCGGAGAGTAGAACCGGGTTTCAGGATCAGACTGGAGTGTAGAACCGGGTTTCAGGATCGGACCGGAGCGTAGAACCGGGTTTACGGATCGGACTGGAGCGTAGAACCGGGTTTACGGTCGGACCGGAGCGTAGAACCGGGTTTACGGTCGGACCGGAGCGGTGAACCGGGTTCACGGATCGGACCGGAGTGTAGAACCGGGTTTCAGGATCAGACTGGAGTGTAGAACCGGGTTTCAGCATCAGACTGGAGTGTAGAACCGGGTTTCAGCATCAGACCGGAGTGTAGAACCGGGATTAAAGATCAGTCTGGAGTGTAGAACCGGGTTTACGGATCAGACCGGAGTGTAGAACCGGGTTTCAGGATCAGTCTGGAGTGCAGAACCGGGTTTACGGATCGGACCGGAGTGTAGAACCGGGTTTACGGATCGGACCGGTGTGTAGTACCTGGTTTACGGATCGGACCGGAGCATAGAACCGGGTTTACGGATCGGACCGGAGCGTAGAACCGGGATTACGGATCGGACCGGAGCGTAGAACCGGGTTTACGGATCGGACCGGAGCGTAGAACCGGGTTTACGGATCGGACCGGAGCGTAGAACCGGGTTTACGGATCGGACCGGAGCGTAGAACCGGGTTTACGGATCGGACCGGAGCGTAGAACCGGGTTTACGGATCGGACCGGAGCGTAGAACCGGGTTTACGGATCGGACCGGAGTGTAGAACCGGGTTTACGGATCGTACCGGAGTGTCGAACCGGGTTTACGGATCAGACTGGAGTGTAGAACCGGGTTTACGGATCAGACTGGATTGTAGAACCGGGTTTACGGATCAGACTGGAGAGTAGATCCGGGTTTCCGCATCAGACCGGAATGTTGAACCGGGTTTCAGGATCAGACCGGAGTGTAGAACCGGGTTTACTGATCAGACTGGATTGTAGAACCGGGTTTACGGATCAGACTGGAGTGTAGAGTCGGGTTTCCGCATCAGACCGGAGTGTAGAACCGGGTTTACGGATCAGACCGGAGTGTAGAACCGGGTTTACGGATCAGACCGGAGTGTAGAACCGGGTTTCAGGATCAGACCGGAGTGTAGAACTGGGTTTACTGATCAGACCGGATTGTAGAACCGGGTTTCAGGATCAGACCGGAGAGTAGAACCGGGTTTACGGATCAGACCGGAGTGTAGAACCGGGTTTACGGATCAGACCGGAGTGTAGAACCGGGTTTACGGATCAGACCGGAGTGTAGAACCTGGTTTCAGGATCAGACCGGAGTGTAGAACCGGGTTTACGGATCAGACCGGAGTGTAGAACCGGGTTTACGGATCAGACCGGAGTGTAGAACCGGGTTCAAGGATCAGACTGGAGTGTAGAACCGGGTTTACGGATCAGACCGGAGTGTAGAACCGGGTTTACGGATCAGACCGGAGTGTAGACCTGGGTTTCAGGATCAGTCCGGAGTGTAGAACCGGGCTTAAGGATCAGACCGGAGAGTAGAACCGGGTTTCAGGATCAGACTGGAGTGTAGAACCCGGTTTCAGGATCAGACCGGAGAGTAGAACCGGGTTTACGGATCAGACCGGAGTGTAGAACCCGGTTTCAGGATCAGACCGGAGTGAAGAACCGGGTTTACGGATCGGACCGGAGTGTAGAACCGGGTTTACGGATCGGACCGGTGCGTAGAACCGGGTTTCAGGATCAGACCGGAGCGTAGAACCGGGTTTACGGATCGGACCGGAGAGTAGAACCGGGTTTACGGATCAGACCGGAGCGTAGAACCGGGTTTACGGATCGGACCGGAGCGTAGAACCGGGTTTACGGATCGGACCGGAGCGTTCAACCGAGTTTACGGATCGGACCGGAGTGTAGACCTGGGTTTACGGATCGGACCGGAGTGTAGAACCGGGTTTACGGATCGGACCGGAGTGCAGAACCGGGTTTACGGATCGGACCGGAGTGTAGAACCGGGTTTAAGGATCGGACCGGAGCGTAGAACCGGGTTTCAGGATCGGACCGGAGCGTAGAACCGGGTTTACGGATCAGACTGGAGCGTAGAACCGGGTTTACGGTCGGACCGGAGCGGTGAACCGGGTTTACGGATCGGACCGGAGTGTAGAACCGGGTTCAAGGATCAGACTGGAGTGTAGAACCGGGTTTCAGGATCAGACTGGAGTGTAGAACCGGGTTTCAGCATCAGACCGGAGTGTAGAACCGGGATAAAAGATCAGTCTGGAGTGTAGAACCGGGTTTACGGATCAGACCGGAGTGTAGAACCGGGTTTCAGGATCAGTCTGGAGTGCAGAACCGGGTTTACGGATCGGACCGGAGTGTAGAACCGGGTTTACGGATCGGACCGGTGTGTAGTACCGGGTTTACGGATCGGACCGGAGCATAGAACCGGGTTTACGGATCGGACCGGAGCGTAGAACCGGGTTTACGGATCGGACCGGAGCGTAGAACCGGGTTTACGGATCGGACCGGAGCGTAGAACCGGGTTTACGGATCGGACCGGAGCGTAGAACCGGGTTTACGGATCGGACCGGAGCGTAGAACCGGGTTTACGGATCGGACTGGAGCGTAGAACCGGGTTTACGGATCGGACCGGAGCGTAGAACCGGGTTTACGGATCGGACCGGAGTGTAGAACCGGGTTTACGGATCGTACCGGAGTGTCGAACCGGGTTTACAGATCAGACTGGAGTGTAGAACTGGGTTTACGGATCAGACTGGATTGTAGAACCGGGTTTACGGATCAGACTGGAGAGTAGATCCGGGTTTCCGCATCAGACCGGAGTGTTGAACCGGGTTTCAGGATCAGACCGGAGTGTAGAACCGGGTTTACTGATCAGACTGGATTGTAGAACCGGGTTTACGGATCAGACTGGAGTGTAGAGTCGGGTTTCCGCATCAGACCGGAGTGTAGAACCGGGTTTCAGGATCAGACCGGAGTGTAGAACTGGGTTTACTGATCAGACTGGATTGTAGAACCGGGTTTACGGATCAGACCGGAGTGTAGAACCGGGTTTCCGGATCAGACCGGAGTGTAGAACCGGGTTTCAGGATCAGACCGGAGAGTAGAACCGGGTTTACGGATCAGACCGGAGTGTAGAACCGGGTTTACGGATCAGACCGGAGTGTAGAACCGGGTTTACGGATCAGACCGGAGTGTAGAACCGGGTTTACGGATCAGACCGGAGTGTAGAACCGGGTTTACGGATCGGACCGGAGTGTAGAACCTGGTTTCAGGATCAGACCGGAGTGTAGAACCGGGTTTACGGATCAGACCGGAGTGTAGAACCGGGTTTACGGATCAGACCGGAGTGTAGAACCGGGTTCAAGGATCAGACTGGAGTGTAGAACCGGGTTTACGGATCAGACCGGAGTGTAGAACCGGGTTTACGGATCAGACCGGAGTGTAGACCTGGGTTTCAGGATCAGTCCGGAGTGTAGAACCGGGCTTAAGGATCAGACCGGAGAGTAGAACCGGGTTTCAGGATCAGACCGGAGAGTAGAACCCGGTTTCAGGATCAGACCGGAGAGTAGAACCGGGTTTACGGATCAGACCGGAGAGTAGAACCCGGTTTCAGGATCAGACCGGAGTGCAGAACCCGGTTTCAGGATCGGACCGGAGTGTAGAACCGGGTTTACGGATCGGACCGGTGCGTAGAACCGGGTTTCAGGATCAGACCGGAGCGTAGAACCGGGTTTACGGATCGGACCGGAGAGTAGAACCGGGTTTACGGATCAGACCGGAGCGTAGAACCGGGTTTACGGATCGGACCGGAGCGTAGAACCGGGTTTACGGATCGGACCGGAGCGTTCAACCGAGTTTACGGATCGGACCGGAGTGTAGACCTGGGTTTACGGATCGGACCGGAGTGTAGAACCGGGTTTACGGATCGGACTGGAGTGCAGAACCGGGTTTACGGATTGGACCGGAGTGCAGAACCGGGTTTACGGATCGGACCGGAGTGTAGAACCGGGTTTCATGATCAGACGGGAGTGTAGAACCGGGTTTCCGGATCAGACCGGAGTGCAGAACCGGGTTTAAGGATCAGACCGGAGTGTAGAACCGGGTTTCAGGATCGGACCGGAGTGTAGAACCGGGTTTACGGATCGGACCGGAGTGTAGAACCGGGTTTACGGATCGGACCGGTGTGTAGAACCGGGTTTACGGATCGGACCAGAGCGTAGAACCGGGTTTACGGATCGGACCGGAGCGTAGAACCGGGTTTACGGATCGGACCGGAGCGTAGAACCGGGTTTACGGATTGGACCGGAGCGTAGAACCGGGTTTACGGATCGGACCGGAGCGTAGAACCCGGTTTACGGATCGGACCGGAGTGCAGAACCGGGTTTCATGATCGGACCGGAGTGTAGAACCGGGTTTCATGATCAGACTGGAGTGTAGAACCGGGTTTACGGATCAGACCGGAGTGTAGAACCGGGTTTACGGATCAGACCGGAGTGTAGACCTGGGTTTCAGGATCAGTCCGGAGTGTAGAACCGGGCTTAAGGATCAGACTGGAGAGTAGAACCTGATTTCAGGATCAGACCGGAGTGTAGAACAGGGTTTACGGATCACACTGGAGTGTAGAACCGGATTTCACGATCAGACTGGAGTGTACAACCGGGCTTAAGGATCAGACTGGAGAGTAGAACTGGGTTTCACGATCAGACCGGAGTGTAGAACCGGGTTTCAGGATCAGACCGGAGTGTAGAACCGGGTTTCAGGATCAGACTGGAGTGTAGAACCGGGTTTCAGGATCAGACCGGAGTGTAGAACCGGGTTTCAGGATCAGACCGGAGAGTAGACCCGGGTTTACCGATCAGACCGGAGTGTAGAACCGGGTTTCAGGATCAGACCGGAGTGTAGAACCGGGTTTACGTATAAGACTGGAGAGTAGAACCGGGTTTACGGATCAGACCGGAGTGTCGAACCGGGTTTACGGATCAGACTGGAGAGTAGAACCGGGTTTACGGATCAGTCCGGAGTGTAGAACCGGGTTTACGTATCAGACTGGAGTGTAGAACCGGGTTTACGGATCAGACCGGAGTGTAGAACCGGGTTTACCGATCAGACTGGAGTGTAGAACCGGGTTTCAGGATCAGACCGGAGTGTAGAACCGGGTTTCAGGATCAGACCGGAGTGTAGACCTGGGTTTCAGGATCAGACTGGATTGTAGAAACGGATTTCAGGTTCAGACGGGAGTGTAGAACCGGGTTTACGGATCGGACCGGAGTGTAGAACCCGGTTTCAGGATCAGACCGGAGAGGAGAACCGGGTTTATGGATCAGACCGGAGTGTAGAACTGGGTTTACTGATCAGACTGGAGTGTAGAACCGGGTTTACGGATCAGACTGGAGTGTAGAACCCAGTTTCAGGATCAGACTGGATTGTAGAACCGGGTTTCCGCATCAGACCGGAGTGTAGAACCCAGTTTCAGGATCAGACTGGATTGTAGAACCGGGTTTCCGCATCAGACCGGAGTGTAGAACCTGGTTTCAGGATCAGACCGGTGTGTAGAACCGGGTTTACGGATCAGACCGGAGTGTAGAACCGGGTTTACGGATCAGACCGGAGTGTAGAACCGGGTTCAAGGATCAGACTGGAGTGTAGAACCGGGTTTACGGATCAGACCGGAGTGTAGAACCGGGTTTAAGGATCAGACCGGAGAGTAGATCCGGGTTTAAGGATCAGACCGAAGTGTAGAACCGGGTTTACGGATCAGACCGGAGTGTAGACCTGGGTTTACAGATCAGACCGGAGTGTAGAACCGGGTTTACGGATCAGACCGGAGTGTAGAACCGGGTTCAAGGATCAGACTGGAGTGTAGAACCGGGTTTACGGATCAGACCGGAGTGTAGAACCGGGTTTCAGGATCAGACCGGAGAGTAGAACCCGGTTTACGGATCAGAGCGGAGTGTAGAACCGGGTTTCCGGATCAGACCGGAGTGTAGAATCCAGTTTACGGATCAGACCGGAGAGTAGAACCGCGTTTACGGATCAGACCGGAGTGTAGAACTGGGTTTACGGATCAGACCTGAGTGTAGAACCGGGTTTCAGGATCAGACTGGAGTGTAGAACTGGGTTTCAGGATCAGACCGGAGTATAGAACAGGGTTTACGGATCAGACCGGAGTGTAGAGCCGGGTTTACGGATCAGACCGGAGTGTAGAACCGGGTTTACGGATCAGACTGGAGTGTAGAACCGGGTTTACGGATCAGACCGGAGTGTAGAACCGGGTTTACCGATCAGACGGGAGTGTAGAACCGGGCTTAAGGATCAGACCGGAGTATAGAACAGGGTTTACGGATCAGACTGGAGTGTAGAACCGGGTTTACGGATCAGACCGGAGTGTAGAACCGGGTTTACCGATCAGACGGGAGTGTAGAACCGGGCTTAAGGATCAGACTGGAGTGTAGAACCGGGTTTAAGGATCAGACGGGAGTGTAGAACCGGGCTTAAGGATCAGACCGGAGCGTAGAACCGGGTTTCAGGATCAGACCGGAGTGTAGAACCGGGTTTCAGGATCAGACCGGAGTGTAGAACCGGGTTTCAGGATCAGACCGGAGTGTAGAACCGGGTTTCAGGATCGGACCGGAGCGTTGAACCGGGTTTACGGATCAGACCGGAGTGTAGACCTGGGTTTCAGGATCAGACCGGAGTGTAGAACCGGGTTTATGGATCAGACCGGAGTGTAGAACCGGGTTTCAGGATCAGACCGGAGTGTAGAACCGGGTTTCAGGATCAGACCGGAGTGTAGAACCGGGTTTACGGATCGGACCGGAGTGTAGAACCGGGTTTACGGATCGGACCGGGGTGTAGAACCGGGTTTACGGATCAGACCGGAGTGTAGAACCGGGTTTCAGGATCAGACCGGAGTGCAGAACCGGGTTTAAGGATCAGACCGGACTGTAGAACTGGGTTTACGGATCAGACCGGAGTGTAGAACCGGGTTTAAGGATCAGACGGGAGTGTAGAACCGGGCTTAAGGATCAGACTGGAGTGTAGAACCGGGTTTAAGGATCAGACGGGAGTGTAGAACCGGTCTTAAGGATCAGACTGGAGAGTAGAAAAGGGTTTACGGGTCAGACCGGAGCGTAGAACCGGGTTTCAGGATCAGACCGGAGTGTAGAACCGGGTTTCAGGATCAGACCGGAGTGTAGAACCGGGTTTCAGGATCGGACCGGAGCGTTGAACCGGGTTTACGGATCAGACCAGAGTGTAGACCTGGGTTTCAGGATCAGACCGGAGTGTAGAACCGGGTTTACGGATCAGACCGGAGTGTAGAACCGGGTTTCAGGATCAGACCGGAGTGTAGAACCGGGTTTATGGATCAGACCGGAGTGTAGAACCGTGTTTACGGATCAGACTGGAGTGTAGAACCGTGTTTACGGATCAGACCGGAGTGTAGAACCGGGTTTACGGATCAGACTGGAGTGTAGAACCGGGTTTACGGATCAGACCGGAGTGTAGAACCGGGTTTCAGGATCAGACCGGAGTGTAGAACCGGGTTTACGGATCGGACCGGAGTGTAGAACCGGGTTTACGGATCGAACCGGGGTGTAGAACCGGGTTTCAGGATCAGACCGGAGTGCAGAACTGGGTTTACGGATCAGTCCGGAAGGCCTCCTCTTGCTGCCAGAGTAGTTCATCGCAAGCCTTGATCAGCCGACAGAAGGCACTGAATTTGGCCCAGTACCTTCCAGGTGGGGACCTCCAAATGGGCAAATCTACATGAAACGCTGCCGTAGTAAAGCAGCGTCCATCAGCGGATATGCTCACTACCCAGGCCAGGCTCTTTTCTCGCTGCTGAAATCAGGTGCGAGGTACAAGAGCTTTCGGGTTCGTAGCAGCAGATTCAGGCACAGTTGCTACCCATCAAACATCAGGCCCTTGAACTGCAGAGGATAACTGCAGATACTCGCGCCCATTGAGATACCCCCAGATCCGATCATCGTAGAGGGCCTGTATCAAAATGAGTTAAATTCGCGGTGGTTTGACTGAGACTGATCGCACTGGGCCTGTCTCAGAATCAGAGAAATAAGAGACAGACACCACCTCACAGGATATTGACAGGTTTGGGACATTAATTATGTTTCCCCTGGCTGGGGAGTGGAACCAGGATTCACAGACTTAAAATCTGAGTTCACCTCAGCAGGACTGAGATGAGGCGAAATTTTCTCAAACGGAGTGCGGTCAATTTTCGGAGTTTTCCGCAGAAGGTTTCTAAATTGAATAGACCTCTTTTGGGGCTCAGTGGTGATGGGAACGATGAAGGAAAGTGCCGATGAGGTATGTTCTAAGCGAAGGGGCCGAATAGCCTCTATTACTTATTTTCTGAAACACCGATTTGCATTTGTGCCTTCTTCCTTCTGGGCCTTCAGCCTGTCGGATTGCACAGGGGTGAGGGGGTGGGAGGTGAGAGCACCGGCCATCTATCAGCAGCCGCTACGGTTATTTAATGTCCTCGTTCTTTATTGCTATAGTTACATTTTCACAGTTTGTTGTCTGGTTGATATTTCACTGACCCTGTTATAGGTACTATTATGTAGATTTTTTTCTGTATGTTCGTGGGAAAATGATTCTCCAGCTTGTATTTGTGAATTATATGAACTCTGATGATAAAATTTACTTTGAACTTTGAACCTCGGGAACTTCCTTTCATTCTGAGAACAAATTGTAACAAACTGACATCTCCAGCTCCCAGCCACACTCGTCCTCAAACACACTCACAGCCAATCAGCGATGATCGCTGGGAGAACCTTGCCTCCATTGGCCGCGGACTGTCAGTGGGCGGGACGCTGAGCGTCCAGAGCGAATCGGGAGCGAGTGACCCGGTGAGAGACTGGGAGCCGCACCTCGGGTAAAGGCTGCAGCACCGGCCGGAGTCTTGGATCCCTCCGATGACAGAGGTGAAGAGACTGACGGAGGTACCGTGAAAGGTTTCAGCTACACTGGGTTCCCGGTCTTTCCCTATTGTCTGGAGTTTCCTCCCGGACCTGTCTCCTGCAGCTTGGAGACTGGATCTGCCCACAGCGGCTGCCGATTGGACTCCGGTGCTCTCACCGCTCCCCTGTGCAATCGGACAGGCTAGAGCTAAAGAAGAACGAGGCGTAAATGTAAACTCGTACTTTAAGAAATAAGAAACAGGGGCAGGCGTGGCCATTCAGGCCCTTGCGCCTGTTCTGCCTTTCACTCAGAACATGCTTGATCTTTGACCTCAGCGCCACTTTCCTGCTCCGTTCCCAGCATCGCAGAGCCCCTAAATTTGCCTTTGAATTCAGTAACCTTATAGAGGAGATTCCAAAGATTCACTGCACTCTGGGTCAGGAAATTTCCCCTCATCCCAGTCCTCCTGAGCTGAACGGAATTTGAGTAAGTGACCCTTGGTTCCACACCACAACCAGGGGAAATATCAATCTTGCCCCTAACGTGTCAATGTCCTGTGAGACAGTGTCTGTCTCAGTCAGACCATCTCCTATTTCTCTAACTTTGAGACAGTCCCAGCCTGTGTAATCTATCTGTGGACGCTACCTCTCCCCCACTCGCAGATCAATCTGAGAAACCTTCTCTTCATTCCCTTCATTCCAGTCTTGACTCTGGGAGGGAGACCAGACCCGTGTACAGTGTTCCAGTGTTGATGGTAGCAATGAGAGGAAGGCATGTCCTGGGTGATGGGGGTCCTCAATGTTAGATGCCACGTTTTTATGGCATCATCATTTGAATGTGTCCTGGGTGCTGTGCCCATGAAGGAGCTGGCTGCAGTTACAACTTTCTGCAGCACTTTCCGATCCTGCGCAGTGGCCTCTCCACACCAGGCAGTGATGCAACCGGTTAGAATGCTCTCCACAGTACATCTGTAGACATTTGCAAGTGTCTTTAGTGACAGACCGGTTCCCCTCAATCTCCGAATGAAATATCGACGATGTTGTGCCTTCATTGTAACTGCATCAATATGTTGAGCCCAGTTCCTCAGAGATGTTGACTGGCAGGAAATGGAAACTGTCCCACGATGAGGACTGGTGTGTCTTCCCTCGACTTCCCCT